>NC_140495.1:99561629-100096629 GCF_964271855.1 Acomys minous
ACATGCCTAAGACTACAGAAAAGTCCAAGCCTCAGCTACTTTCTCACTTACATAGAGAATGTTGATCACAGTGTTTTGTGTCAAACATTGCCTTACAGACTGTAGAGCAGGTTGGCTTGAGGCCCCATCTTCATTACAAAACATTATCCAGTCCTAGGATACCATGCTCCCTTCAGGACAGAGTGATGACTCCTATAAGATTTTTCATTGCTTTCATCTTCTGGATTTGACCATCAAAGCTTTGTTGTCTGGGTTTCCTTTCATTCTCCTATCTGGATTCTCAAGCCCCGAAGACCCCAGGTTTTCCTTGAACTCTGGCTCCTACCCTTGGATGTAACCTGGTACAACACTGGCTCATTTTTCTCTTGGATTCAGACCCACATGGATCATTTACATATTTTGGCTTGGTTTCTAGCTGTTTAAAAGAAAAGGCAGATGTGGTCTCTGTGGCTGGATGTTATCAGGAGGAGGGGATGTTTCTCAATGTTTCACTTGGGTCAGAAGTGAGAGGCATACCAATCAAGCTATGTTTTATTGTCCTGATCCAGTGAAAAAAATGTGAGAGACTCATTCTGATAACAGGACGGGTGTGTAGTACTCTACCAATTATGTCTCCACAAGGTGAAACAGATTTCCTTGTTTAGAAAATATTTTTCACTTGTCTCAGGGGATGTGAATTAGTTTTTAATTATAAATCCTTATGTTAAGATAGACATCTATATCAATGGAAAATCTATATCAATGGGAGATACACAGGTTGTGGCAGTTCGAGCTTTGAATCCATAGCTGTTTATTTCAACACTAGCCAGCTGACAGGTCTTGGGAGAAAGCATGCAATGTAGTTATGTCAGTTGTGGAATCTTCAGACTGAGGCCACATGGCATTAAACACTCAAAACAAGACAATGGTACAATGCTTCATAGAAACAATGTTAGATTCACAGTGTGCTCTGAGGTCTTTGAAAGTCCAATTCAGTGACGTAGGGCTTCTTCTGGTCATGTCAGCTGTCAGTTTGACAGGCTAGAGTCACCTGAGAAGGGAGTCTCAACTGAGTGATTGCTCAGGTCAGACAGGCCAGTGGGCATGTCTGTGGGGAGTTGTTCTGATAGTTAACCTGTGTGGGAGGGCCCAGCCCACAGGGAACTTCAGGATCCTCTGGGAAGATGTTCCTAGGAGGTAGCAATAACCTAGCTGAGCATGAGGAAACCAGTGAGCATCGTAATCCTCTACGGTTTCTGCTTTAAGTCCCTGCCCCAACTGTGACTTGGAAGTGTAGGACACATCATGTCCTCATAATGCATTCATCCCTTGTGTTGTTTTTGGGCGTAATTTTGGTCACAGCAATAGAGGCAAAGCTAGAACAGGAATTCTTTAAATTATTTCTGATGTCTATGTCAACCCTTTACTTAGCCATTAGCAGATACCTCAAAAATATGCCTTATATTTCAATTTTCCTTGATTGTGGTGTGTGTGTGTGTGTGTGTGTACTGAACTGTTAATAGTACAAGTGATCAAATAATTTTTTGGTCTCTTTTTAGATAATGTCCTAACGGCTTGGATGACAACAGTAGTAGATCTCAATTTGCCTTGGTTGTGGTATGTGTGTGTGTGTGTGTGTGTGTGTGTGTGTGTGTGTGTGTGTGTGTGTGTGTATTGAGCTGTTATGAGTACAAGTGATTAAATCGAAGTTTTTGTTCTCTATTTAGATAATGTCCCTATGGTTTGGATGACAGTAGTATAAAGTGAGTATTTCATAGCAATCATCAATCTATCGTTAGATAAATGACGTGTCTTTTCCTGTATGTCTTTCCTTCCTTTGACTGAGTATGACTCATACATCACCGGCTGGCCTGGAATTCTTCACAGAGTCGATGGTGAACTTCTGCTCCTCTTTCCTCTACATCTTGAGTGTTGGGGTCACAGGGATACATCACCACACATTGCTTATATGGTGCTGGAGATCAAATCCAGGGCTTTGTACTAGACCCCTAGCCCCCGGCATCTTGGTGTTAATACATCACTGAAGCATTCATGGATATGCGACAGAAGCTGATGTGTGAAGGAAAACACGTTAGTAGTAAGCAAACAAAAAGGCGTCTCTTCACCATGATTCCTTTTGTGAATATAAGTCTGGCTAAATACCAGCCAAGGAATGGGAAACATGAACAGCAGAACTGTGCCACTCGTTTAAACCTCACGAGGGCATGAAGGGCCTCTGGGATGTGAATAAAACTTAATCGCTTCACACCATCATGTGTGTAAAGCTCACATTTGGCATTTTCTGTATCCCTCAGCCTCCTGAGAATACTAAATTATAGGTGCTAAGTCCATGTTACTTTTCTAACTCCTGTGTCAAGCGCAGCAGCAATGGCACAGTAAGAGTTCAGTGGTGTTACCGGTCTTACTCTTTTTCTCAGAGTAGTCACTGATGTCCCTTCCTTGCCAGTGGTTGTGAATGTGGAGAGTCTGGAACCTTTACTCATCGTGGCATGGCTTGAGAAAGCTACAGTGCTGCGGCTCATGTGTGAGGAACCTGAAGGGGTAAAGCAAACCCTGATCTTCTGAAAGCTGAGGAGATCTCTCTAGGGTTTCCCAAGTGACTGGGCATTGAGATATTTTACATGCTAGAAAGTGAAAATATTGTGGTAACTGAAGTACTTTTCTTAGGCTGTGATTTTCTAGCAGGTGACACTGAAAAACAAAACCAAAATACTTAAAGTGTATTTTATTTTCACATGTTAGTGAGATCAGAACAAGAGTTTTACATGCCATGTTAGTAGTTAATGTAGTGTTTGTGGGCCATGGGCTTTATGGTGATAGGCAAATTTGCTTTAAAAATACAAAAAGAGCCATTTTCCAGAAAATACACCCACTCAGAAAACATTTCATAATTCACAACACTGATGTTACTTTATTTGGAAATTTCTTTTGTGAGCATGTTACCAAAATGTATAATTATCCGACTAATGTGGTATTTTCCCACCTCAACTCTCAATGACTACAAGCTAAGCTGGCAGGGACTGCCTCAGCATGCTGCTCTTCTCCTAACTCTTTTGAGGAGAGGGTGAGTCCTCATGAATTGTCTATTTCATACAAATTAAGATAAATAATAACATATATCTATCGCTTCCCATTGGGAATACAGAAAGTAACAAGCAGTCTCCCTTCCCTAGAAATAGATGGTACCTACGATAAAGCCCTGAATATGAACAGAAGTGAGAGTGATAAATTGTGTGTTGTATTTCTAGCAGCTCATTTTCCTGTGAAATGGTGCCTGGCAATTTCCAACCACAAAAACCTTGTAATATGAATCCTATTTACTGTGGTTCTATTTACTTCTTCTACAGAACAATTTAAAATGTGCTACTTGTAACTCTGATATGAGATCTTGTTGGTTTTTTTCCCCTTTCCCTCTAATATGCCTTTTTCTGAAATAGCAGCCATGCTTTTGTCATCATTTTATTATTGTGTTTGAAAACAGCCCATGTTTCTCAAAATAATATTTCCTAACCACTTTAATTGTATAGTATATGCCTTTCTATTTTCTTGGGATAGTTTGGCCAATGGAAAAAGATGGAGGAAGTTAGCATAATGCAAATGGTAAATGCAACGCTAAAATTATGCTGAGGGTCTGAGAAGAGTCTGAGGGACTGTCTCAAGCTGACAGAAATAGCACCACTACCCACAGCACGGCAGCCCTGTGTCTTTATCGATGAGTCCCATGATGCCTAGAGCAGCTAAATCAGGAGACAATAGGATGCAAAGCTCTTTCATTGTCATTTTGTTATGTATGTTTGTATGTACTTATGGACGTGTATGTTCGTTTTAGTTTGCATTTTGAGGAGTGGAGCCAGGAATGGTGGCTCATACCCACAGTCATAGCATTTCAGAGTTGAGTCAGGAAGACTTCAGGAAGGTCAAGGCTAGAGAGCGCTACAGAGTAACTCCTTGTTTCAAAATAAAACAAAAATCAATGCAAAAAAAAAAAGAATACTCAATATAGAATGTTGTTATAATCAATATGACATATAGGTAGTAAACGATAGGGTCTCAGGGGATATACAAGGCCATCGAGGAGATCTTGTACATACAGTTTAAAGAAGACGCTATGAAATCCATTCCAAGCTTCACATGTCATCAGCAGTGAGACATGCTGGGGCACAAGTCTCAGAAGAGTAAAACCAATGACACATCATAGAACATTCTCTGGTACAATGCGGATGACATGAGAAGAGGAGATGTTTTTCAGCATGTCAGGACAGCACTGGTGACTCTAAGTACAAAAAACTTCACGCAGAACCCATTTTGGAATTGGAGAACAGCAGGCTTCTCTTTGGAGGGCGGCTAACGTTTAGATTGGGGGGACGTCACTGGCTTCGGGGGCAGAGTCTGCACCATTGGTACAGGGCAGTTAGATTGTCACTATGATGCACAGCTCCACCGGTGTAAGCAGGGATGACGTGAGAATAGACACAGGTCTGCAAAGTGGGACCATTATCTGGAACAACGGGGCTTCTGGAAGTATACACAATCCAGGTCCCATGCTGGCTAAGGCTGGAGTAGAACTGAGGCTGCCAAGGGTAGGAGCATGATGAGACGGGCGAGGGACATATTAAAAGCTCCAGTAAGAGACAAGAGGTGAGCTCTGGCTCTCACCCACACTAGGTAAAAATAATGAAAAATAACTTGCTGTCCTTTCCCAAAGATCTCGACTAAAGGATCTTAAATGTCCCACATGATAAACCTTTGAGATATTGAGCATGCCAAATACCTAGCCTGATTTGAATACCACGCATTGTATTTGTACACATGTGTCAAAATATCACACTGTCCATTTATTATACCTAAGTCATCAAAGAGATAGCATCAGGAAACATGGGTCAGGTTGAAAGAGAGTTAGAGACATGGAGTTCTCCACATTGTTACTGCCCAAACCCAGCCAATCCTCCTGCAATCAGCAAAGAATCTGAACTTCATAAGGGTGCAGTCCACAGGACCTGGCCAAGTAAGTGTTTGAACTGTAGTGGGATGATTTCCAGCTCCCGTGACCAGATAAGTGGTAAAGGGTTTCACTGTTTGATTTTAACTCCGGTTTTCTATTTGGCTGTATGACCCCTGGAAAAAATTACCTAAAGTATCCTAAAATCCACCCCTCTAGGGGTAATTGAGAGGAATAGCGCTGTGCTTTTGTTTATCTCCCCACATCAGGGCTACTGGTTGGTGAGCAAGGTATCAGGTGAGCCTGCCATCAATGCATGGCCCCAGGCCACATCCTCCTATCAAGGACCCCCTGTGCTCTGGGCAGGAGAGTTATGACATTTCCCCACTTGCTTCTCTGGCTCTGATGGTTCTTTTGGCCAATTGATTAAACTAGATGATCGTATGGGTCAGAGTAGCCTAGGTTATTTGGGGGAGCAGATGAATCAAGTTGCAGAGAAGAAGCTGACGCTTTCCTCCCCCCCCAGGCCCCCACCCCACCCCACCCCACCCCACCCCCAGCCTAGCCATCTTAACTCCCTCTGCTCTTGAACCTGCAAGCTGACCCTCTGTGACCTTATTTGCTTTGATGTGTTTATTGTCTCTTAAGTATCAGGAGATTGAAGCCACAAGCTACATTTTACAGCTGAGGTATGCGTGGATTAAAGCACCCGAAGGAAGCAAATTTTTCTCCATGTCATTTTTCCCCACTGCAAGGTGATTCTGAGACCATTTTCCTTAAATTTCAGAGAAGTGGCCTCTCTACGTCCCACAGCCAATAATCACACTCACTCTTGTGACTAGTCCTCAGTGGGTGCACCCTTTAACTCAGGCATTTCCCCTCAGAAGGAAAGCTAACCTTTAAATATACAAAATTCAATGACAAAGCAAAGGCATTATTTATGAGTTTGACACATGTGAGCTTGAAGTTTACACACTTGCATAGAAACATTGGATGTTCTGGCGTTAAAACTTTTAAATCCTTGAACTTATTTCTCAGAGACACTCATGAGCTAGATGTGGAAATAGGCTGCTTAGAAACACCAATGGTATGATCACATTTCACTTGAGGAGGAAGTTTCTCTGATGGGACTTGGTACCCATTCATCACTGGTAAAGTGGTGCTTTGCCTCGTCTGTCAGTGGAGTGTGGGGAAGGAGATAAGTCAGTTCAGTTATTTATCAGTGCTGTGTATCATCTAGTGTCAGTATCTGGAACTGAGGCACATGACCCCAGATATGAGCTACTGTGTTCTTTCCTCCTCTCACTCCAAGGTGAGAACACCTGTGGTCATTACTCAGCCTGTCCAAGAGTGTGCTATAGTAATTCACGGTGGAAGGGAACTATCCAGGGGTCCATTAGTAGAAAGAAATGTAACTTAAATCGCTTTTTACAAATATGCAATATAGAAACTTTAATCACCTTGTGTAATTGGCTGTATATCCTTTTTCAGGGCCCATTTGATTTTCAGTGATAATTATTCTTCTAGAAAACATTTTTAGAGTTTGTGCTTTGAAATACTTCCTTGAGGCTGCATGTATAAGTTGGGTAGCAGTGGTGGAGAGATAGGCACTGAATAAACACTGTGCTGGAGACATGGCTGAGTCAGTTGAGAAGCTCCTGTGCAATATGAGGGGCCAAGTTTGGTTTCTCTGTAAGCCATGTAACACTTGGCACTATTGGGGGGAGACAGGAGGATGCCCAGAGCTTGATGGCCAGTCAGTCTAGCCAAGATGGAAAACTCAAGTTTCAGTAAGACATCGTCTTCAAATTTTTTCTAGAGACCAGTAGAGGATGCATCCTCCCTTGGGCCCTCTGACAGGAGCCTAGCACAACTGTCCTATGAGAGGCTCCACCCAGAAGTGGATCAAAACAGATGCTGAGACCCGTAGACAAACCTTAGGAAGAGCTTGGGGAGTCTTGTGGAAGAGTTGGGGGAAGCATAGAGGGACCCAGAGGGGACAAGAACACAAGAAGAAGACCAACAGCGTCAACTAACCTAGGCCCATGGGGGCTTATGGGACTGAAGCACCAGCCCAAGAGCATGCATGGAGAGATGGCTCAACAGTTAACAACACTGGCTGCTTTTGAAAAGGACTGGAGTTGGGTTCCCAGCAGCCATATGGCGGCTCACAGCCTTCTGCAACTCTAGCTTTATTGGTTCTTATGCCCCCTCCTTTTTGTCTCTGTGGTCACTGAATACACATACACACACACACACACACACACACACACACACACACACACACACACACACACACACACACACACACACACACACACATACACACACTCACATATACACACACTCACACACACACTCACACACACACACACACTCACATACACAGAGCAAATACATCCATGCAGGGAAAGCAATCATACCCATAAAATGAAATAAAGAGATACAATAGTCTAAAAAAGAAATATCTACATGTTCCTGTATGTATTTACATATTCACCACACATGCATGCACAGAGACAATTCCTGTTTTTATAACTCAGTAAAATGTGATTTCTATCTTACCATATGGAAATGCATTTGAAAATTAGTGGAGACTGAACTAAAATATTTTAAGAAAAAGAAGGAAATAAGCAATAAGCTTTCCCAGGACAAACATTTATCGGCATTAATTATGAATATATAATCATGTGTGTAAGTGTGCAGTACTTTAAAAGTAAATGTTAATTATGTTAATATATTAGTTTATTCATATAATCGCAATTCAATATTAATTAACATTGATCAGATTATGAAATCCAAATAAGTATGCTATTAAAAATATTTCTTCTGGAGCAATGAAATGGCAGTTAGAAAGCCTTTGCAGATTGATAGAGCTTCATCAACGAGTCAACAGAGAAGTTTTCTCACCGTGGTTGCATACAGCTGGAGACACAGGGATTATTTTTGTTTTGTTTTGTTTTGTTTTTGTTTTGTTTTGTTTTTTGTCCATTATTGATCAAGAAACTGAGAGCTAAGATTTTTTCCCCAACTGTTGTGCAGGGACCAAACCTTAGTTTTCTTTAACACTTTTTAGTTATTTCTTTGGTTTAGTCTGACAAAATGATCTGTCAAGAAAACTAATTAAAGTATTTTTCCCTTAGTAGCTACATCTGTATTGGGCACTTCATCATTAGTGTGCTTGTGGTATGGTCTTTTCTTATTCTATTAATTTTAACAAAGTAATACAGATGTAACTCCAAGTTGTTTTAAAGTGAAAGACGTAATGTGAATAAAATGTTTATAGTCATCGGTCATAGTCAGTACATGTGTGGTGCCTTTTGATTTATGCCCATGTATGAACCTTCATGTTACTAACATTTCTTCTGTTCAAGACCTATGTCCTGATTACGTGCTAAGATAATTCTGGCCACTGACTTATATGAATGGGCTTGTCAATACTTTCATGCAGATATAAATATTTTGCCTGATTCTAGGATTATGTTTTGTTTCCCATCGGAGAGATATTCTTATTACATTTTAGATATGTTAGAAACCTGGAAACTTTTCTAAGACATATGAGTTTCAACAAAAAGGAAGCGGGCAGAGCAAATTTGTGAGGAGGAAAGCTAAAGACAGAAAGTGAAAGGGTTTAAAGGATGGGCTCATAGTGATGAAGGAGTCTGGATTGCAAGCCTTGATGACTTTGCAGAGCCTCTGTCACCAACTGCTGCCTTTTGCTGTCACTTAACACTGTTTAATGCTGTTTGCTGGAGGGGCTCTGTCCGGCATCCCAATGCATATTCTGGCAGTTCACAGCTAAGCATTTACTAAGCCTTTCCCTACTTGCCTGCAGATGACGCAAAGTGATCTTGAAAACAGTTTGATTATTAAAGCACAGTAAAATTCTAATTTTGAAACATTAAAGCCTCTAAATTCTAAATTTTGAAACATTAAAGCTTCATTAAAGCTCTACCATGGTAACAAGCCAACACAAAAGTAGAGGCTTTCACAGCACAAAGCCCATCTCAGTTGTGTCCATCAGAGTGAGGATTTGCTCTGTGCTAACAGGTTTCACAACACAGCAGCTCCTCTGCTTGCAAGCCTGCTCAGGGGTCAGGAGCACTAGCCCCTTATTGAAGGGAGCCTCGCGTGCACTCTTGCTGCCCACTAGAGGGTAGGGCGTTCAGAGCTCCTGGAAACTCACTTGGTTCCACTCAAGGCACCATATGCAGAGCCCTCTCTTACTTGGGTTTGCTCTGAATCCCCCAGGGGCATCTCTATTCCACCTCTGTTTGAAGAGAAGTTCTCTCCTATGTGGACTCAGATGAGTAGGTCTGCCCTCTGGCACAGGGTAGGTGTTTCTCCTTTGGCTTGGATGGAATCTCTCATTCACAGGCTTTGGTAATTAGGATGTGGACACACTGAGGGACATGGTGATTTCTACCATCACAATTTCACTTCTGACTAATTCAACCTCATCTTAGCTGGCCTCCCTTCAAGCCATGTCATTCCACACTTTCACACCTGTAAGAGGGGAAGGCTTCCTTTTCTGTCATTTTATTGTCCCCATTCATCTTCTCACCATTCTGAAACTTCAGGGACTTTTTTTTTTTTCAATTTCAGATTACAGAAGTCCCACTTAACTGGGCATAGTATGGGCTGGCATGGTATTCTCATGAGCAGGGCTGCTATGTACTCTGTAGTTTTCATCCTACTCACTTCTCTAATATAAACCACCGTGAAAATTCAACCACAGAGTGGCCATTGCCCACAATATTCATTTTGGTATCACTCCCCCTAATGTATCGAATGAATGGGATACAAAATGAACACGACATCGGGTCTGGTAGCACAATCCCCTTATTGTTATTTGAAAATAGATAATTAGCATAAAGCCTCAAGAACACATCTACAAAAGCATGTAAAAACAGCTTTTCAATTACTTTTAAATTTTCATTTAATGTGCATAAGTGTTTGCGTGCATGTCTGTTTGTGCACTACACGCATGCTCACGTAGGTCAGAAGAGGGTACCAGGTCCCTGGAAACTGGAGTTAACTGATGGATGTGAAACACCTGATAGATTCTGGGAACTGAACCCAGGTCCTCTGTAAGAATAACAAATACTATCAAGATGATGGTGGTGATGAAAGCAGCAAGCAAGCAGTACTGTGGTTGCTAATTTGGCTTTACCCCAAATTATATGCCTGACAACTCCCGCTGGGAGACAGTTTAGAACAGTGGTTCTTAACCTTCCTAATCCTGAGCCCCTTTAATACAGTTCCTCATATTGTGGTGGTCCCCAACCATAGAATTATTTTGTTGCTACTTTATAATTAATTGTATTAACATTATGAATCATAATGTAAACATCTGATATGCAGGTTATATAATATGTGGCCCATATGAAGGGGTCCTTTGACCCTTAAAGGGGTTGAGGAATGTCTTAAACCAAAGACTATGAAGATATATGGGAAAGCACTTGAGTCTGTGAGTCAGATGATAGATTTTTGGCTAAAATAATGTTCTCTATCATAGTAACTGTGGTACAAATGGAAGGTGCTAATATTTATTTCTACTGTTTCTTTATTAACAGTCACTGAAATGGAAAAAAAAAAGGCCAGTTATCTTTGCCAGCAAGAACTTACAGTGGCTTAAATAGTACGAATATCCAGGTAAATGCTGCAGCACACTGTGTTGTAGGCATCAGAATTCAAAGAAGAGTTACTATAGAATCATATTAAAATGGTTCTTTTCTTTCCTATTTGAATCACCCATTCACATTTCTAACTGGCAACATTTGCCTGTAAAGAAGCGATAAATATGTCAGGAACACTTTTCTTTAGCGATGATTGGATTACATGCTCATTCAATTCAGAGTTCATTAAACTGCAGGGTTAATCTTAGAGTTAACGGAATGAGGTAGCATTGTAATAGCCTAATAGCACACTTTTCGAACAGCACAGGTCTGTCAGTCGAGTGCTAGGTACACATAAAAACTGATGATCTATGACAATAAAACAAAACCATCATATTTTCAGTGTGATTTGTGCAACATGGCTTATAAATCCATGAAATCTCCGCAAGTATTTCTGAATTGAAAGAGGAAATGAAACTAGAAAATTAAATACAGAATAAGGGCAAAAATACTGTGATATTGCGCAAAATAACGTAGACACAGAATGACAAATATTGACACTCAAATAAGAGGGATCTGTAAACGCGATTAGGTGTCTGAACGGAGTTAGGAGGGGGAACACCAGAGGCAATGAGAGGAAAAGAAGTACAGCCATCTCATATTTTCTCTCAGATTCAGAACCTAGATTGGATAATTAGATAGGTCGGTCAGTGAATAGGTAGTGGAGAAGGATATAGACAGGTGGTAAATATGTAGGTAGAGAGACAGTGTATAGATAATTTGGGGTCTGGAGAGATGACCCAGTGGTTACCAGCATTACTTGCTCTTCTGGGGGACCCACTTTTGATGACAGCAATCAACTGTCTATAGCTCCAGGTCTAGGGTATCCGATTCCCTCTTCTGGACTCTGTGGGCACCAGGCATACACATGGTTCACAGACATACATGCAGGCAAAACAGCCATACTCATGAAAAATAAATAAACCTAACAAAAAGGATAGATAATCTTATATCTAAGATGTGAAAGTTTAGCATAGATTACTTGAGGGTAGTAAGGGAAAAGTGGAAGGGAGGTGCCAAGGGGAAAACTAGCTGAATATGGGTACTTTACGCTTATTATGCAAATGTCATGATGATCCTGATTGCTTTGTACACTAGCTGAAAAACTAAAAATAAAGAGATCAGATTTCATCTAAAATGTACACGATTCTCTTTATTTGATGACATTTGCAACTTGATCGTTTCCCTTGATACGAGGAGAATTCTAGTGGCATACAGTTTATAGCATCCCTTATAGTTAACTTGATGCTGGCTGTCAAGTCATTAGCCTCAAAAGCAAGTTGCGGTGATGTTTTCAAGAACGAACTTTCAGTACACCTGGTGTGTCTTCAAGCCTGACCCATTCATCCAAGCAAACACACCGACAAGGTAGAAATAATACTTGCTTCCCTATGGCTAAGGTTTTATTGCTGCCATAAAAAAGTAACATGTGATATTAAACTGCATTAGGACCTCCTGCGTGGAAAACGCAGAATGCCGGGACACCAGATATAAGCCAGCAGGAGATGGGGAAGTGACAGAGGAAGAATGAGAGGCAGGGCATCCCCTCAGCTGGGTGCTTGCTTATGAACTGGACTTTTTGACTGTCCTGAAGCAAAATGCATTTCTGACTTTCAGTTGTTAGGAGAAAGTTATGAAGGCGAAAAAGCATTCCTGTTGTTTCGCTCGGTTCACATACTATTAAATTAATGCTGCTTTTTGGAGAAAAAGCCATGAGTTTCCATTGCAGGGATCAACTCCTTTTTTCTAAGCAAGTGTTTCTGAAATTATAAAATTCTGTGCAAAATTAGCTGAAAGAGCATAAGAGTAAATAAAGTAAATGAATATTTATTTTATTTTCCATGTGTGGTAGGGAGTCCAAGTCATAGTATAGTCTGCTTTCATCCAACCCCCTCAATTGAGAACTCAAGGCTGAGATTGTGCATGTGCATATTAAGTGTGCTGCAAACAGGCCCATATCATACTAGCTGCATGTGAATTTTTCTGAACAAATTTGTTGTGAAATAAATATTTTGTAGACACAAAGATAGATAGATGATAGATGATAGATGGATAAATGATAGATAGATAGATAGATAGATAGATAGATAGATAGATAGATGATAGATAGATTGATTGATTCACCAATAGATGTATCTAGTACATTTGATAGTTGCTGTCCCGATGACCTTACACTTTCTGACATAGTTACATTAAGTATAGTCTGTATCTGACCTTTTCCATTCGTAGGTTAGCACAGCACTTGCCTACCAAGAACAAGACCCCAGATTAGAGCCTCGCAGAGCAATGGGAATCCTGGTAGAGAATAACCTAAGACTGGGGTATATTGCTTCAGCTTTCTTGTGATGAACTAAGGACGGATACCACTTATGCAGTCTGATGGGCATACTGAGGGCTAAATCATGAATTAATGTTTTTGGCTAGAGAGGAGATACTTGAAAATGCCTTCCTAGGTTTGCAGAGATTTCTAAGTCCAAAGTTGAGGTACAAACAGTGAAGAAGCCTGAGAACAAAAGAAACAAGTAACAGACTTTCCTAAATAAGCTGCCGGACTTTGGCCAACACGGACCCAGGCACATGCTAGGACAAAGGTTATGTAGTGATCACATCTCCATCTTCAAATGTGCACTTATGTGATATCCCACAGGAGCAGGAATTACCCCCAACTTCAAACAACAAAAACAACAACAGATTCTCAGTGTGATGCCCACCCAATATAATTAAACAAATGGAGTTTTGATTGGACTCTTTAGGCTTATCAGAAAGACACATGCCAAACAGATCACAATGATAATGTAGCTAATATCTTAAATATGATAATAATGTAGCCAAAAAATTAGAGCTTCTGGTGGCAGTGTTTACATGAGAACTCAGATTCTTATAATGAAGTAATTGACCAAAAATGAACTGGAAAGAAAACTGAAAAAAAAAAAGTAGAAGATTTTTTTCCAGATAAAGAAAGTGAAAGTAGCACAAAAAGATGTGATATGATGATATTTTAATAATAATAAAGTACAAAAAAGGGGAAACAAAATGAAAGTAAAACACAATGGAGAAATACTACTTGAAGTCAGCAGACAGCTTGGTGTAAGCTGAACACAGATTTAAGATATTTAAAACATCAGATACACAAACAATAAAATAAAGAGCAGGAGATACAAAGTACCACTGATAATTCCCCTGAGTTGCACTGAGGGAAACAGCACTATGAAGCATACAATGGGAAAGCGCCTCTGTGCACTACACAGGCTGTCACATAAAAACCTCCAACCAGAATGAGGCAAAATTAGTGATTATTCTTAAGTCGTTTATTGTTAAGATGGAATCGAGTGGCGGAAAAGTGATCTGTGTGTTAATTTCAAAAGGAAAAAAGTAAACCTTCAGCCCAAAGCCCTAAAAGAAAGAGGAAAACAAAACAGGTAAGAGGCTGCCAGACTTATCTCAAGGCAATTAGAGGAGTCCAGACTTTTGAAGTTTAACAAACCTGATTAAACTCCACGCTTTTGTTTTGTTTTTTGTTTTGTTTTGTTTTGGAGGGGGTGAGGAAAGAGTTTATTCTTGAAGGAAGTCAGAACAGAAACTCAGACAGGGCAGGAACCTGGAGACAGGAGCTGATGTCGAAAGCAGGAAGCAGTGCTGGCTTGCTTTTCATGGAGGGTTCAGCCTGCTCTCTTATAGGAGCCAGGACCACCTGCTCAGGGTAGCACCACTCACAATAGACTGGGCCCTCCCTCCTCAATCACTAACTTAAAAAATGGTCCACAGGATTGTCTATAACTAGATATTTTTTTAATTATTCGGATTATATCCCAATTGTTGTCCCCTCACTTGTATCTTCCCATACCAGTGCCCCCCCCATCTCACCCTATTGCCCTGTCCTACACCTCTGGCAGAAGGGGACCTCCTCCCTCACCATATGATCGCAGCCTATCAGGTCTCATGAGAATAGCCTGCTTCCACTTCTTCTGAGTGTCTCCAGGCCTCCCTACCAGAGGGAAGGGATCGAGCTGTGGGCACCAGAGTTCATGTCAGATAGTATGGAGACATTTTCTTAGTTGAGACTCCCTCCTTTTTAATGACTCTAGCTTTTGTCAAGTTGACATAAGACTAGCCTGCACACCAGAGAAAAGAAATAGGTTTGCATAAAATGCAACTATGCACTCATGGGCAAGATTTTAACAGAAGCAGAGATATGGAAGAGCACAATATTCAACTATAATTTACAAAGAAATGAAAAACTAAAATAGATTGTGACAAAATAACATAGGGCAGCCACTCACCTGACACATTCTCATATATATAATTTTCATTTCCTGTTCCTGTTCTTTTGTCCTAAAGATCCTCTGCTACCGCCTGTCCCCTGAACTCATAGACTGAAGTTTACACTTAGAAAGTAGTCACATCCTTATCTTGCAGATTTTAGTGAAGTCTTGAATAGTTCGGCTTTTTCATTTGAAGTTTTTTCTCATAGTCCTTCCTTTGTTCCGTGGGGTGCCTCTGGTGTACAACAGCCTTGCCTTGCTGCAGGCCTGTTTAAACTGTTTACCTATCTTGATTTAACTTTGGTAGGAGAAGTCTATCAAGACAATCATCCACTTCCTATAGATTTTCCAATTCTGTGGAATACAGGCTTTTGAAGTAAGACCTAATGACTCTTTGGATTTCCTCAGTGTCTGTTGTTGTGTCCCCTGTTTACTTCTGATCTTGTTAATTTGGATACTGTCTCTGGTTTTTTTAGTTAGTTTGGCTAGAGATTTGTCTATCTTGTTGATTTTGTCAAAGAACCAGATTTTGGTTTTGTTGTTTGTATTGTTCTCTTTGTTTCCAATTGATTGACTTTAGTCCTGAGTTTGATTATTTCCTGCTATCTACTCCTCTTGGGTATCTGCTTCTTTTTGTTCTAAAGGTTTCAGGGAGCTGTTAAGTTGCTAGTATGGGCTCTCTCCAGTTTCTTTATCAGGGTGCTTGGTGCTATGAACTTTCTTCTTAACATGGCTTTCATGGTGTCTCACAAGTTAGGATATATTGTGCCTTCATTTTCATTGAATTTTGTGAAGTCTTTAATTTATTTCTTCCCTGACCCAGTGGTCATTGATCAGAGAGAACTTTAGTTTCGGTGAGTGTGAAGGCTTTTTGTTTTTTCTGTTGTAGTTGAGGCCCAGCTTTAATCCATGGTGATCTGATAAAGAACAATGAGTTAATTCAATTTTCACTAGTGATCGAAGTTTGCTTTGTGACCAACTACATATAGTCACTTATGGAGAAGGCTGTGCTGAGAAATATATTTTTTGTGTGTTTGGGTGAAAAGTTCTGTAGACATCTATGAGGTCCATTTGATTCATGAGATCTGTTCATTTCATTATTTCTCTATTTAGTTTCTGTCTCAATGCTCTGTCCATTGATGAGAGTGGGGTGCTGAAGTCTCTTACTATTAATGTGTGGTATCAATGCGTGATTTAAGCTTTAATAATCTTACTTTTACAAGTGTGGGTTCCCTTATATTTGGGACATAGATGTTCAGGATTGAGATGCCTTCTTGGTGTATTTTTCCTTTGATGAGAATTAAGTGTCCTTCCCTATTTCTTTTGATTTATTTTGGTTGAAGGTCTATTTTATTACATATAAGGATGGCTAATACAGCTTGCTTCTTGAGATATTTGCTTAGAAAACCTTTTTCCAGCCCTTTACTATGTGATATTTATCTTTGTTGCTGAGGTGTGTTTCTTGTATGCACAGAATGTTGGATCTTGTTTATACATCTAATCTATTAGCCTGTGTCTTTTTATTGGAGAGTTGAGTCCATAGATGTTGATAGATATTAGTGAGCAGTGATTGTGAGTCCCTGTTATTGGTGGTGTGCTTGTCTTCTTTTGGTTTTGCTTTGTGAACTTATCTATATCTTGTCTTTTCTTGGGTAAAGTTGACTTTGTTAGATTGGAGTTTCCCTTCTGTAGAGCTTGGTTCATGCATAACTTTGTTTAAATTTGGTTTTGTCATGGAATATCTTATTTTTATCCTTCTTTGGTAATTGAAAGCTTTGTTAGGTATAGTAGTCTGGACTCACATCTGCATTTTCTAAGGGTCTACTTGACATTTGTGCAGACCCTTCTGGCTTTCATAGTCACTGTTGAGAAGATTGGTGTGCTTCTGATAGGTCTGCCTTTATACAATACTTTGCCCTCTTTTTTTTGTGCTACTTTTAATATTTTTCTTTGCTCTGTAGATTTAGCATTTTGATTATTATGTGGCCGGAGAAATCTATTTTCTGGTCTAGTCTATTTGGTATTCTCTGAGTCACTTATATGTTTAAAGGCATCTTTTTCTTTGGTTGGGGAAATTTTCTTCTGTGATTTTCTTGAAAATATTTTCTGATCCTTAGAGCCAGGAATCTTCTCTTTCTTCTATTCCTATTATTCTTAGGGTTTGTCTTTTCATGGTATCCTTGATTTCTTGGATGTTTCATGTCAGATTTTTATTTCAGTTTAATATTTTCTTTGCCAGATGTATCAATTTCATCAATTGTATCGACACCTGAGATTCTCTCCTCCATCTTTTGTATTCTGTTGGTGATGTTTACCCACGTGGTTCCTGTTCTCTTATCTAAGTTTTCACTCTCCAGGATTTTATTGTTTTTTTTTTCTTTATTGATTCTATTTACATTTTCAGGTCTTGAAATATCTTATTCTTTTTTTTTTTTTTTCATCTGTTTTCATCTGTTTGTTTGTATTTTCCGGTATGTCTTTCGTGGCCTCTTTTTCTTTGGTTGTGTTTTCCTGTCTTTTTTAGAGGGATTTATTCATTTGCCCTTTAAATTCCTCTAACAACTTCATAAGCATAGATTTAAGGTCATTTTCCTGTGTTTCAGCTGCATTAGAAAACACAGTGTTTTCATGGGGATCTTGTGGAGTCGTATTGCCCTGGATTTTGTTGTGTTCTTATGATGGCCTTTAGCCATCGGGTTTTCTGTGGTATTGACTGTTTGTTCCTGGAACCTGTGGGTTTTCTCAGGCCTTTGTGATCCAGTGAGGTCCTGCAGGTCACTTCAAGACAACTAGTAGAGCTGTCAACGGAAGTCTGGATCTGCATGTCTCTGGAGTCCAGAGTCATCTTCAGGATGGCAGGAACAGTCAGTCTGAGAAGGTGGTGTGTCTGGCAGCCTAGATCTTCTCTCTCCTGAGGAACATGAATGGACACTGGCGTTTCAGAGTCAGCCACACATCAGCTGTCTTGCTGAGCAGACAGGGCACTCCTGGCACTCAGTATTAGCTGGGCTCCACCATCTTGGTAATGGGACCCTTTTTGCTCCTGTTGTCCAGACGGTCTCCCCAGGGGAACCAGTGGAATCATCAACTGGAGGTATCAAGTTCCAGGTATCTAGGTGCTGCCCTTGGAAAATATGAGTAGTCTGAGGTCAAGGTCTGGATGCTGGAGTGGTGCACCCCTGGAACTGGGGACCTGAGTTCAAATAGACACAAAGCACTAGGCACCTTGAGAACAGGATGCTGCTCGTCTCCTGGACTCAGGAATTGGCCGTGGAGGTCTGGAACTGTGCATCCCCAGCTCCCAGGATGTCCCCAGCTGTCTAGAAAACACAGATGTTGGTGTTTTAGAGTCAGGCACTAGCTCACTCACCTGATCCCAGGATATTTTATCTTCTGTTATCTTGGAAGTCCTTTAAATGCACTTTTGATACAAAGCCCTGAAAAATAGTTTTAAATCATTTATTTGTAAATTAAAAGAAGTAATCACTTAATAAAGTACTGAAATAGATCTCTAGGGAGTTAATGTTCCCCAGCTGACAAATTTAATGGAGATACAGTCTTGCAGTCATGAGTATATTCTATTTTTACATTTTATCTGAAAATGCATTTCTTCTTCCTTGTAGTCACATATACATCAGAAAGCAGGGTGAAAACAAAATCGATACGAGCCACTAATAGTACAGAATCCACAGAATGGCAGAAGTAGTGTGCACTAGATGCAGTGTGCAGTAGGTGCAGTGTGCACAACAGGAGGTAGGCACAGCATGCAGTACATGAAGGAGAGCTGGCCGTGCTTTGAGGGGATATCCTCCGTGGTCCAGAGGTAAGGTTCTAATTCAAGCCAGGAATGACCTGCCTGAGTTAAAATAACATAGAGTGTGCCTTGTTCTCCCCAGAGACCTGATGGAAATCAGGTGGCAAGATCAATGGGAAAAGCCATCTGGGGCTGATTATGCTGTCTGAATGCCCATGCTTGATAAAGATGGTAAAGTAATGTGTTTTCTGGACGTAGACTAGGAAAGGACTGAAGATAAATAAACCCTGAACTAAGGGGAAGAAAAAAAGGCTCTCAGGCTTTTATTACATCCTGGACCCCACAGATCACTTTCTGACTTCATCTTAAAGGAAAAAAATACTAGCTCTTAGCCAGGACTCTTAAGTCCCTCAAGACCTCTTCCTGAGCAGCTCTGTGGTGTGCAGGTCTCTCCCGTAGTGAGTCCCCTGGAGGCCCTGCTCAAACCCCACAGAAGAGTCAGATAAAATGCAGACCCCCGTCTTGATGTTGTCTTCGCTTTGCTGTTGCCACCTGTGCTTGTGTTTATCTCCCCCACCTGATGGCACAGTGATGTGACTTGACTTTCCATCTGTAAAACTTTCTCACTCTCCTCAGCCTCCCAGGGGATGGCCAACTTCTCTCCCAGTGAGTACCTTTTCGATTTTTTTTTTTTTTTTTTGCTAGCCCGGGTTACATGTATTTCCTTGTTCGCATTGCCTCAGGTATCATTACAGAAGTTATCACCACGTACTTGCATGGCCAGCGTTACTGGCTGTCGCTTGATTGCGTACGTGATTGCAAGCTTATTAGCCTCCAGCAGTCTCCCTCCTCTGTTGCTGTCAATTTAAAGGTAGGATCTAATAAATGTTTATTATTAGGCTAATTATTACTATGGTGGTATTTCTAACTTGCAGACAACCAAATGAAAATACCGACACTTGATGGATTTGAGAATGAGCCTTTAGCTAGGGCAAGGCATATATTACCTCTTTAGCTATCTTCGAATAACTCCCGGTCTCAATCTCATACCATCTGTTTCTAGATAATTTCCATTTGTGCTACCTCCCATCCATATTCCCCAACTACTTGCTGTTGTCCACTTTGGCTATCTCTTTCCATGAGGAACTTCAGAGTTCCTTTTCTGGACCCATGTGGGTCTTTTTCTAAGCCATGGTGGGCATCTTCCTTCTTCTTCATCCATCCTGTCTCTTCTCTCCTTCCCAAGATTCTCTCTGTCTCCCCCAAACCCAGGAACCTTAGCCATGCCTATCCAACTTGCCTGCCCAAGTGTGTGAGCTTTTTATTGGTCAAATAAGAATAAAATTTTAGGCTATGTTACATAGCAATGCCTGGGACACAAAGACAGCAAGCAGTAATTAGCATCAGAAATATGTCAGGCCAACCTCTAACACTGCTCCATCTTAAAACTACCTTCTTTGTTGTCTAAACTTCGGGATCTCCCAGAGTAAGAACTCAACGTGCAAATTTTCCGAGGGAAAACGGCCACTAGTGCTGTCGATCCATCATCCAATACGTGCTTTATTAAAATCGCTTAAAAGATTTATGCAGAGATGGTCTCAGATGTAATTATTCTGAAATCTATCCCAGCTGGCACAAAGAATGAAGTTGCCCCCTCTCCAGTCTAAGCAAAATGATACTTTTGTCCAATTAAACTGTCACCGCAGGCCACTGGGAAGGATTACAGAGAATGTGAGGGCTTGGGGCCAAAGGACTTTAACATTTCAAGATCATAAATAGTAAAAACTTCTGCTTCTTTCAGATGATAAAAGTAAGCAGAATTTAATATGTACATCAGACAGTATGTGTATTTGAACTCTCTAATGAAATGAACTGTGAACAAACATTTAAACTGCCTTGATTTTTCGCAAGTCAGACATTCACCTCAAGTCAATAGGAATTTGTTTTCATACAGAAGAACCTTCCATTTTTATGGTGGCCAGGTACTGAACCAAGGATCTCTAACTTGATGGGCAGGCACTGTTCTGCTGTGCTGTATGCAAGCTCCATTTTTAGATTTGGTTTAAGCCAAAGTCTCACTCAGTTAGCGAGGCTGGCCTTGACATGGTATGCCTCAGCTGTGCCAGGAGCCGGGATTTGTAGTCTAATTTCAAGAATGAGGTGCAAAACACCTTGTTAATCAGGATTATTAAATCAAAACAGACAAAATATGAACAAAAGCATATTTTTGAATTTTTGGATGAAAGTAGTTTTTGAAGTATAAGCTTCAAAAAAAAAATTGAAAAAAGGTAGAAAATTGCCAGGAACTGACCTGTGTGTTTGAGGGAGACTCTGTTTTAATATTTAGGAGCTGCAAATTTATATTTTGAGAAGCATGAATGTGTGAGTCATAATAAATTATCAGACTTTACAATATTGTACCTCTTAATAAATCACCACACTACCATGTACAGATGCATAACTTACTGTATTTCAAAATAAAGGATTATATTCTTGGATAGGAAGAATTATATATCATAACAAATAAAAACTTGAGAAATATGATGCTATTGTTTTTCTTATGACACAGTTTTATTCCGGAGGTTGTGCCTTTCAAGGCAAACTCCAAAGTGATTATCAACAAATGTTATATGGATAAAATTACTTTTTATATAGAGAATATTATGAAAGTAGAAAATTACATAATTTAGAATTGTTTGAAAAATTCAAAAACTTAAAAATGAATTTAAGATTACAGAAGTAAATAAATTTCTGTGTATATTGCACAGGATGCAATTTTACACAATTGAAGAAAGAAAAAAATATCGCACATAAGCCACACTAGTGCCCAGCTATGAGTGATCACAGACATTCAAAACAGAGAGAAAATAGGAAAAAGACAATGGCAAGTTTCACTGCTCTATGCACTAGAATCTCTATGTGTCTGTCTCTGGTAAGTGGAAGATGAGTTTTTCCAGGACAGAACAGAGTAATCCTCAGCAAACTGTAGTTTGTAGAGTGCTGTACTTTAGACCTAAGGACACCTGGTTGGGAAAATGCCAGGATC
This sequence comes from Acomys minous, assembly GCF_964271855.1. Lineage (NCBI taxonomy): Eukaryota > Metazoa > Chordata > Mammalia > Rodentia > Muridae > Acomys > Acomys minous. The sequence continues at coordinate 99,583,309 of NC_140495.1, forward strand.
CCTAGATGACAGATAGGAAACCAGATACACAAGGCTAAAACATAATCCTGGTTCGGAATGATGGGTTGGGGTTGTCACTACCCTTCTTACTCATGCCTCTCCTGGCTTCATTCCATTTATTGTTCACTCTGACTACCATGAAGCGGATGTGAACAAACCGGTCCAAAGTTGGGACTTTCAGCATCAGAGGACATTTCAGACAGAGACACAAGTTTGGTGACGGTGTTCTAGTGTGTGTCTATTAAGTATGGCACTTCCATAACCCTCGTCAGATGCCAAATTCATAGCCGTTTAGCAGACACTTCCTGAGGAAGAGCTAAGTGGGTAAGGTAAATGGAATTTTGAGAGCGGGGAATAAAAAGCAAAATGAAATATTGAACCTATACAAAAATGCATTAATAGATGATGAGATATAAGCGCATGTTTGATCCATATCACACAGCGCATGTTTTAATTAAAGCAAAATTATATAAAACATACTACAATATGGCTTTATTCGAATGCCAAGAAAACCAACCCCCTGCAGTTGAGAGCGAACAGAAAGGGGACCTCATGGTATCTGAGTCACAACATAGCATAACTAGGCAGGCCATTTCAGCTGTCTGAGTGATCAATTGCAGTCCTCAAAACCTTGCTCAGGGCAAATCAGTTGTGCAGCAATTTATATCAATTATTTAGCGTAGTGAGATGGCTGGAAAACTGGTCTTTTGCTGTGAGATTGAATAGCTAGCACTCAGAATAGGACTTTGTTCTGTGACAGTCATAACTTCATTGCAAAAGTCTAAGCAAATGAGATTTGAGAATATGCATGAAACATATAAATATTTATGAAGTCTGAGGTGTATTCTGACCTCCTGTCTTTCCATTGCATTAATCAAAGTTGGTTCTAAAACTCCATAAGCCAAAATAAATCAAAGTGCAAAAGCTTAGTGTAGTTGCTTCTCATGTAATAATAAGGAGAGCAGGATTCCAAGGAGATATACACATGAGGTCATTTGGAGGCAGTGTCCTCTCACTGGGCTGATTTCCTGAAGCACTGGTCCTCATCTCAGCTGAGAAAGAATTGTAATGGTGCTACCCCAGCCTCTGAACAAATCACTTAGTCACATGCCTGGGTTCTGGATGCTTGTCTTGCTAACATAGCCATCACCTCTTCTGGGCTGGATGAGTAGAGGTGTGGACAAGGGCAGCTCAGCCTTTCTCAGAGGGCTAGGGGCAGAGTCAGCAGGTGCCGCCATTGAAATGGACTTATAGGATTGATGGGGGTGTGTGAAGGGATCCTGGTGAGGTAGCAGCACTTAGTCACAAGAAAGAAGGTGCACAGAATATGTGCAGCATTATCCATAAAAAAATATGGAGCTAGTGAGTTCTCCAAGGCAGTCTGTAAGACTAAAGCAGGCAGGGAAGCTCAGCATCTTATTTAACATTATTAAGAGGCCATGCTTTTGGTCTGGTGATGTTATCTGGGTCCTTGTTTGATTAATTAGTCTCATTTGTAATGTCTAGTTTGGGAGAAGACCCCCTGTATTCTAGACACATACGTACACATACATGCACATAAACATATTGCATATACAGGCAGACACACACACAGAGAGAGAGAGAGAGAGAGAGAGAGAGAGAGAGAGAGAGAGAGAGAGAGAGAGAGAGAGAGAGTGGTTTCTCCAGATATTACAATTGTAAGCCAGTGAAGATGTATTACAATGCATGAGGAGTCTCTAAGTTCTCCTGGACAGAGAATGTAGGTGAGCGTGCGTTAACTCAACCACGTTTAGCTTGTTTATTCTAGGCAGAAGCAGAATAGACCATCAAATAAAACTAAGATCTTAAGCCAGACACTCATGTGGCCCAGTCATGGGAACTGATCAGACACTGGTTTATAGGTATTATGGTATGGTTTTAGCAAGTGCTTTAAAAAATATTTTTGTTAATTCTTTGAGAATTTCACACATTGCATTTTAATCATATTCAGCTCCTCCTCCAATGCTTCCAACTGTCCCTGCCCATTCCATACCACACAACTTTGTGTCTTTGTTTTTGTAAGCCATCAATTCCGATTTATTCTGCCTATATCCTCTTGTGTGCAACCAACCCTTAGAATGTGGTCAACCTGCTAAGAAATAGGACACTTGACTCCTTTCCTCTCCCCCACAGTCTGCGTTTTATTCACACACTCCAATCAAGTAATCCTCTCCCAACAAAATGAGTAAAGGAACAGAAATGTTCATCTTTATCAAAACAGATATCAAATACACTAACAACATAAAGCATTGGCACTTTTAGTTTTTTTTTACCTACAGAGTTATGCTTACAAAAGAATGACTCGAATTTATGTGTATTCCATTTATTTTTGCTGTTCTTAGGTAATGCGCCTCAGTACATTTTCTGTTGCTGCAACAAAATATTTGAGGCCAGTAATTTATAAGTGAAAAATGTTTGTTTGGTTCAAGTTTTTGGAGTGCTGGAGGTTCAAGAGCATGTTGCTTGTATCCTCTATACTTCTGACTCATCTGGTGAGGCCTTTGTAGTGAAGGGGCAAGCAGTGACTATCTGTGCAAGAGAGGTGCATGTGTGGGGGCAGAGAGAAGAGCTGACATGCGTGATAAACAACCACTCATATGCAAGTTCCACCAGACCTAATTTAGTCTGAAGATAGCCAAGTTATCCTAGAGACAAGGCTGTTGATTTCTTCTTACGTCTTATGCTTGAATATTTCAGGCCACACCCCAGAACATGAACATTTGTGACACAAACTACACCATACCATAGCATTGTGTAAATAAATATGTGATTTCCACAAGCTCTATCTAGAACATGGCCACATAAATATAAATCCAATATAAGAAAGAATTATTTGGTGTCTTCAGTAAATTTTAAGAGTGAAAACACACTCTGGTCTAGAGTGTGAGAAACAGAGTTTCTAACCATTATTAGATAGAAGGCTGGTCTGAGGCAATGCTGACATCATAGTTCCTTGGCATAAATATACATACCTGCCAGACAATGGAAGGTAAATCTTGTTTTGTCCTCACGATTTGCCTTGTCATGAACTCTTTCAAAGCCCCAGCTTTCCTCCTAGGCTTGCTCCAATGGTCCACAATGTTGTCCTCATCTATGTAATGGAAGTTGGCAGTTGCCTCATCCCTGACTGTAAGAAGGTTGAGATAATTAATCCACATAGGTAACACCCATGGTTGCTGCTGCTCTTCTACATTGGTTTCTACACTTTTCTCCTCTCTTATATAGATTCTAGTCGTTCCCCTCAAGTCCATGTGCTTCCCATTGCTGAAAATGCTAATTTACCCGTGGACAAAGTGTTGTTTCCAGTGCCTGTTTAAGCCGCAGGCATGGGACATTATCAAGCTCCATTAAACGTTATTCTCCAAGTCTTTCTGTGTTTCCATGTTCTCAATAACTTCATTTAGTATTTAGTGTTCTTTTCAGAGCATGCTGATCCATTACTGGGTATTCGTGGCTATTTTGGTATGACGTAAAAACACGCTCAATTTGTCAAAATGATTGTTAAAATGACAACAGACTGTTTCAGTGTGCCTAGTGTTTGGAATACCTATTATATGGCTCCAGGGATCCAACGTACTAAGGAAACAGGCCATGATTTTATTTTTGAGATTATATTTTAATTACATTACTCCCCTTCCCTTTCCTCCTTTCAAACACTCTCTCCTGCTCTTCCTGATATTACACTGTTAATAAGGTTTTTCTTTGTTTTCTTTTTACCATGAAAAGTCTCTGTCTATCAAAGGATAGATTGCTGCAGTGCATGGCTGCTAAAATTTGAGACTATAACAATCACGAAGTTGCTGCCACGTCAGACAAAAAGCATCACTGTGTCCAGGTGAAAACTTCTTATCAACATCAAATCTCTCACTTCTCCAAGTTGCCAAAGAATTAAAAATTATAAAGATTTCTGAAATTGCAATGTTGAGATGAACAACGGGGAATAAAATTACTCCTCCCTGCTCTTCTTCAAATTAATTGCCTCTTTTTTCATCAACGGTTATTGTGTGATTATATGTATTTGCATATACATGTGCATTCTCAAATATAGCCATTTAAGTTAATAATATAATGTTTCTAGTATGTATGCCTAGCTAATCGGCTGCATTGTGGGATCCCAGCCCAGAGGTGAATGCCTGCAGGGAGAAAGCCTTCTCCAATACAGCTCTTTCAGTGATACCGCCCTTTTAGTGACACAACTCTTCCAGAGGTACAGCTCTCTCTTTATTGAGAGGGGGAGAGGTAAGGGCTATATAAGCCTTGGGGAAATGGATAATGGTTTTCCAGGAGAGTGAACATCATTGGCTAGGGCTGGGGTGCTGGAGATGCTTCCTTATGCATGGAGAGGGATTCCAGGTGCTAGGGTCCTCAGCTTCCTCTAGAATTATGAGGGCAAGATTACATGCATTGGGGCATGCAGGCAGAGAACGGGGAGAGAGTGATCCTTACTCCTGCCCATCTCAAGACTGAGATTGTCAGGGGCTTAGGCTGATGGCTCCTAGCTGGGGGCTTCCACTGATGGTGGCAAGTGTCTAAAAAGGAATGGGAAAGGAGGAGAGAAAAGGACCACACTCAAACACTTAACACTTGATGAGGAAGTAAGACAGATTCCAGCAGGTAGCGCCAACAAGCTTCTTCTCTCAAGCTTCTCTTATTTTACACATTCCTATGCATGCATGCACACACACAAACACACACACACACACACCACACACACATACACACACACACACACCACACACACATACACACACACACATACACACACACACACCACACACACATACACACACACATACACACACACACACACACCAAACACACACATACACACACACACACACCACACACACACATACACACACACACCACACACACACACATACACACACACACATACACACACACACACAAACACACACACACACACACACCACACACACACACCTGGTGGATGGAATAACTCCAAAGAGTGAGTTCCAACAACCTTATTACTTCTCCCACAGCTTATATATCCCAGCAAGACCTTTCAAGCAATACAAAAATCACAATGTGGTTATAACCTAATTTTCTTTAATTGAATGATTACAATGAATATATATAAGACGAACATGTTCCTCAACACCTTCACATGATCAAATGTTTTACATATTATAGGTGAGAAACAAACATGAAGAATAAGTTATTTCTAAGAACCCACATACATTTGTACCTAAGCAACTTGTTATGTATTAGCAGAGTATAAGCAAGGAATGTGATTTCTCAGTCAGTTTTTCTTTAATGTCAGGCTGCAATTGGAGGTTACAAAGAAAGAGTTAATTATCTTAAAAAAGGAATCGTCTAAAATCTTAAAAGAATCACAAATCTAAATTTTTATATAAAAAACAATTGGCCATTTCTACTTTAAATCCTAAAGGTGCTCATCTACTCATTAATAATTTCTATTAAATCATAGCAGGAAATCAAGGGCAAAAATAAGTATAAGAAATTAGACACCATAACATCCAGCTTCAGTGATAGAGTCATGTCAGCTGGTGCTAATTGGGGTATTGTCTTTGCTCACTAACCTCAAAAAGTCCCTACCTTTCCGATTAAGAGTGTAACTTTTCTTAACTCCAAATTGTTCTCTAAGAATTTACGCATCAGAGCCACTAGCAAAAACATCTTTACTAACCTTGTTGAACAATCTATTTTTCCAAATTCTTTCTAAGGGTCATGGTCATTGTTAGCAATCTGCATCTGCAGGTTCTTTTTAAGGGTGATGGTTGCATCATTAATCTGCTCCAGCAGCAATGCCTAAAAGAAATCAAGCATTGTTATTGTGAGTACCGGTGGTGCTGCCCAATGAGGGACAGGAAGCCCCCTTTATAATATTCATACAACTCATATGTATGGACCATAAGGGTAACAATCAGAGCTGTGGTCCATAACAGCATGAAGCCCTCAGGACACATTGTTCTGAGGGTTATGCCTTGCCGAGACACGCCCACTGTGGGTATGCTAACTGGTGGGCCATATCCCATGAATTCTAGAGCTGTTTTGCTGTTCCTCCTGTATGGAACCCAACAGAAAGGATTAACTTCTGGCTTTATACCTGAATCCTCTTCTCAGGCCCACCATGGTGACACTGGGTGGTGGGCAGAGCCCATTGAGAAACTTGTTCCAGAAAAAGTAATGCAAAATTTCCTAAATATTCTTTAAAAAGAAAAAAAGTCACTCAGAGGAAGGAGAAGTGACCTGACAGGCTGTGGTCATATGGTGGGGACAGAGGTCCCCTTATGTCCGAGGTCTAGGAGAGGGGAATAGGACAGAAGAAGGAGGGAGGGGGTAATGGGAAGATAAAAGTGAGGGGATAACAATGAAATATAATCTGAATACATTATTTTTTAAAATAAAAATAAAAATAAAAAGGACAAAATTCTTGCACATTCTACAGGGATGGCATTACTTTGACCTCCAAAGCTGACAAAACATACATAACAAGTAAATGAAAAAGATGAATGAAAATTTCAGACTAACACAGATACAAATTTCTCAATAAATACCAGGAAATGAGCCAAAACCGCCTATGAAGATTATCTTCTGTGATCAAGAGGGAACTATTTGAGGGGTTCAATGATGGGCCCAGATATGCAAATATAAAATGTGAGGCAACATGTAAAAGGATTAAATAAGGCATTTGATCAAATCTATCATTCTTTTATGTGGCTGTCTGAATACGAATGTACCCTGTAGGCTCATATTTCAGAATAATTGTTCTCCAGTCAGTAGAACTATTTGTAAAGAATTAGGTGATATGGCCTTGTTGGAGAAGGTATGTCATTAGGAGTGAGCCTTGAGGTTTGAAATACTGAATCCTCTCTCTCTCTCTCTCTCTCTCTCTCTCTCTCTCTCTCTCTCTCTCTCTCTCTCTCTCTCTCTGTGTGTATCTGCTTCCTACTCACAAATCACTCAGCTGTTCCTATTCCCATGTGTCACCATCATGGATCTGTATCTTCAACCCTCTAAAACTGTAAGCCAAAATTAAATGCTTTCTTTTATAAGTTGCTTTGATTGTGATAATGTCTTATCACAACAATATAAAAATATCTACGATACCTTATGGTAGAAACATGGACCAGATCACATAAAAAATTAATACAACTCAATGTAGAGGCCATGAATGGGTCATAAGCCAACAATGAGCTGTGTGGAATGAAGGAAAAGTGAGCCATTTTTTCCTAAGAACTGGGGCAAGTCATTCAATGGAATGAAGCTAATAATGAGTATAGTTTCAGTGCATAAGATAAACATACTACTCACAAAGATTAAACTGCCCAAATAGATGGTTTTCACTCTTTTTTTTTTTTTAAAGCAGGATATTTCTAGCATCCAGGTCCTTATTAGCTCACTGCTAGGAAAACATCATAACTTGAAGGCAAATCTGCCCTTAAACTCTTCATTATTCATCAACAACATTCCATTTTTATAGGTGTTTTGAAAGAATAAATGCAAATGTTTTAACCTGTGCCACATAGCTCAGACTGTCTTTGAGCTCTCCACATAGCTGAGGCTGACCTTGAACTTTTGACCCTTCTCTTCTGTACATAGTATTGAGGATCAAATTCCTAGTTTCATGCGTGCCAGACAAGCACCTTACCAACTGAACTACATCCCTGGCCCACTGTTAATAACTGTGTGCCCTTGAACATATTCCTGAGCCCACCCAGGTCATTGGATCTGTAAGGACCTACTTTTGCTTCTGAACCCCTACCCTCTGCATCCTCAGGCACTCTGCACCAGTCAGAGTAATAGATAAATGAACAAACATGGACAAGCTCCATTTCCTTTCTCACTGTACACTCGTCTCATGGTTTATAATGAAACTACATTATGCATTGTGTATATAAACAGAATCGCTCTGTGTGGGTTTTAGCTCATCAGTTCTGAGAGCTCTTTTGAAAGAGCATAACACCACTTATAATTGTTTTTCTATACAGGAGAATTTCAGCAGGATTCAGTGAAATAATAGACATTTTGTATGTGGGTGGCGTGCGCTGCCTGATGTGTTGAGTCCTACCTTCTTGTGTTCATGAAGCGCTTCAAATATGCTAGTACCACTGTTGATCTGGACTTTAATTTTAGCCCTTTTACATGTAAATATAAGTAGACGTGCATGACAAGCCTGTACAGTCTTTGACAGTAGATATATTCAATTTAATTTTTATCCATTGATCAAAAGAGTTAACTTTTGTTGAAAATGCAGTCTTATGCTGTTTACGGTTGTTTGGTGAAGATGCGTAGCATTGATCAGAGTATCATTGTATGCTGGTTAGGGGAGGGAAAGCCCTTGCCTCTTTTTGTGTATGCCTACCACATAAGATGTATTATTCACTTTTAATAGACTGTGCATGACACTTGTCAGGTCCATATGCCTAACAGCAGAGTGAAAGCTACATGCCCCTATATTCCTCCCACTGCTCTTTGGCAAGTATTGACTATTTGCACCATTTGGATAATTTTCCTGGGTGATGGATATTGCATTGTGTTTTTAAAGTGGATTTGAAGTACCACTGAGTCTTACTGAAGTTGGAATAGTTTAGGATCATGCTGTGAATGAGAACAATTTAGCTAACTCTCATCTTAAATTGACAATTATTAATTTTTCATCTTTATTTAATAATTCTTTTAGCAATTCTGCACATTTAATATATGAATAAATCACCTCACATTCTGTTCTCAGGGACATTCTAAAGTTCATTCCCTCATTATATTTTTATTACTTATTAACTGAATAACATTTCATTTTCATCTGATTATGTCTGAGGTCTTTACACTACTCCCAGATCTGAAAATAAAATCAATACCAAGGTCCTTTGAATTCTTTCTACATTTTGCTCTGTTTGATTGGACTGTGGGTCTTTCTGTTAATCTACTAGTTGCAATACTATTTTCAATAACTTGGGACAGAATATCTACAACTTGACAACTGTATGAAGATCAAAAATTCTGCTCTTCAGATCTACCACCCCGTGACATCTCTTGATATTCCTACATTTCTAAATTGCAGGAGACATCTTATACCAGTTGCTGGTATTGTTTTGGGAAAATGTGGAATCATTAAAGGATGAGGGTTAGCTGAAGGAGGAGGGTCCTGAGGAGGTGGATGTGGGTTGGTGTTTATATTCTAGTCATTTTCTTATACTTTCTCTCTTTCTGATGGATGATGGTAAGGACAAACAACCTCAGTGGACTCTTGCCACCACAGCCAGCTGTAAATGCTGCTTTTGTTTCCTCCTTTCTAGTTAAATGTTCTTTTCATTTCCTCAATGAGGGGATGAGATGAGAGCTGAACTCAAGCTTTACAAATACATGGCTTGGGCTGAGCCCCAAGAGTTTCTATCTACCTATTCCTAGGCCTAAGCCTGGAAGCTTCTAGCCTCCATACAGTCTAATCTTCTGCAAACCCAGATCTTGAAAGATTCAACTTCAGCCTCCACTTCATAACCCAGGCCTACAAAGTTTCAGCCTCCAAGACTTACTGCTGAATAGACTTGCCCTTTCTAGTTCTTTCTGAACTCTGGCTGGCTGGTTCAACTCAGTTATTCTGGCTCAAAACGCCTCTCCAGGATGACTGATTTAAACTGGTTTCTCTCTAGTTCTCACTGAATTGCTCTACTTGGAAAAAACACATCTGAACTCCACAAACTGAACTAAATTTCACCAAACAATACTGTTCTCCCTAACCCTACCATAGTACTATCTCCATGAACTCTGTCTGTCTTTCTGTCTGTCTGTCTGTCTGTCTCTGTCTGTCTGTCTGTCTGTCTGTCTGTCTGTCTGTCTGTCTCTCTCTCTCTCTCTCTCTCTCTCTCTCTCTCTCTCTCTCTCTCTTTGCATTGCTCTTAAGTAGCTTCTCTTTCCTATCTGTTCCTGTGAGAATTGGGTTGACTCACTCTGTCAAATCTATCTGCCCCTCAATTAGCTTCATTGTTTGGGATGAAAAAAAATTTGTACTACATTCCTGCCAGAGGGATTAAAGGCATGAACAAAGGACATGTTTGTATTCTAGTGGGATCACACAGACCTAGGTCTTTGGATGTGATCCCTCGCCAGAACAGCCATGTTGCTAGATTAAGATCTCCATCCAGGAGTTGCCTGATGCTGCCCTCCTTTACTGTCTTGATGGGCTGAACCCTTAAACCGTGAACCATAGTATGCCTTGCCTTCATTAAGTTTCTTCTTGTTAAGTCTTGGACACAGCAATGACTAAGGGGCTGACATACATCACAAAATGCTTTATTGTGTTCTTATTTTCTTCCCATTTGATTGGCAGATGCAGAAAAAATAATTCAAGCTAAATTATAATAGGAAACCAGTTATGTAAAAGAAATGTATGTCCACAAAAGTAATAATCCAGGAGAAACAGCATATGGAAACCCATGAAGTGAGTATTTCAGGTAGATCATCACTGCATCATTGGTACAGTGCTCATCTCGTGGGCATTAAGTGGGAAATAGATACAACATAGTAAGCACTTTGCAATGTGAGTCCATACCATGACGTTTACTCCTTCTTTTAATACTGTCATCTGTTAATATTGTTTTGACTGTTGGGGCTCTGGAGAGAGGTTCTGCAGGAGTGGGTAGTTAATTCTATCAGGACTTGGTTGCTCAATGATATACTTTTGTAAAACTTAGAAACGTAAACAGAAAATAACAACTTTTTCTTGAAAAAAGGAAAGAAAAGAAAATCAGTTTAATATGAGCCATGCAAGAGTGCCCATGTCCTGATAACATTGATTATGGTTGCTTTGAATTAAATACTTACAAAAAAATTCAGTGCCAAAGAACAAAGCCAGCCATAAATCAGAACATTTACTAAGCTACATCCATGAGGGATTGGTGGACAGGCTCCAGCAAAGTAGACAGACTTTTCCATGGTTTCCAAGAGATGGCTTATAGCATTCTCAGTTTTAGTATTAGTAGAGAGTAGAGGTTTGCTAGGTCATTATCATGCTTGGGGAATTTTCCCTAACAGTTAACAGAAGGATAGGCCAGATGCAGAATTTACCAAGAAGTTACATAGTAAGTAGGCTACAATAGACTGAGATAATCTTGGTTCTGATCTTGGAATATTCTGTCTCCAGAATACTGATGCTTTACTCCACCAAGGATAAACAGCTTATAGGGATGTGTGCTTTCACATAGGCTCTTCCTGGCTATGTGCTCACAAGGCAAAACATACATAAAGCAAATATGAAAGTGTCTTTCATAAGACCTCAGTCCCTTTAGAGAAAGAACACTGTTTTAACTCCTTTCCTCCAAAAGGCACTACCTTAAATTACTATCATGTTATGCTTTGAGGATTTTACAGTAAGAATTTAGGCAAGGCATTAACTCAGCAAGTGTAAAAGACACATTGACTTTTCTAGGGTCAGTATTATGCAGAATTTTGGCTAGTAGGACATGGAGGTGGAAGAGATTGAGAAGTTTAGACAAGGAAAGGAAGTTGTTTCCGGTTCAGGAAGAAATGCCACAGAAAAGCCAATTTCCTCCTTACTGTTAAGTAGCACTGGTTAAAATGTATCCTCAACAGAAGGGGACTATCTGTGATCTCCACTTCTCAGGAGCTTAGTGATAACCGTGACCCTGGCATTTTCCTTAGCTACCAAGAGATCTCCACCTGCCTGTTCCCTGCAGCCTTCCAGAGCCCAGGTGACCTTTCTGGTGAAGTACCTTCTCTTGCTTGTTTGTGAAATATGTTATACAGAAAATGTGCAAGTTCTTTCTCTCTCTCTCTCTCTCTCTCTCTCTCTCTCTCTCTCTCTCTCTCTCTCTCTCCTTCTAGCTCTATCTCACTGTTGATCTCTTTGCCTCTCTCTGTCTCATTGTCTTTCTGTTTCTCTTGCTCTGTCTGTCTCTATCTCTGTGTCTCTTTCATATCTATCTATCTATCTATCTATCTATCTATCTATCTATCATCTACCTTATCCATCAATCTTTATCTATCATCTATCAGTCTTCTATCATCTACCTGACTACCTATCTGTCAATCGTTATTTCTTTCTTTGCTTCTTTCTTTCTTCCTTTCTTCCCTTCCCCTCTTTGAGACGCGTACCTTCACAAAGTTCTCTTGCTAGAGTTACAGCTAAGGATATACTTTGAGAACCTAGGAGACTTCTTTTGAAATGGTCTCAATAGGGAAACCATCTCCCAGTCTCTGTGGGGTGTAAGTTCCCAACTCTAATGATCCCTGGCTACAAGCTGTGAAACTACCTCTGGTTAATGCTTTTAGAAGTTTGTTTCCCTCTGGTTAAGGCCAATTAGCAAAAACAGATGGCTTATAATCCCCAGCTCAGCTTTCGAGTGTGCTACCCCTGGGTGTTTCTGCGGCATTAGCTCGGGCTCCATTCTGTCCTCTTGGTCTCGCTTTAATAAAATCCTTCCCTGGATGATCAAATTAGTCTGGGGACTATTCAGATTTTCACTTGTCACTAGGATGTTCATTGTGCACTGCTATACCTTAGATCTAGAATGTTCCCCCCAAATGCCTGTGTGCCTAAAGGTTTGCTTCTCATGAGAAAAGGAGGGACCTAGTGGAAGGAGGTTAGGCTACTGGAGGAGGCATGCCCAGGAAGGGGATATTGGATTCCAGCCCCTTCAGTCTCTCCTTCTGCTTCTTAGCAACTGCAAAAATGAAATCTGTTTACCATGATGCTCCATGCTTCCTTAGCAAGCAAGGATTGAAACTGAGAAAGCTAACACCCCCTTGTCTTCTTCTGGGTAGGTTTGCTGTTGTTGAGATGCCATGTATCCCTGCTAGCCTGGAGCTCGCTCTGTGGACCAGACTGGCTTTGAACTCAGAGAGATCTGTCTGCTTCTCTTTCCAGAGTGCTAGAGTGAGAGGCGTTCATCACCACACTGCCATTAGTTGATATCCTAAGGTGTTCTGTCATAGTAATGGAAATTGACATATGCATGCTAACAGTCATTTACATAGCCTGTCATCACAGCCACCCTAGGGATAATCACTTCTGGCTTCCTCATTTGCAGAGAAGGAGACATAAGTGTAGATGAACATCAATTAAGGAGATTGCCCAAGCTCAACTGTGTCACAAAACATAAGGCCAGATTTCATTACTCAGCACACAGACTCTCCTGATTTAATTCCATGGCGCCTCCATTATCATTATGTGGCAAGACAGAGGACAAGCAAGGAAGCACTAGGTTGCTAGGCTGCTGCTATAGTATCTACTGTTGCTATTGCCTCCCTATACGTTGATTTCTTCATTGCCCCTCCTAGTGCTTTATAAGTAATCTTCTCGAATAGAACATAAGCCTATTTCCAAGAATTTGATTTTTGCTTACATTTTTCTTTTAAAACATGTAGATATTCTTCACAGAACTAAATACTATCTGCACCTAGGCATGTTCCTACTTCTCTGGTTCCCAAAAGTGCTTCAACTGAGACTAAGACTGTTTCCACATGTGCCTATCACACCCATGGAATGGGGACGAAACAAGTGACCTGTGTTTTTGTTGTTTGTTTTATTATTGTAACAAAAGATATGCTGAAAAACTTTTTTACAAATAAGAAACAGGTCTGTTTTTATTATAATTTCATGTTTAAAACACACACACAAACTGGCTGAGTCATAACTAATATTGTTTTTCAACATATGCTTCATACTGTACAAAGATTTTAGAGTCAATTTCATGAAGCCTGACGGGCAATGACTCATCTCTCCCTTACCAACCCCAGCCAGAAGCAAGAATACCGAAGATAGAAAAGGTATGCAATTTGCCATAAGCTTCTGTGGTATATAATGGGGAAGTTTGAATGGAGTCCCACCAGCCCCTGAAGTTGTCTCTGAAGCATCAGTTGTTCTAACTTTTAGTTTTAATGAAAACTGAAAGACAATTTACTATTATGAAAAGAATGACAACCCCACTTGGGGGATCACCCAACACCTCCTGTAATGCCTGTGACCCTAATGGGAATTCAAGGTGAAATTATTCAATTAAGAGCTGGGTGGGTGGGGGGAGCAGGAGAGGGAAAGTGAGAGGGAGAATATTAAAACAGTGATAAAAACTTTTAATTACATAAGCGATTAAGATTTAAAACTTTTATCCCATGGTTCATAGGTATATCGTACATAGAATAAAGTGCTACTTACCCTAAAATTAAAGGCAAAAGGAATATGCAACATCTTGTGGGCTGTGTTTGTTGCTGCAGTGTGACAATCTTGGAACACTGCTTCAGTCTGGCTACCCCCTCGACAAAGGCACAACAAGACAAATTCTGATCAGGAGGGGCTCAAGCTCGCCTGGGGTTGGGTGGGTCATCTCTAAGTCAATAACATCATCTATATTCAAGTCACTGTTGGTGTTTACTTTGGAAGCTGACTCAGCCTCCAGCAGAAATCATCAATTCAGAAGAAAAATCCAGGCCTCAACGTCGTAAAGCCCCCACTGCAGCACAGAAACCTCTGTCCCAGCTGGACTGCTGCAGCCAGGACACTTAATTCCCTCTCCATCAGTTGACAAAGAACAAATTTAAGATGAGGGACCTAACTTAGAATTGATTTTTGCGTCACTGGGACAAACCAAGAGTCTGTTCACAATGTTTAACCTAGACAAGATAGGCATTGCCGATACCAAATTAAACTCCCCAACTGTCAGACAGTCATTAGATATATTATAATTAAGTTAATGTTCATGTAACAACAAGAGATTTTTACTGAAAACTGTGTTGTGTCTTTTCTGTAATAAAACACGTTGTGCATAGAAGCCGGAAACAACCTTGAAGAATTAAGGTTGTATTTCTCATTACCTCTTTCTTTTCTATGGCTTTTGCCTGAACATTCATTTTCATGTTCTTTTAAAGTTTATGTGCATGCATGTGTGTGTGTGTGCACGGGTGTGTGTGCGCGTGAGAGTGTGTGTGTGTATGTGCACGTGTGTGCATGCAGTTGTGCATATGTGTGTGTCTGGTTGTGTGGGTGTGGTGGGATGATACCGTCTTTGTGGGGTGCCTGCTCGTATGTGGATGCACATTTGTTTGTGTAGTGGCTAGAGGAGAAATTTGCTATATTTCCTCAGGTAGCATCCACCCAAGCTATTGAGACTGCTCTCACTGCCTGGAACCATCAAATAGTGTAGCTGCTGGGAACTCACCTGACTCTGTTTCCCCAGTGCTGGGACAAGGCAGCACCATCAGGCCTGACATTTCCACGTGGTTGTGAGGGATGGACTTCGAGTCCTAATGCCTGAAAACAAAGTACTTTATTGACTAAGCTGAATACTGCACCCGTGAGATAAACTTCTTTATTGTTTACTTTCAGTATATGCTTTGTGTGTATGACAAGTTTGTACACATATAACCAGGTTCCTGTAAAACTTTTTTGAGACAAAAGGAAGCCATGAGTGAAGACAGCTTAAAAAAAAAAAAAAACAAAACAGAAACAGAAGCAAAACAAAACAAAACAAAAAACCCACTCTATTGAAATACCCAGCCTTTTCCTGACATTTCAATAGCCAACATACCTGTAAAGCTCTCAACTGCCTTAATATTCATCTCCATTTTATATCATTGCATCATAGTCTTAAAAAAAGGATTTTTTCTTCATTTTTCTCATCTTTTTTTATTATTTTGAAGCATAAAAACAACAACAAAAACCATTCTCTAAACAAGTTCCAAGTCCATGACATACCTCCTTCCCAGACAGACTTATGCCACAAAACTTCTCTTGTTTTGTCTTTTATATGTTCAAGTATGTGGCTTTATGTCACCTTACAATCAGCAATGGTCATGCAGTCTGACCTAAATTAGCATTTCACCCTGACTTGTGAGGAAATAGCTATGAACTATGTGATCAACACTAGTTGAATATACATTATAAGTGGGAAACATGGTGGCACACGCCTGGTCTACAGAGTGAGTCCAGGATAGCCGAGGCTAACACGGAGAGACTGTGACTCAAAAAACCAAAAAACCAAAAAAACCCAAAAAACCAAACCAAACCAAAAAACCCAACAACAACAACAACAACAACAAAAACCCCACCACCACCACCACCACAGCAACAAAAAACCCCAAACAAACCAAAAAACCAAAACAACAAAACAAACAAGCAAACAAACAAACAATCCCCCCAAAACAAAACAAAACAAAAAACTGGGAAAAAAAATAATGGTTTACCCAGGAGCAAATCTTTGCATGCTTCACAGCCTGTAATGCCCGTCTATCAACTGTTCTGTCCCCCCTTGGTAAAAAAAAAACAAAACAATTACTGAGGACCAGAGGAAGGCGATAGATGAAATTTTGTAGCAGTTGATCTTTAGATGCTGATGAAAATCATTCTCATCAATGCTTTGGCGTAGTGGAAGATTCCCCCCATATGTTCCCACTGAAGATCTGGCAAAACCGCATAATAAGTGAACAGATTCTCAGTTTGGTTTCCATGTAATGAAGCAGCAGTAGAGAAAATACGCTCTGAGCTTCATCAGAGATGTCTGTTCCTAGATCCTATTGCTGTCTTTCAAGGTATGTGTGGAGATTTGGTACACAGTAAACAAGTTAGAAAGTGGAGCATCATTCTATAAATGTGAGTGTAGAACATTAGAAATATTTCAAGATTGAAGGCAGAAAGCCAGGACCCCAGTGATCCACATCAGGCAGATTACTTATCCTTTCTTGGTGCTGCAATTACTATCTATAACAAGGTAGGACTGACCCTTCATAGTCTCTGTAGGACATGTCTTATAAAGATAATTTTATTACTGTCAATGTGTCACTTGATCCAGTGGCGGGCACAGAATCCTGGCGTTTCGGCTGCTGTAGGGAAGGAAGGAAAGCTTTAATTCAAATGGGCTCAAAACCACAAATGAATCCTTGAGAAGACACCACATATGCAGGAGAACCACGTCAAAATGTGGGTGTTTATGAAAGAGAAAGATCAGGAGTTCAAACTAATTCTCTTTTTGCCTTTTAACTTGTGTATGCGTGTACATTGTTGAATGATAATTAATATTTAATATTGATTTATTATTTTAATAAATCAGTGGTTACTCTTTAACCAGCTTTATACCAAATTAACCACATGGAGAGACTAGGATCTATTTAATTAGCCTAGAGCACGATGCTGCACAAAAATTACTCCACTCTAAACCTCTAAGCTAGTATAGTTACCTTCCATTCAGATTTCCCACATTATACTTGCTTTTTACTCATATCCTAGGTCTGGCTCACTCCTCCTGGTGTTTTGCAGTCCTCTCCATGTGCATCCCTCCTGTCCTTCCTCCTCTTTCTCCTCCCCTCACTGGACCAGGATGTCCCACCCTTTATTCTGTATTGCTCAGCATTGGCTAGTTGACTTTTTATTGGCAATACAGAGAACAAATGGTGACGTGCTAACACAAACTTGAGATAAGAGACACTTAAATAAATACCACAATGCAACATCTGGATTGAAACCAGATAGTGGGGTAGAGCAATCATCATTTGAATGAAAAAGTAAACTTTTCATTTTACTCAAAAAGAGCAGGGCATTTTGCCAACAGTATATGAGTGTCTGTGTGTTGGGATGGCATTGAAGAATGGAGCAGGGTGTATTGTGTTATAAACCCATGAAGACAGAGCTGAGTGTCCACACAGAAATAACAAACAGGATGGAAGTAACTATCCAATATGAATTTTAAAATCCCTTGTACTGATAGGCATATGCCTCATTTTGAATGCACGCTAAACAGCCAGCAGATCAAAAACTAGCAACCACATGATCATGTGACAATTTTTTTTGTCTGTTGCTTTGAACACAGACAGAAGGAAGTACCTTGATTAGCATCTTAACAATTGTTAGAGTGATGTCATCAAATTCAAAATCATGGCCAATAATAAACATTTAAAAACCGTGTATATAAGTAACCACTGGACAGTTTGAAAAGGAATGTAAGTTCTTTAAATTTTAATTTCATCACTTACAGTTTAAGTGTGTGTTTTTAAGGTGTGTGTGTGTGTGTGTGTGTGTGTGTGTGTGTGTGTGTGTGTGTGCAATAGAAAGCCGTGGTGTATTTGTAGACCCTGAAAAGATTGCTAGAGTGAAATAAATGTATGGCCACAGTCTCACAGTTACCATCTTAGTCTGTGGCCACTGTAGCTCCATTCTGCTTTACAGCATGTGTGTCCTACAGTAAACTGCATGCATGAGATCCTTATGCCAAAACTGTTTCTATACACATTAACCTTACATATGTGCACAGTTATACTCATTGATCTACATGTGATAATTTCTCCCACCCTCCTCCCTTGCTTCCATACTGCTGAGGTTTTCATCATTTCTACTCTATATTGAAATTTAAATAACTGACTCCACATGTAGGGAAGATCTCAGAATATCTCTGTTTTGATGTGTAGTGTATTGCCTTTAGCAAAAATCCTGACTTGTGTTGTAACACATGACTAAGCAACTTGGCTTTTTAATGGATAAATAATTGTCCTTTGTAAGCATATCACATAACTTTTCAACAGACTGTTTACATATGGTAACTATCTCAAATGACTCTACAGTGAGCACAAGAGCCCAGATGCCCTATCAGCTGACAATCACATTAGCTTTATTTCTGCACCCAGAGGGATTTCTGGCTAACAGAAAGGTCAGTGTTGACTCCTTCAGAGAGCTCTACACCTGTTGCTGTTTCTACCCACGTCCCCAAACACTGTCCAAGCCATATTCACCCTAACACCACCACTGCTGGCTTTCATCTTTCCAATTCTATACATCCAAACAATTATGGGGAATTCTTGACTGACTAGTACTGTACATCTTTTTATCATATAGAACTCTGATTTGTATGTTCTTTAAATAAATAGATATTCAGAATGTCTACCCTTTGCTTTTTCCACAATTCAGCAGTTTGTGTCTTTACCAGTTTTGAACATTAGCTCCTTACCAAACAGATGGTTGGTGAATGTTTCCCTCCTTGTAGATTACCACCATGTTTATTTTCTTTTCTTTGAAGCTTTCATATTGGCTTATTACATATTTTTATAGTCTGAAATGTTGGTATGACTTTAGAAACTTGCCAAGGACAATATCCAGGAACATCCCTCTTACACTCTTTGTTAGTAGCTTTATTATTTTATGGTTAGGACTTTTATTTTTCACTTTGCATGATTTTATGGGTGACCCGATAAGAGTCTGTCCTTTTTTATAATTTATGCAGGTATCCTATTGTTCCCAACAAGATTTGCTACAAGTCTTTCCCCATGATGTCTTTTTCATTCCCTTGCAAAAAGTTAGTTGAATATGTGAGCTGACAGTAATGAGTAGACACGGTTCTCTGGACAACCTAAGTGCTTCAGTGTACATGTGTGTGTGTGTGTGTGTGTGTGTGTGTGTGTGTGCACGCGCGCGTGTGCGTGCGTGTGTGTGTGTGGTGTGTTTCATTCATGTGTGTTTTTGCATGGCCTTCTTTTTGTCTCATGTGCTTCTTTAGTGCCTCTCTAGACACTTCTTTGAATGACGATGAGGTTCCGTAGCTCTTTAATTTGTCATTTGTCTTATTACAAAGAAAGTCTGTAGCATCGCTCCTAGTGTTTGTGGGATGTGTATTCTACAGCTCTGTTCAGATGCCCATCATGCCTAGATCTTAGGGCAAAGACTTCGCATGTATCCATCAACTTTGTCTTTCTCCTTACTAGTGGTTAAAGAATGAAGAACGGCTAGCCATGGACTGTAGTGACGTCTTGACATTGACTGTGACTGAGTTGGGATGAAACACTTTCATACCTTATCTTATATGTTTGATAGCATTCACATTAACATTTTATGCGAAATTTGACCATTCTTCCCATATCCATCTCGTTTTCAATCATCCCTATAATCACATGTACGTACCCTCCTCCTCCTTAAAAAAAAAGGTGATTTACTGTGTTTTCAGATAGATTCAGCATTGGTTTAACATATGCTGATGTTAAATACCTGAAAAAATGGACACCAAGAAACTGACCCCACCACTAGCCATGCTTTAGTGAAAGCTCAGACTCTATTTCTAAAAGGGATTCAGCAATGTGGTCATAAAAGCTTATGAAAGATTCTGAGGTGGATCCTCCAACACTTTTTCGAGTGCATCTGTGGTACTCAACTGCAGCTCCAGGCCAGCGAAAGGATGGAGATGTCTGTTCAGGTTGTGTGTCCCCATCCATGTCCGGCCTTTAGAAATGATCTTTGGTGATGAGCTTTTTTTTTTTTTCAAGCCCTGGGTGTCCTGTAACTCACTCAGTAGACCAGGATGGCCTTGAACACACAGGGATCCACTTGCCTCTGACTCCCAAAAACTAGGAACAAAGAAATGTGCCATCACTACCTGGCTTGCGATGAACTTTTTTTTAAACAATTTTTTCTTAAATATTTTACATATACATTTATATTATTACATATATATGTATATATATACAATATATTGTATATTGTATATATATATATACAATAAACTACCTATAGCAAGAAGAACCATGAAACAATCAGAAATTATATAAATGTTACATTCATAGTGTTCTGGCTATTTGTATTGGAGTGATGAACTCTTATAAGTGACCTCAAAAGGGAAAAAGTTCAGCTTAGACTACAAGATGATTGTTAGTGTGGGTGGAGATGTTCCATATATTACCGAGAAGCTGGCTGTTTCTGGAACTTTCTTTTATTTAGTTTGAGAATGCTTTATATAAACAGCACATTTCAATGTGAGTATGTCACTTCAAATCTCATCCGCAAGTGCACCACAAACATAATGAAAGGTTTGAAATGACACAGGTCAGAAAATAGGACATGGAATCAAAATGTGCTCTGGATCCAGAGTCTTTGTTAGTACTGCCTGACAAGGTGAAAATAAAACTCATTAAAATCAAATGAACACTTTATTTTTAAATCATGAAAAACCTTTGGTGGGAAAAAACATCCATGAACAAAAGATCAACACTTTTTCCTTTGAAATGAGTATCAAGAGTGAATACTGCTACATCATGAAGTGCTGAAAATAGCAGGGTTTTAAATATTTAGGGATCTAGGAACCTTTTCAGAATTATTTATCTTTGTATCTTTTTCTTGGGGGAAATACTCATACCTACAAAGCCTCCTATAATGTAGTCACAAGTCCCCACTCATCTGACCTTCTGCTAATGGTTCTGACTCTAGGCTAAGGATGCTACCTTGAAGCTCATGTGTTGTATGTTAGTGAATCTGCTTCCCAAAACATGAGTATTCTGCCATGGCCATTTTTTCAAATCCACCCATTTAGACATCATGCTGAGAAAACATTTCTCTGAAAATAACTCCTCCCAATCTTCCCATTATCATGACTAGAAATATCTTACGTGCTGTTTTCTTTAACAACAACAACAACAACAACAACAACAAAATGAGGACAAAACGATGAAAGACTATGCATGCAACTACGTTGAGATAATACTTACCATGCTGGGACTAGTGATGTGTAAACGGGTTCTTCAGATCAAAGGGACTGAGTTATAGAGGCTTCAGCGGTGGGCGTCCTCAGCACCTAGTCAGACCTGCTGCATTCCTCCACCAGGTCACTCCAGCTTGTACTTGCAAGTAACAAACTCTCTTTTCCAGCTGCTTGCTCAGTTATTCTCCCTGCAAACATTCTCTCGCTAAAAAGCCACAGATACTTGATACTTTTCTGACTATCAAGCCTATCTCCCAATTTCTTTGGCTTTTTTCAGGACAAACCCTCATTTTCACTGTAGTCTTCTCATTTGTCTGGCACAAACCCACCCCTCATATGCAATTTATCCACTTTTCCTCATCTGAGTGTTTGCTGCCAGCTAGGCATTTAAGTCAGAGTAGTCAGCACTGGATCAATAAAGACAGATTGATGTAGTGATCTTTTGTCTCTTTTGAAATCTGCATATTTCCCTGGGAAGTGTGTGTGTGTGTGTGTGTGTGTGTGTGTGTGTGTGTGTGTGCGCGCGCGCGCGCGCTGTCAGCTTTTCTCAGACCATCCCTGTTTATCCATTCTCACTTTCTGTGAAGACCCCATAGAAACTTCTTCCCAGTGAACAGTGGGAAGGCTCAGGCATCCTATAGAGGGAAGTGGGAAGTCTCATGCATCTTGGGTTCTTGTTTCTTGGTTAAATCTCTTCCTTTGAGGCAAGGCCAAATTCCTCATGGTATGCTTTATTACCTTTTCCAGATCTTCTTTCCTCACGAACATGTTTTTTAATTTTATTTTATTAATTTATTTATATTACATCTCAATTGTTAGCCCATCTCTTGTATCCTCCTATTCCTCCCTCCCTCCTGCTTCCCCCCTACTCCCCTCCCCTATGTCTGTGGTTGAGGGGGACCTCCTCCCCCTATATATGCTCATAGGGTATCAAGTCTCTTCTTGGTAACTTGCTATCCTTCTTCTGAGTGCCACCAGGCCTCCCCTTCCAGGGGACATGGTCAGAAACGGTGCACCAGAGTTCGTGTGAAAGTCAGATCTCACTCTCCACTCAATGGTGGAGAATGTCCTGTCCATCGACTAGGTCTGGATAGGGGTTCGAAGTTTACTGCCTATATTTTCCTTGGCTGGTGCCATAGTTTGAGGAGGACCCCAGGACCCAGATCTGCCTGTCATAAAGTTCTTCTTGTAGGTTTCCAGGACCCTCTGTATTCTTCTATTTCCCCATTCTCCCACGCTTCTCTCACCTAAAGTCTCAATAGGATGTCCTCCCCTCTGACCCACTTTCCTGGTAAGTAAAGTTTTTCATGGGATGCATCCCTTAGACTAGTGTCTCGATTAAGTGAGTATATACCATCTGTCTCTTTTTGCTTCTAGGTGAACTCACTTATTATGATAATTTCTAGTTCAATCCATTTGTCCACAAATTTCAGGAATTCCTTGTTTTTAATAGCTGAGTAGTATTCCATAGTGTAAATGTACGACAGTTTCTTTGTCCATTCTTCTACTGAGGGATACTTAGGCTGTTTCCATGTTCTGGCTATTGTGAATAAAGCCACTATGAACATGGCTGAGCATATATCCCTATTGTGTGGTAGAGCATCTTCTGGGTATATTCCAAGGAGTGGAATAGCTAGGTCTTGAGAAAGCCCTATGCCCATTTTTCTGAGAAAGTGTCAGATAGATTTCCAAAGTGGTTGTACTAGTTTGCATTCCCACCAGCACTGAAGGAGTGTTCCTCTCTCTCCACATCCTCGCCAGCATGTGGTGTCACTTGAGTTTTTGATCTTAGCCATTCTGATGGGTGTAAGATGGAATCTCAGTGTCGTTTTGATTTGCGTTTCTCTGATAACTAATGAGGATGAGCATTTCTTTAAGTGTTTCTCAGCCATTTGATATTCCTCTGTTGAGAATTCTCTGTTTAGTTCTGAGCCCCATTTCTCAATTGGGTTATTTGGTTGGGTGGTGTTTAATTTCTTGAGTTCTTTATATATTTTGGATATTAGACCTTTGTCAGATGTAGGGTTGGTGAAGATCTTTTCCCAGGCTGTAGGCTGTTGCTTTGTTCTGTTGACAGTGTCTCCTGCCTTACAGAAGCTTCTCAGCCTCATGAGGTCCCATTTATTAATTGTTGACGTTAAAGCCTGGGCTGTTGGTGTTCTGTTCAGGAAGTTGTCTCCTGTGCCTATGTGTTCCAGGCTCTTCCCCACTTTTTCCTCTAACTGAACTAATGTCTCTGGTTTTAAGTTGAGGTCTTTAATCCACTTGGACTTGAGTTTTGTGCATGGTGACAAATAGGGGTCTAATTGCATTTTTCTACATGTAGACATCCAGTTAGACCAGCACCATTTGTTGAAGATGCTGTCGTTTTTCCATTGAATGAATTTGGCTTCTTTGTCAAAAATCAAGTGACCAAATGTGTGTGGATTCATCTCTGAGTCTTCAATTCGATTCCATTGATCCACTAGCCTATTGCTGTGCCAGTACCATGCTGTTTTAATTACTGTTGCTCTATAGTACAGCTCTTGCGTAAATGTTTGAACTTGAATGGATTCTTCCTGTTGGAAGTTAGCATTGCACATATTCATTTTTCACTCCCTGTGACACATTCCAAGGCTACACGCAAGCCAAGAAAAATGAAGAGATAAATATTCTTTGCCTTCTACATGCTCTCGGTTGATAAGATCTTGCCAGTTGTTTATAATTTTTCTGCCAAATTCTAATTAGTCATTTAGCAAATTTATGAAATGAACAGTAAAATAAAATTTACATAAAACTCTTTCAAAGAGGAGTGCATTTTATGTCCAATATAATTGTCAGGACTGAATAATTAACATTCATTTATTTTTAACTATGTGTACATGCATATATCTTTGTATGGATTTGTACACCTGAATGTTGCTCCCTTAAGGGCCAGAAAAGATGGTCAGATATCCTGGAACAGCAACAATTCTTAACCACTGCACCATCTCTCCAGGTTAATCATGTAGACATATCTTTGAACATAGCTATATATATTCAACTTGCCAATAATCTCATCTATATTCCATAGAATTCTTTAATGCCCCTTATGTATAACTTAATTAAGAATTAGCCATATAGTTTCTAAATGTGTTTCCATTATTTTAATTTACATTGTATACATGTGAGCATTCTAATCACTGCTTTACATGGGAAATGTACTTATAAAGGTAAAGTACAAAAAAAGTACTAACATATGTTAAATGTTTAGTAGGAAAAGAATTTATGAGAAGTGCCCTTTTAGAGTTCTAATATTTATACTTAAATGCATTAAGAAACTTAATAGTCTCGTTTTTTTAAGGTTCCATGTAGTCCAGGTTAGTTTTAAACTTACTATATAGCTAAATTGGCCTTGAACTGTCATTATATTCCCACGTTTACGTTGCAGTTTCTGGGAGTATATATGCGCTCCAATGTATGTGTCAGAGCAGTACATTTTAAAAACAGAAGCCAGTAATGTTTGGCCGGTGTCTGTTACAGAGTTCTTGCTTTATCAATTGAAATGGACTTCTTCAAATTCATCTGATGTAATATGAAAGAAAATATATTATGCCTATAACTTTGAGAGCTGGAGTAAGGGAGATGTTTAGTTATTTTTATAATGTTTGGGACACTTAAGAACTAAAAGTTAAAAAATAGATGAACTATGACCCTGTCCTGTTCTTGGGTCCTCTATTCATTATCCTCCCTGCCTAGGGGCAGGGCACTTTTGCCATTTGTTTCAACTTGTTAGTTTTTTAAAAACCAGCCTGTGTGCTTCATCTGTAGGCAGACCTACGGTGTCACTGTGAACAAATATAAATGTTTCCCATTCTGAACTTAGCCTTCGTTTGCTTACATCTGTCACCTTGACACAGTGGAACAACAGCTGTGGACAGAGACAGCTGGCTTCTTCTCATTTGTTGGCAGTGCTATGAAAGGCCCCTTCCTAAAGATCACCTACAACGTAATGAGACATATTCTAACAT
Organism: Acomys minous; assembly: GCF_964271855.1. Taxonomy (NCBI): domain Eukaryota; kingdom Metazoa; phylum Chordata; class Mammalia; order Rodentia; family Muridae; genus Acomys; species Acomys minous. The sequence goes on from NC_140495.1 coordinate 99,608,762, forward strand.
TTTCATCATTTGAATATAAATGTAAACTACCTTACAAACTAAAATAGAAAGGTTCAGTAGGGTGAGGAGAAACAAATGCCTTCCATTCCACTCTTCAGTGGGTGCCAAGGCTTGGTGGCTACTTGGAGCCTACTACTTGGAAAACGAAGAGGAAGTGTCACATAATCTAAGAAGCTGGAGACCAAGCCAGTAAAGATTGCAAAACTCTCACCTCAAAAACCAATCAAAAGTTAATGAAGAAGAAGCCCAAAAAAGGGGTACACCATGTTCCTGCTTTGATTTACTTCACTTTGGGATTTATGCTTATCATCTGTAGAATACAGACCCAAATTCCTATAAAAACCTTTCCCTTCATCTCTCTGTGACATAAATTATGGAAAACACTCTGCCCTAGATTCAGAAATATCTATTAAGCTGTTCCTATTCCATATGACAGTGTTCATTTGCTCTCTCCTTTAGTAAATACTAAAAATGTACTTTGAAAAATGCATTTTCTAAAAATCTCTAGCTTTTGTTCTTTACAAATAAATTCACCATTCAGTGTCCTCTGATCTAAATCCATCTTATTTTTTCCTGCCTAAAAATTGGGTGACCTGCAGCTCCTACGAAGACTCGGCTTCTCATTTCAAGAACTACCTAACACTGGGCTATGAAGCCTAATTATGTGTATTTTTGTTTCATGGATAGTAAGTTTGCAAGTTTAAAGTTCCTCAACATTTTATATATAAGATAACTTGTCTTTGAAATTTAAATTTTATAGTGCTATGTTTTATTTTTAAATGCATATATAAGAAGCCAGAAAAAAAAACCCAGCCTGGTTTTTATTGTTTTTGTTTTTTGCTTATTTGTTTGTTTGAGAATGTGGCCCCTAATGTGTATATCATCCTCCAGTGGCTGGTTCTGTACCTGTGAGTTCATGGGCAGCACAAACTGGAATTAGTGGGCTTTTGAAAAAAGAGGTGAGAAGTTGGGAGAGGTTTGAAGATGGGAAGATGGATCTGGGAAGATTTAGGAGATTTGAGGAGTGACTATTATAAAAATACATTACATTCATGTATGAAATTCTCAGAAATTTAATAGAAATATCCTATTAAATTAAATAGAAATATGAAAAGACAGTTTGAAGCCAGAGTTAGGTTGGCATCTTTGTTTATCCCTAATATATTATGAATTGAGTAACATATTCCTATATTTCTTGTGCACAATTTTATTACCTTAGTTTATGATATGTAGATAGCTTTGACTTACTAAAACCTTACAAGAAAGTAACAAATTACATGTCTTTCCCTCTTACTTATACAAGGGCCCATTAAACTGCTTAAAATGGAATAGAACAGACAAGCCTGTGAAACTCACTTTTTTTTTTTAAAGATCTAGGACACGCTCACATATCTGGATTTGATTAATTCTTCATTGCTTCTCCACTCTGCCTTTCTGATTAATTGAGCTGTCTCCTAACTAATTTCCCAGACTTCAGTTTCTTTATTCTTTTGAGAAATATTTTAAGTACTATAAAACTAATGACAATTTATTATAATTAATATGGTAGTTAGGATACTGTAATGTTAATATGATTATAAAATAATTATGATTTTCCAGAATAAGAATGAACAAAAAGTAATAACATTGATGAGCTCAATTAACAAAATAATGTTTTACTCCTAGATTAATTACTAGGTTGATTTTTTTCATTATATTAAAGTTAAAATTTATATATGTATGTATGTTCTTAATGAGTACATACAGAATCATCAAAATCATGCACATACATTGAAGCTAACCTTTGTACAAATAACCAAAAAGTGAATGAAAAATAGTCGTTCAAGGTAAATATTCTTGAATATTTATTAGGCACAGTTAAATGAACGGATTTTATGGTTATCTCAATTACTTAATATAACATAAAATATTAGAACACTCTTGTAGTATGTTCTCAGGAGAATATCAGTTCTTTTTATAAGAATTGCCTCAGGATGAAGAGTCATAACATCCACTACAATCATGATATAAAATCATATAAGAATATATATATAACAAATATATATATATATTATTATTAGAGACTAAATATATAATGAAAACAATGGGATTATTTTGACTGATGAAAGGGCAACAACTTCAAATCTGGAATATTCAGAAGTTAACTGTTAGAGGCTCTATTGAAACTACAACCAATGCTTAACTCTCTTTAACCCGACAGTAGTGATGCAAACAATGCTGATGCAAAGCATGACTTATAAGAGCTATAAACCCATGGATAAATGTCATATAAACCGATATGTGATTGTGCTTGCCTGTGATTGCTCAGCGTGTCATGTGAGTCTGTAGTTTTCTCTGTGTTTGAATGTAAACTCTTTGCTCTAACAAATTAGAACATCTAAGTGGGGTTCCTAGCGAACAGGAGGTAAGTCAGAGATCTGAGCACAGAGAGGCATCAGGAAATGACCCCAGGACCTACCTCTGCCCACAGGGAGAGAGAGATGACTGTTTCCAGAAGTAGCCACTGAAAACACCCCAAACACCAACTCTGAGACAGCTGCAGAAGGAGAGAAAGTAAATATTTCCCAAATTGTGTCAATGAATCATCTTCTGAGTTGGCAACCATAAACTAAATTGTCATGAGGGAAATGTGAAATAAATACCTCTTTGAAACAAAATTGTTTTGAACAATTGAACAAATTGCTCATTAGTCCTTATGGACTTCAAGGAATACACAACCATATTATTTAACAAAGAGAATGCAACCAACCGAAAATTTACATTGAAAATATGGAGCAAAGAGAACTGAAATGGATAGACATTTAAATACAGAGTATAATTTTCTAGAGTATTTCTTTTCTTAAGATGATAAGTAATTGTTGAAAGGAATTTGGAAAGGGTGTTATAGCTGTCGGCCAGGCTAATCATGGACATCTCCCGAAAATATGAAACATCCAATTATTGCACACAATGGCAGATGGAGCAAAAATAATGGACCAAAGACTAACAGGATAAATGGAAAATAATCACTTGAGTAATAAACATGGGGAAGCCAGTTTCACTAAGTCCAGAAGCCTTTAAAATGTAGAGGGTTTTAGCCTGAATGAAAATTGAAGATATGAGGGGGAAAAGGGAAGTGGCAAACAAATTTGAGTTGAATACAAAATCGTAAACAGAGTCTAGAGATATGGCTCTGTAATTAAGAGTGCTAGCCACTTTTGCAGAGGACCCACGTTTAAGTCCCAGCACCCTTTTCAAGTAGTCCACAACCACCTGTAACTTCAGTTTCAGGAGACCAGACACTCTCTTCTGGTTTCTAGGTGCATCTACATGTACTTACATACACACACGCACGCACGCACGCACGCACGCACACACGCACGCACGCACGTATGCACGCACTCACGCATGCCTAAAGAAACAAACACCAAAACAAATAAAGGGATAGAAAAGCAAACACCACATGAGAAATAAATACTCAGGAAACTGGAGAGGTCATGAGAATAAAAAGAGGAAGGAGAAACCATGGCAAGAGTTCTAGGACACGTGAGTTATTCACAACGATAGAAAGACCAATTCAAGGGGAAGGCAGAGTTCCTCGATTCACTGAATGCATTTAAACAAACTTGGAAAGAGGAGAAACGGATGACTCCACAGATATGTTGACATATATGTTTGATTTTCTTCTCGTGGTACTTGATGAGTTGGCGGAGATAAGTAAACACCCTGAAGCTCAAAGATTATTTCAGTTGATGGCAATTAGCTACAGATAGTTCAAAGTCTGTCACAGCAAAAGTGGCTTCATGTTAATTCTAAGTGCTCAGAAAACATGTTAAGAGTTGCATTTAGCCAAGGCATAAGTCACCATTAGCTTAAAAGGATAATATTTATACATCAGATGTATTCTGAACACAACAGCGACAGTCTGTGAGATAGACTAAAGGTTTCTAGATCTATGAGGTTTAAAAGAATAGTGCATTTATAAAGAATCAAGGAGACAAACTAAGAAATTACAAAGAAAATGATAAATGGTCTGAGCAAATAATGCTGAAAGCAGAGCACATCAAAATTTGTGTAATGAGTCAGGATCAGGATATAAAAAGAAATTTAAGAAGCAGATCATTAAATAAGGAATAAAAAGCCCTCATCACATATCAACATTGATGAACATAAAGAAAGCTATAAAAAGAAAAAGTTCAAACCAAGGTTTATGTAACAGTTACAATTATAAATACAAGAGAAAAAGAGAATAATAATAAGGCAGACTAGAAGCAATCTGTAAAAACTGTAAATTTTAGGCTGTTGAGATGGCTCAGTTATTAATGGAGTTTGCAACCAAGTCAGCGGACCTGAGTTCAAAACCTAGAGCCATGAAGGAGACAACTGACTCCCTGAAATTTAACCTCCACATTTGCCATGTGGAGTGTACACACACACACACACACACACACACACACACACACACACACACACGTATATGCACGCACACATGCACACATGCTAGCATAGACACATTTACACTAATGAGTTACGTAAAATGATCAGTTGTCATTTCTTCAAAAAGGTAAATAAATGTAGCACATTCTCTAGTATGTTTAAGGAAAAAAAGAAAAAAATGACAACTATCGCTATCACCCATAAACTGTATCATTAAAAGATGGCATAAGTGGAAATGATATTGGAGTCTTTACCTTGTGCTGCCCATAGATGACTTAATAGGCAAAACCTGATGCGATGCTTGTTAAGAGTTCAAAACAGCAACAAAAGAAGCAAGTAGTAATCCTATGCAACAATTAAATAAAAATTCTCGTGATGACAAACCCTAGAAAAAAAAATCTCAAGCCCACAAATCTTTCTGCTGAATCCTAGTAGATGTTTTAGAAAGAGATATCAGTCTTCAGCACAGTGTGACACATAAGCCTTCCTGCAAAGATGGGAACTCTTCCCAGGTGACTTTATGAGCCCAGTGTCACCCTGATGCCAGAACTAGACCAGGCAAAGGCATCCACAAGGAAAGCAGGCACAACTCGAACACAGTGTCCTTAGATGTGGCTATGAAGATTCTGCCTCTGTGGTTTTTGAAGCCTACAGTTACTGATTCTCTTGATACATAATGGGACTTTTTAGTTTTTCACAGCTTTCTTTTATTTTCCTCTGTTTATATGTTTCCAGAAACCTGGTAATAAGCCTAACGATGTCGAAAGTGTCATCCCATAGACCAAAGGAGATTCTTCCACAAATGCAGAAAATTCCTAGTTAAACAATTAAGTAATTATTAATGTTATATCCTGACATCAGTTTCCCCTCCCTGATCTCTTCCCAGTCCCTCTGCCCGCTCATCCACTCCTTCTCCATCTTTCCTCAGAAAAGGTCAAACAGTCCTTGCATATTAAGTTGCAGCAAGACTAGGCATATTGTCTCCTATTAAAGCTGCACTAAGCAACCAAGAAGGGAGAAAGGGCCCCACTGGCAGGCGACAGAGTCAGTGACAACCCCTCAAATGCAGGATATTTTAACATTCAGAAATCTTACGTTATCCAAGATGAAGATTGAGAGTGGAATTGTCCTTACACGTTAAATGCCTTGAGGAAAAAAAAACCCACAGAAGAATAAGGGTTGAACAGCCATTGACTTATATTGGATGCTATGCAGCGGACTTTGCCTGCCGTGATAGTTAGCCAAGGATTTCACAGGCCTACAGGCTGGAGGGCCCCATATGTTGCTCTCCATGTAATAATCCTGGGACACAATGAGTGAATGAAGGAGTATCGCTTCACGAGACACCTTTAGCTTACCCAAGATCTTTGTCTTACTAAAGGGCAGCTAGGTAACACTGCTAGGCAAAGCTCTCTAAGAGGGAAAGCTGGGGGGCTCAGAGTCCTCTGGAGTGGGGGCTGAGGAGTTGTAATCATGAACATAGAGCAGTCAAGGTTAGTGGTGCAGTCAGCTATGAAACATCGAAAAGAAGGCACTCCCAAGATGCAGAGGGCACCGTGCAGCTTCATGGCGGCAGATGGCTCTGCAAAGGCCTTCTTCATTATCCTGCCGCCTTTTGATAGGACTGGATATGAACGGGTGATGTTGTGACTTTTATGTTAATGAGTTATCATTAGAAATCATAAATTTATTATTTTCGTGTCGGTATTTCGATGATGTGTAGGACTGTATGACAGGATGCTCTTATATGAGTGTTGACTGTGCTCTCTGTTACATAAATTTCTTCACCAATCAAGCTAAATCCCTACACAAGACACGTAGAAATAGCATACATGCCAACTCTTGTCAGTGCTAGATTTATTGTTTAATGCTGGGCATAGTGGTGCACACCTTTAGTCCCAGCACTTGGGGAGGCTGGGCAGGCAGCTTTCTGTGAGTTCTAGGCCAGCCTGGTCTACATAATGAGTTCCAGGACAACCGGAGCTACATAGTGAGACCCTGTTTTAGAGTAAAAAGACTTAATTCTTGAGTCATTTACATATAATACCCCCAAGCCCTGTTTTTTCTTTTTTAAATATATTTTATTAATTTATTCACATTACATCTAAATTGTTATCCCATCCCTTGTATCCTCCCATTCCTCCCTTCCTCCCATTTCCCCTTACTCCCCTCCCCTATGACTGTGACTGAGGTGGACCTCCTCCCCTTGTATATGCTCATAGGGTAGCAAGTTTATAATTGGTACCCTGCTATCCTTCCTCTGAGTGCCACTAGGCCTCCCCTTCCAAGGGATATGGTCAAATATAGGGCACCAGAGATTGTGTTTATATCTGGACACTAGCCCAAGGGGCATGTCCCATGAAAGTCTTCACTTACCAGGAAAGTGGGACATCCTATTGGGACTCTAGGTGAGAGAAGCATGAGAAAATGGGGAAATAGAAGGATCCGGAGGGTCCTAGAAACCTACAAGAAGAACATTATGATGGGTGGATCTGGGCCCAGGGGTCCTGCTCAAACTATGGCACCAGCCAAGGATAATACGTGCAGTAAACTTCAATCCCTACCCAGATCTAGCCAGTGGTCAAGCCCCATTTTTATAGGCTGTCTGCCTGTCTGTCTTTCTTAAGAAAGGATCTTACTATGGAGCCTTGGATGGCCCAGAACTCAGGTTTTAGTGCATCTTGGCTTAATGGTTTGATGTCTTGCTTGGCTTAATGGCAATCTTCCTGCCTCTGCCTCTGCCGCTGCCTCTGCCCTCTGCCCTCTGCCTCTGCCCTCTGTCCTCTGCCTCTGCCCTCTGCCCTCTGCCTCTGCCGCTGCCTCTGCCCTCTGCCCTCTACCTCTGCCCTCTGCCTCTGCCCTCTGCCCTCTGCCTTCTGACCTCTGCCTCTGCCCCCTGCCCTCTGCCTCTGCCCTCTGCCTCTGCCCTCTGCCCTCTACCTCTGCTCTCTGCCTCTGCCCTCTGCTCTCTGCCTCTGCCTCTAGTACTGATGTTATATGCCTGCCCAAGCTTTTAAAACTCATAAAATCTTTTAGTTGTTCTTACTGGAGTGAGAAATATTTGTTAAAGCAACTCAATAACCCTCTTTAAAGAAAAGGAGGGCATCTCTAACTGGGAAGAAGAAACAGCTAGATTATATGTTTAGAAAGTCATAGTTTTGATCTTACAACAATTCCTTCGCTCATAGTGAGGCCACAATTTCCACGGAAATGACAGTTTTTTATGTGGTGGAGTGTGGTTGATATCAGGAGAGTGGATCATGAGCACCCACAAGCCATTCCTCAGTTACCGCTGCTGTAGTTTTCTTGCCTTCCAAAAGGATTTCTGAAATTCAAAGCTACTTATAAAATTGTTGTTGTACTGTTATCTCTAAAGTCAAGGCTAAGCACAAGGTAAAAGCCTGTGATGTCCAGTTGCCAGATGTGGGATCATCACATAGAAAAAGATGGAAACTTTAACATAATATTTATGTGCTTTTTAGTAGTTTGGTTGTTTCTTTTATCACTGTATATATATGTATATGTATATATATAGTATGTAATGTATATATTAGTAAAAGTTTAAAGTACAGATGATGTCTTCATGAGATGATGAATGAAGCAATGAATTAATGCATGATGACTCCATCAAACTTCAGGATAAGCCAGGAGAGCTGCAGGTGCACCCTGTATTCATCATCTTTGCATAGGGAAGGATTTTCCCTCCAACTGGGCAGTGTAACCCTATTCAGAAACCCATACCTCAGGCGTCTCTTGAAAGGAACATCTTAGGAGGAACAAGGCTCATAAAACTGCTTTGCTGTAGTTTGGGGGGAAATGCTTGTGCAATGATTTTTATTCTGAACGGGGCATTTAAAATGTTTCACAAATGTTAATCTTTGTAGCGTATCAGCAGCTAAGAATCATAACTGATTCTTCACTGAAGGAGACTAAGAGGTACTAGTGTGTTAGGCTAACAGGACAAGTAGATGTTTCTGGGCTCGTATCACACAAGTCTTACTATACACCAGGTGCTATAGTCTGCAGCCCTTGCCAGCAGAATGTACTTCTGAATTTGAACAAAGCACTGCAAAATACCTACGTTACTCACCATAAACTTAAACAGTGTTAGTAACTAGTCTTAGAAACTTTTTTTTAGAAGAGTACAGAAATCAATTCCCTACTTGAGCATTTTTGGGTTTTATTTTTAGTTGTTTTTATTTTTAATTCACATTTTAAAAAACCCACAAAAGTGTTTCTTTAAAAATGGTTCCTATACTTATGAACGTGTGTGTGTGTGTGTGTGTGTGTGTGTGTGTGTGTGTGTGTGTGTATGTACATGTGCATGTCACAGTTTACATGTGGGTCTCAAGAAGAAATCACCCCCAGTGTCAGGTTTGGCAGCTAACATCTCTACATACTGAACTGTCTCTTTGGCCTGGCACAGTATTCCTTGTGTTTATTTAAAGGCAAATACATTGAAAATAGAGGATATGCCAGTAAACACATCTCTTATTCAAATGTGGACCTTCTGACACAGCACAATTGCTTTTTCTCCTAGAACCCAACCACTTCTGAGACATAACCACAGTCATCAAACTCTGAGTTCGCGTTTTTCATACCGTATCATCTCGGGTTTCATTTAAGATTCAGGGCCCATTTTCTTAGACCTCAACCTTTATTTAATCTGGATGTGCACAAGGATTTATAATTTCAAATTTAGAGTCTTTCTGCTAGGTTTCATTTCAGAACCACAATTTAACATAGAAACATTCACAGTACTGCATCAATTATCCCAATAACAGATGGGTTTGTTTTGCAAAATCATGTATCACCATATAATAGTACACAGAAAAAAAAAACTCTTGCGAGTCAAAATTTATGTTGATGTACATTCATCAAAAATACATTCATTGCAAAAGAGTGAAAGGATCACGGGGGGAAGCAAACACCCACTTTTTCCTCTTTTCTTTTCAGCAGAGAAGAGTGGTCCACAGCCAGCCTCACTCTAAAAGGCTGGCAAGTACCAGTTAGATGTAAAGGAAAAATAAATATTCTGTATGAATTACTTCTAGGGATCATCACCTGACAGGAATTCGGGTCCATTCACATGTGTAATAGACTCATCAGTAGGCCACAGGGTTTGATTTTATGATGGTGCAATCTAATAATGGAAATTTGTAATGAAGTTCAGGATTTAAATGAATTGGAAAATCATAGCGTTTGCAGTTTGTACATGAAATTTAGGCGCAGCAGTTTGATCCTCCCACCAGCCTGGCCATCTATCGGAGGCTTCCTGTGCATAAGGAATATGTATGCTAGAAATTTAATAAAGCTTCAATAATTAAATATATGTATTCATATTCAAGCAAGAAGGTTTTAATTTTATAATCAAAGTATTTATTGAATTTAAATATTAAATTTAAAAATATGACTTCTTCCTGTAAGAACCTTATTCTGCTTCTTAATGGATTTGCATATTGAATGCATTTATTTCCTTGAGAACTAACTTTAATTTATTAAGCGTAAATTTTTAGGTTGTCAAAGAGATGTAAAAATGCAATGTAGATTTTCATAAGATATTTAAGGGAGGAAAATAACATTCAAATGCAAATCGTTGGGCCTGTGAGTAAATGTGACTCTCTGGGTAAAGTCACCCACCATCAAGCCTGATAGCCTGAGTTCCATCCCTGCAAGTCATGTGCACGGTAGAAGGAGGAAGTGGATCCCCACTAGCTATCCTCTGCATCCATGCATGCACCATGACACAACTGCACGTGCAGGTGGGCACACAGCCACACCACATAATTAGCTGTAATCAAATATTTATAAGCATTTATCATTATTGTTTTGAAAGCATCTTGTTAAGGAAAAAATGACTTATGCCAAGCCAGATGGTACAAGGATATAATTTAAACATAAGTATCCTCTGGGACTTCTGAGAATATATACATATATTAAATATTAAATATATATTTAAAAACAAACAAAAATACCCACCACCACCACAACAACAAAACAAAACCTCTAGGATATACATCAAAAATTGAAAAACAAATATAAATGTTAGCATATCAAAATCTGTGACTAAAACTTTAGAGTTTAACTGTTTACGTTATTTATTTTACTTTGGTAAAGCCTTATATAGGATTCTGTGTTTACTTTTTAAAGTATGCAGCTTTAGTTTCTTTTGAAAGTGTAAACTATGTAAATTTTTATTATTGCCTTAAGACAGACTGTCACTATGTCATTCTTCTTGGCCTGAAATTTGCTACGTAGGCCAAGCTGGCCTTGAACTTGGGGTATATCTAAGTTCCCTGTGTCTAACCACACAACCTAAATGATGTACCTTATCACACCAAGAAGTCCTCTCTAAGAATTAAAAAGAGAAGTATCTCTAGAGCACAACTTAATAGTATTTCCAAGTCTGGCTAAGGACCAAATCTCTTGGTATGAGTATGGCCCTTGGAAGCAAGTTGAGCATAGAGTGGGGTTTAGCACATACACACAAACAAACAAACAAACAAACAAACAAACAAAACCCCAACCCAAACCAAACCAAAACAAAACAAAACAGTAAAACAGTGCTTCCTGTGCTAAATCAAGCCAAGGTGCTGTGCAAAGCTCCTGAGCAAACCCTGGCCAAGGTCAAGGTCTTTATTAAAAACTCTTTCTGCAGCCTAGTGGTGAAGCTGATGTCTTGAGTCACCTGTCTGTCTTCCTGATCGAAAGACTAATGGGTCTTCAAGACAGAGATTCATGTAAGATGTTTGATGTGGTTTCTGTTTTGAGTTGGTTTGAAACTTGGAAACACATTTCCTTTGTTTTACATGGTACACCTTTACTCTCATTTCCGAATCTACTTCAAGAGTTTTCACCTACTAAAAACAGCCTCACTTGGGTAGACAACTTCTTGTTCTTTCCAGAAAGCAAAGTAAGCATCTCAGCTCTTGTTTTGCTTTGAAACCTCTTTTGTACAATAGAGTCTTTTAAACCAATGCTTTGTGGTCTACACATGATTTTCATTCCATTATTTAGAAATATGATCAATTAGGAATGTAATTATATTTTCTCAAATAGTTTGTTTTTCTTAGCAAATCGGGCATTGCAATATTATGTGCTTGCTTACACAGTCAAGTTTCATGTTATTTTGTGTGGAAACCTTCACAGCTTAGGGACTGACCTAAGCTGGCCTAACTAGGGTGACTAGTCATGAGGAAAAGAAAGAGACACAGACACAAATACAGAAAAACGTAGGATTGGCTGGTCTGTGCACTCTGATGGTAATGCGCCAGAAGCCGAGAAACTTGGTGCTTATTGTATACATCTGGAGGGAAGCAGATTTATTGTATGCTACTGCATGGAGGAAGTGGAGTTAGCTAAATTTGGCAGGAGGACTATGTACGGGGAGACTCTTAGGCTGTAAACATCTGGGAAAAGAGGCTATGGTGGACATTTTCTGCAAACAGTCATCATCGACATATGGACCAAGGGGAGAGTTGCTACTTCCCTGACTCTGGCCTGAAGGTTTTGGCTTTTTTATGGGCCTGAGACATTGGGATCCTTGACATGGCTATGCTCAGGTCAACCATAAGTATCACCTAAAAATAACAATAATAACTTCACCCACTTTCCACATTGTAGGACATTCCCCCAATTAGAAAAAAAGCCCATTACCTTCTCAAAATGCAGAGAAAAACTGACCCTGGGGTGCCTAACCCTAGTTGATAGACCATCAGTAAAACCCCTCTTCCTATTTCTCAGGAAATATCACAGAAATGAAAATACTATGAAAGCCAGAGAACAAGGACGCCTGCTGTGAGATGGTGTCTTCTCTGTATGACAGGAAAGCCACACTTAAGAATTCTCAACAATATGGATACCTAACCAAGACTGCACAGCAAAAGTACCAATTGACCTGCCAACGTAAATGGGTTTAACCCCACAAGGTCCCACCCTTAGATGAAGCACTACAGAAAGTTGGTGTCTACTGAGAGAGGAAAAATAAGTGTTCTCCATGAAGAAGCCTCTTGGGAGGTGATTGGGATCTCTCATGTGATGAGAAACGTGCCATAACTGAGTACATAGTTAGCACCAAGATTTGTTGAAAAGGGAGAGCTGGGTCTTGCCTGGGCATCTCTGGGTTAGCCTGTCCTCTCCATGGCTAGACTGTGTTCTCTCACAGCACAGTAATCTCAGGCTACTAAGACTTTCCTATGGGGCAACTGGATGCCCCAAAGCAAGTGTTTCAAAAGACCCATAGAAACTGACTTCAACCATGTATGAGATGTTTAATTTTTCCTTACCATAGGGTGTTAGTCCCCATATTAGTGACTTTTCTTATAAAAGAGACCAAATACCTGACAAGAAAACAGCTTACATGAAGAAGGGCTTCTCCTGGTTAATAGAGAGCGTGCAGTGCACCATGGGAGGTAAGGTCTAGTGTGGAACTGTGAAGCATCTGGACAAAGTAATATTGGGTTGGGGGATGGGGGTGGGGGAGTGGAGAGTCTCCATCAGAGCAAATGTGGTTATTTCAGGATACAGATGCATAGAAGGAGCTGGAGATACAACACGACATTTCATATCTGCTGTGACCTGCTTTCCTTATTGTTTTCATATCTTCCTGAAAATGGCATGAAAATATGAACCAGTCAATGGATGTGTTCATTGATAAAGGCAGAGTCCTCAGATCCAATCACTCCATGAAAGACTATCATCAGCTACATGAACCCTCATAGGAGAGATTCTCAGCCTGTGGGTTGTAATGCCTTTAGGGCTCCATATAAGATATCCTCCATAGCAGATATTTGAATTAAGATTCATAACCATAGCAAAATTACAGGCATGAGGTTGTGAAGATAAAATATTGTGGTTAGGGTCACCACAACCATAAGGAACAGTATTAAAGGGTCACAGCGTTAAGAAGGTTAAGAAACACTGCTTCATAGTGAAACTTTTACGTTCAAGTGATGCCATTCTGCTTCAGCAAACTGTCAGGTTTTTAAATCTTAGATATTGTGTGATGTGGATGTTGACATCTGTCCTTTTAAAATTACTGATGTTTTCTGATAGTATTCTTTTGGGGAAAAAAAACTTTTGAAAGAGGGTGTAGTTCTGTAGCTCAAGCTGGAGTCTCCCTACTTCCCTGAAGAATATAAATTTTCTAATTATGAGGGAAATGAAATCCTCCAGCACTATCAGCAAAGAGGGCATGGAAGACGTATATATCTTACAGCACGCTGTCACATATTTTCATTAGCAATTCTTACTAAGAGTCACATGTGCCATATTGATATTGTTATGAAATTTTAGTAGAAATAGCCAAACATTAAATGTTAAAACAACCTCTTCAAACACTGTAGTAGGTCAATATTTTTCTATGACACTTTTACATTTTTTTCTTCAATGATGTAATTACATGCTGTTGATGCCATAAATTTCATTAAATGGAATCTTAAAATCTTTAAAGGTTTTGGTTTTCACATACAGTATTGACCAATTACTCTAACTTCATGGCATTCAACCTTCAGACAGCGGAAGTTCTCCTTACTGTCAAGCTTCCTAAGGGAATTGAATCAGACAATTCATATTACCATGGTGACTGGCGAGAACCCCTGAAGTTCCTGCAGAAAGGGTGTGGTGGTTTGAATAATAATGGCCCCCCATTGGCTTATATTTGAATGTTTAGACAACAGAGGGTGGCACTATTTGAAAGCTTGGTGCCTTGCTGTAAGAAATTTCTCAATTGGGATGGACTTCAAGTTTTTGAAAGTCAATTATAAACCCTGAGTCTGTCTCAGTGCCTGTATCTCTCTCTTCTCTCTCTCTCTGCCTGCAGATCACAATGTAGAGCTCTCAACTCCTTCTCCAGCACCATGCCTGCCTGCAGGCCGTCATACACCCCACCATGTTGATAATGGACTAAACCTCTCAAACTGTAATCAACCCCCAGTTAACTGTTTTCTCTTATAAGTGTTGTCTTGGTCAAATTGTCTCTTTATAGAAGTAGAATTAAGACAAAGGTTGGTACCAGAAGTGGGGGATTACTGTGACAAGCATGGCCACGCTGCTTGTTGGCAGAATGCGGACTTTGAGACTTTGGGTTAGGAAAGCAGATGAATGTTTCAAGTGGGGCATAATGGGACATACTAGTGGAAGCATGGTAGCATCCATGGTGCTGAAACAAGAGCTGAGAGCTGGCAAAGAGAGCCTACTTCTTTGGGATTCTGATGTATTCTAATGACCAGCTGAGACACCCAGCGTGAACAACTACTGTAATATTGGACCTTCCATTGGTAGATAGCCCTTGTTGGTCTATCTGGACCACAGAATTGAGCATGAGTTCTCTTATTATTATTGAAGAATCATAATAAACTTATCTATTTCCCTCCTCAAAGACTGGTAAGGAAGAGATGAGTAGAGATGTGTCCCTATGTCACAGCAAAGGATGGCTCAACAGTGAGATGTGAGTCTTAAAAAGTGTGGGAAGGAGACAGAAGACCTCTGCAAAGTAACCTTTTTAATCAAACGCTGCCTCCTTCTGTCTTTAGCATACAAAAACTCCGGCTCTCCCTAGTCACCCTTCTGCATCAACACAACTTTAAAAAGTAGGCAAGAAATCAATAATCTCCCTATGCAGTTTCTCATACGGTGTGAATGAAGTCTGATTTCAAAGGAGTTGTAGTTGTATCTTCCAAAATCCTCAAACAGTTGTGTATAGTCATGATTCTACCTATTGCGATGATGACCCTTCACCTCACTGCCCACCCAGAACAGAACAACTGTAAATATATATATATATATATATATATATATATATATATATATATATATCACAGAGATCAAAGACAAAAGAGCAATCTTTCCAGTACAGAGAACGACCAAACTTATTAGAATCTAAAGGAGAAAATAGTCTCCCCGTAAGATATTTTTGTTCAACTTATGTCATGGGTCAAAACTCAGAGAAAACATCCAATTAGCAAGTATAAAAGTTACAACAATGGTAAAGGCTTTGACTGAGAGACTTTCTAGCATTGTAAATTGAAAATACAAGGAACTCAGATATGGGCAACCCAGTGAAATGCTCCTGAGTTGACACCAGTAGCTAACTCCTGCAAGGAATTAGAAGTTTGAGCCTGTCATGACCTTGTAGCTGAGTATAATTACTAAGGCAAAGATGAAAATGGCAGCTATAGCTAAGAGCAGTTAACTGCCAGGTGCCAATAAAAATGGTGGGCTTTCTTTACAATATAAGAGCTCTATACACCTATCTGACAGTCTGTTATAAGCAAAGCCCCAGACATACAGTTGCAAGAGAAGGATCCTTCCAACAACATATTTGCATTTGGAGGTAGAGTCTCTCTAGCTCTATCCAAGGTCAGTTTGTGAAGCACTGAGCCAGGAAAGCAGATAAACATGCTCAGACTGACCCAAAGAAAATTTTTGAGGTAAGAAATTCATGTTTCTTTTAGCCCCTGTAGGCTAAAAGATGTAATATTAACCAACTATTCATTAGCACAAAACTCTATTTGTAGGGAGTCTCCTTATTCTTTCATGATGGAACAATAAAGAAAGACAAACAGGAAATATTTCTGAAGAGACTCAAACTTTGGCTTTGATTGTGTGGGAAAAGCACAATCTGGAATTCAGAGCCGATCAAGGCTTCCTAGTCTCTACCCACCCAGAACATGAGTTGAGGGCCTGGGGCAAGTGTGATCAGGAGAACGAGCTTACACTAAATGGATCAAATTCAAGATAATTATGATCTATGAATAAATAAATTCCTGATGAAACCTATAAATAGCATATGCACACACACACACACACAGAGAGAGAGAGAGAGAGAGAGAGAGAGAGACAGAGACAGAGAGAGACAAAGAGAGAGAGAGAGAGAGAGAGAGAGAGAGAGAGAGAGAGAGATTGATATTAAAGCATACCTATGAACAGGTTGAGAGCACAGCTTAGTATTGTAAGGTAAAAATGTTTCCCTGGCAAATATAAAGTCCTGTGCTGTTCCGCAGCACCACAGAAATAAACTAACAAACAACTTTATGGAAACCATATTGCAGAAAATTCACAAGAATCCAACCAAGAATATGGATGTATTTAAAATAGTGCACCTTAATGGACATTTTTAGACACTGGTGACCTTGAAAGTAAGGTACAGAGTTCTCAGTTTAAAATATGGAGAGAAAACCTGCCAGGTACACGATGCTCAAGAAAGATTAAATATGACTGAGGTAATAGTTTAAAATCCAAGACACAGATCATTCATGATTTGGAGGATAGGTGGAGAGAGAAGGTGACTAAATATTGATTGAGAAGATGCTGCCAGAGACTAGAAAATAAAACTCATAACAGATGAAAAACGTCAAAGAAAAAATCAGGGCTCATTATAAACTGTACCCTGCACCCTCCCCAGACACAGACCCCAATATATCGTGAAGGTAAACACTACAGTCTAGCCGCTGAAAACCCAAGACAACTTACGACCCCAGCTGAAGAAATGGTAATCTTTAACCTTTCTTTGAAAAGTATAATAGTTAAAAACAAAAGAAAATGATTTTCAGAGATAATGGAAATAATCAAAGACAATAACATCTTAAATTTGTTGAAAAACTATCTGTAGCAAACCTACAAAATGAACACTGTACAAAACCCCCAAGGCACTATAGACCTTTTTCGTTATATTATTCTATGCTTGCTTCCAGTAGATTCTCAAAATGAAGGTTGTTTTATGGGAAGAAACCTTTATCTGTTTTGTCAGTTTATTGCCAACATTAAGAATACACCTTTACAGACACACACACACACACACACACACACACACACACACACACACACACACGACACACACCCTCTTTTTGTATAATTTTCATTGAAAATGTTAATTCAAAGACTTCTACTTTACAAAATTCTGTGATGCTTCCAAAGGCTGTGTTGTGATTCTCAGCATCAGTTTACTTTAAAATAGTCTGAGGGGACCACAATCGTTGGCTACACCAACTTCACAATCTCCATGGAGTGTCACTTGATAACAGACTAAATCAACCATTAAAAGGTGACCTACTGTAGCTGCTCACTCTCACAGTACATGGGGACATATTACATTGCTGTTCTTTTGATTTTTCTAAAATAGAATCTTCCTATGTAGCTTGGGCTGGTCTTGAACTTTAGATGGCCTCCACTCTGTCTCCTGACCGTGTGTATGTACCGGCAGTGTTGGCTCTAAGTTGTCTGAACTGGGAAAACCACCACTGGTTTGCTATGTGCTCTTAAATTCAGTTGACTGACAAAGTAGGAGACCGTTTCTTTTCTTCTGTCTTGACTTAGTCTCCTTATTGATTTATCCCCTGCTTATATTAAAATTAACCAATTTCTAAGTTTATTCGCAACAATTTTTATTTGCCTTGCCTGATTCTCAGTCATAAATTAAATTTAGCTTCTGCATGCAGCTGTAAACTTTGAGATTGAGTCCAAGTGGTAATGTTTTGTGGTGAAAATTAGAATGCAGTCCAGTCATCCAGGGAGTCCATAGGACTGATATGTTCCTTCTAAAGACTCTGCCATGGAGATTTGCTGTCTGAGTTAGCACAGCCACACTCCTCTCATCAGAAGAAGAAGTTCCCCAAGTCTTGGGCTTCTTTTCTTAAGCTAAATCCCCCTTTCCAAGAAGTGATGACTGTAACGGATTTCTGTGACAAGCACACACACTCTCCTCCCTGCTGCAACAAGACAGCTTCTTGGGGAGATGTGTATTAATTATACATGCCTTCTCAGTGTGCTTTCAAGAGTCGTTCTATTTATACTGAAATTGGAAAAAAAATACTCAGAAATGTGTAGCAACAGCAGTGACAACAAAAGGAACAGTGGGAGAACAACTGAAATATATGTCCAGAAATCTGTTGTATCTCTTTAATTCATTCCTTTCTACTTCCTTATTCATTGTACCAATATAAGAGACCAGAGAAGTCTCCAGTCAGGATGTGAATAAAGATGAACCATGTGAGGTGGTATGTGTTTGTAATATCAGCATTTGGAGGCAGAGGCAGCAGAATGGCTCAGCATCATCTTCATCTTCAGTGTGAGACGTAGTCTTTAAAAATAGTTAATCGCCAAAGTTATCCCAATTTCTCTGAAAAACAAATGATGACTGTGAACCAACTTCATATGGCCACAGGAATGAATCCTATTCTACAAAGGAAAGAGAATTAATGAAAGCAAGTTCTAGAACTAGACATGCATATGAAGTCATCCCTTTCTGATGCAGGGAGTTAGTGGGGCAGTGATATTTAACTTGCTGAGATTATCACAATTCACGTTGATCTGTGTATATGTTTAGAGGCCTTTGCACCATAAGTTTCAAATGCTTTGAGCTAAGCTACTCTGCCATATTATGTAAGGATCACGCCATTGTATTAAACTTCTTCCCAGTGTCTCTTGAGGGTATGGCATATGTACATATTGTGCTCCAAGAAGGGGTAGGGGACAAACAGGAATCAAGATACATCAGCTTCTGTCAGAGTATTCCTAAATTTGGGGGGTGGGGGAACAATACCTTAAATAGAATTTTGGTCAAAATTATTTTTCTTAAGAATTCCTCTAAATGAAATTTACAAATTTTCAATCAATCAATTTTGATTTATTTCTTATTTTCTGTCACCAGTTTTCTCATTAAACAGGAATAAAGTATGCAATTTAGACTTGGCATCTGGAGGTAGCTAGCATTAGGCTCTCATCGATAGAGTTCATAAATTAAGTCAGAGGAGTGGCAGAGAGAGCAGGAGAAAGGGGAAAGGGAGAGGCAGAGAAATTGAAGTAAAATACTAATGGCTCTGGGTAAGAAAATAAGCCAGTGGGAACTGTGAGTGAGCCCCTGAAGCCAGCTCATAACCCTGTCCTACCCCTCCCCCTCCTCCCATATTTCAAGCTTTAGCTGAATGGGGAATACTTTCCCAAACACTTCAAATGATATTCTAAATCTCCCTTAGATTATTCTTTCAATTTTTCTACAATCAAACTGAAGCGTTTTGCACCAGTCTATGAAGCCTTGTAGATGGTTACTTTTGCATTTGTGTGTGCACAAAGGTGGTGAATAAAATCATATGGTTTTTCTATTAATATTTTCTCAAAAATAGTGTGGGACTAACAAACATCAGCGATGTTTTGTTTTTTTTTTTTTTTAAAGAAGCTTAGAACAAAGAGGAACGATGAAGATGAATGAAGGTAAACACAAACCAAAAGTAACTAGACACCTGAAGAAAAGAGAAACCACTAAACAGTGTCCCAGAAGTGAGGCCACTGGGCAGGACTGTAAAAGGGAGCTGATGGCACAAAACCCTGTTCATTCTTTTACAGTGTGAAGTGCTGCGATTGGAACCGGAGAGCCTCCTGCAGCTTCCTGCGTTAACACATGCTCCTTAGTGGGGAGGGGGTGTGGGAAATGGGAAGTCGAGGTGCTATTTGCAGAAGTGGGGGTGTCCTTTGAAGAAGCCCTGAAAACAGGGGTAGCTGGGACCTCGGAGGAGAAAGTAGGTGGGAGTCTGAGGGTGGTATTTTGCTGTGGCTCTTTCTTGATTCTCCTGTCTGTCATGTGCTCTCACTGCCAGGAAGTTCTGCCCCTACTTAGGCTAAAACAACTAGTCAAAGGACTGGACTGTGCAAAGACCCCCCTGAAGTCATGAACCTCGAGAAGGAAAGCATGCCCCCTTAAGTTTCCCTTGTACAGTGCTTGTTCACGTGGATGAAAGGGGCAATAGGAGGGAGACAGCCATTACAGGGTGTGTGGGTGCACCAGGACAGGGGCAGGACGAGAAGATAAATGAATTAAGAACGCATAGAACATCGTGGAATGATCTCACTGAAGAAGACATTTTCTAGCAGCTGGAACATTGTTGAGGGATATTTTGGATCTGTCGCAGTCGCTGTAGTGACAGTCATTGGTCTCATCTCTCCTCATTTGTCGGCTTCCATCCTGAAAAGCATCGGGACAAATCACCAGGAGTTAACAATAATCTCGCTGAGTTTGTGTCTTTAGCCTTCCAGACAACATGGCCATTTTCTCTTGCTGTGTAACAATGTATGATACATTTTGGCTAATATCAAGATGTGCACATTTTTCCTAGTGGACTTGGGCACATCTTGGACCTGAGGCGGCACTGAATATCTTAATATCTTAAAGTAGTGAATGCATTTGGGCTAGTGAGATGGCTCAGTGGGTAAAGAGTGTAGCCACCAAGACTGATAATCAGACTTTGATCCCCAGTATCCACATGATGAAATGACACAAAAGGTTCCCACAAGTTGCCTTCTGATTTTCATATGTGTCCCATAGAACATGCTCCCACCCCATGTAAATAAATAAATAGTAATAACATAATAAATAAAGTAATAAAATTATAAAAGAAAGATAAATGCCAAATGCCTTGCATTAAGTGTTTCCTGTTTGATCATCTGTTGCATTTCAGGGTTTCTAATGCACCTCAGACACTGAAAGAATAAAGCAAATAATGTTTTGTTGAAAAGAGTATAGTAGTATTCTAAGTCTGTTGGACATATGCCAGCGTAACTATATTTGCTTTTTCTTTAGAAAGTATAGATGTCAGATCACCCTGTTTTATTTTATTTTATTAATTTATTCAGATTACAACTCAATTGTTATCCCATCACTTGTATCTTCCCGTTCCTCCCTCCCCTCCTCCCTCCCCGCCCCCCCCCCCCGCTTTTACCCTATTCCCCTCCCATAAGTCTATGACTGAGAGGAACCTCTTCCCCCACTATATGGTCACAGGCTATCAAGTCTCATCTTGGTAGCCTGCTTTTATTCTTTATTTGAGTGCCATCAGGCCTCCCCACCAAGAGGAGGTGGTCAAATATGGAGCACCAGAGTTCATGTCAGAGTCAGTCCCTGCTCTCCACATAACTGTGGAGAATGCCCTGTCCATTGGGTAGATCAGAGTAGGGGTTCAATGTTTTCTACTTATATTGTCCTTGGTTACTGCTATAGTTTGAGCAGACCCCCCTGGGCCCCAATCCACCCGTCACGATGTTCTTCTTGTAGGTTCCTAGGACCCTCTGGGTTCTTCTATTTCCCCATCTCCTATATTTCTCTTACCTAGAGTCCCAGCAGGATGTCCGCACATCTGTCCCAATCTCTTGGTAAGTGAAGACCTTCATGGGACGTGCTTTTTTGGGATAGTGCCCAATTATAAGTGAGTATATACCATGTGAGTCTTTCTGCATCTGGGTAAACTCACTCATGGATAAAGAAACTGTGGTACATTTACACTATGGAGTTAGATCATCCTTAAATCCCAGGGGACATAGTGAATAAATTCCTGCACTTTGATAAAATACGATAAACAATAGTGCTTATTTTGTTAGCTGCTGTAAGTAACAATATAATTCTAAGTTAAAATACTAACAAAATAATCCCCAACTAGCCAAAAGGAAGCTCTTAGATTTTTCTGACATTAGGATAATTATCCTCATAAGACTATTTTGCAAAAGATTAAAAGAAAAACATTTTAATTTAAGTTGACATGGTTTGGGGCATTGAAAATAAAAGCTTGGTGTTCAGATGTGATGTCCCGAAATCATACTCGTTTTCTCATTACCTTATGCAATGATAGAACTTCATGTTTAGTATGATTGATTGAAAATATTCCAGTTTTAGAGGGGATTGAGATGAATACTGTGTGTTTATGCTTTATATTATTTTTCATATGTGTGTGTGGGGTATGTATGTGCATTTCTCTCTCGCGCTGTGTGTGTGTATGTGTGTGTGTGTGTGTGTGTGTGTGTGTGTGAGAGAGAGAGAGAGAGAGAGAGAGAGAGAGAGAGGGACAGAGAGAGAGAGACAGAGACAGAGACAGAGACAGAGACAGAGACAGAGAGAGACAGAGAGAGAATGTGTGTATTCATGCATATGGGGAGGCACCTATAGAGCCTAGAAGAAGATGTAGGATTTTCTGCAGCTGAAATTACAGGTGGTTGCAAGCTATACAATGTGTGAATGATGGAAATTCATGTCCTCTAGAAAAGCCCCGCGCTCTTCACTACTGAGCCATCTCTCCAGCCCCACACTTATGCTTTTAATGTTCATTTCATGGTTAAGTTGCCAATTGGGAAATATTAATAGTAATGATGCTGTGAAGATCCTCTGGGGTTGATTTTATAAGTCTGTGTATTAAATATCTGAGATTTTATAACCCTTGCTGTTATTGCTTTATTGAATAAAGACCCACTATTTACATTTCCTAATGTATGCTAATGACTTAATGCTTAAAACTCTGATGCTTTTTCTTGGGAAAAGTTTTGTTCATAGTATTAATAAGAATGCTCAGATGAAGTGTATTTCTATTGAATATGGTATAAGAATGTCTAAGCTCCTACTTTCCTGTTGAGAAGCCCTTTTGTAACTTGAAACGTCTAATATCCATATTAAAGAAGAAAAATAGGGATAAAAAAATGCTTGCACTATGACTTAACTTCAATCCCCAGGATCTACATGGTGGAAAGAGAGAACCAACTACTCAAAATTGTTCTCTAACCTCCATACACATACCATGACACATGTCCACACACGTACACACACACACACACACACACACACACAAACACACCAGAAAACAATTCATTTGACACCATAGTTCTATCTCAGGACAAAGTGGCCTCACTTATCTGTCCACACAGAACTACATCTTTAGTCAGAAACACGGACGGGACACAGGACATCCACACATCTGTGTACAGCCTTGGAATATCATGACAGTTTCCGTATGTAGCTCAAAAACCAAGTTCTTCTGGCTCTCAGGCATTGACTCTGAGTTGTGTATTCATCCTTCTAGTAATTGTTTTCATTCCTGGCATGTGAATAGTGGCATCTCTTGGAGTTCTGCAGTTAGCACTAAAGCCTCATGACAGCAAGAAGTTCTGATGCTGTGTTGGAGGCACAACTTCTACTCAAGACATTTACCTGAACTTCTCCTATCCCACTTTAAATGCCCTTGTCTTGAGACTTTAAAACCTCTCTCTCTCTCTCTCTCTCTCTCTCTCTCTCTCTCTCTCTCTCTCTCTCTCTCTCCCTCCCTCCCTTCCTCCCTCCCTCTCCCTCCCTCCCTCTCTCTCTCTCCTTCCCTTCCCCCCTCTCTCTCTCTGTGTATGTGCGTGTATGTGGTATTTGTATGTGGAGGAGTTTATGTTTGTACTGGTGTAGAGGGATGAGTTGTTTGTCTGATGTGTGTATCCATCCATCGTATTTGTACCTGTTTATGTTACTGTTGGTATGGAGCTAAATGTTGTGTATATACATTTGCTTGTGTTGTGTGTATGTGTGAGAAAGTATTTATGTTTTGTTGCTGTAAGGACTGTGGGTGTGGTGTCTGCTCATGTATGTGTATGTGCTGCATAGAAGTTTGCGTGGTGAGGTATTTATATTTGTGTTGGCATGTTGGGTAAAGGGTTGTGTGTTTCTGCATGCATAAAACAGTCTAGTTTCAATTCTGGGCTATAGGAACCCCCCCCCCAAATATAAAGGGAGTTTTCTATATTTCATAGAGACACATAGAGCAGTAGCAATCTGAGACCATATGAATTCAATTTTAGGATTGATTTTTGATGGGTTTTAAATGATGAGTTCCATTTAGTTTATCTTTTAATCCCAAAGAGAGTTGCTAGAGCTGAGCCAACTCTCTGAATTCAGTGCCCCTCCTCCACATTGGTCTCTTTACCCAAGTGAAAGCATCTACAGTTCAGCTGTATTTCTGCAAACAGTAGCAGGGCTAAAAGCACGTGTCCCTAAGTGTGAGTCACCTGTCTGACTTGCCTTTCAGCTGGCTGCCCTTTGGGCTAGAGATTGCACCTCATGGTGTTCTCATGGTCATGAGTCTTCAGGCAGTTGAGCCTCTCTCTCTCTCTCTCTCTCTCTCTCTCTCTCTCTCTCTCTCTCTCTCTCTCTCTGTCTCTCTCCTCCCTCCCCCCTCTCTGTGTATGTATGTACTTAATGTGCACATAATATTGTGTCATATTTCTATAGTTTTTCTTGATTTTGAAAGTGAAACTTCAAATCCAGAGCAGAGAATACTGCAGCAGTGATTATAAGGACACAGTAAAGTTGAACAGAGCCTACGAGCCAATCAGCCTCTGGGATCCTCAGTCAAAGGGATCCCATCCTTTTTACTCAAGTCCTTGGCTACCCTCACCATGGGCCTGGCAGGTCCTGCCAATAAGAAAAGAGTGTTGAAGTGTAAATGGTACCATGAGTTTCTCCTTACCCTGCTCCATCTCACAAGTTGACTCCCAGGTGATCTTAGGATGTTAGCTCCTCTCAGAGTTACTCCAGCTCAGTTCATGAGAGGATGTTGTGCATCACTCGGGTAAGTTTAGTGAGAACCACTGTGGTGTAAAACAGACGAAAGGACAAAATAGTGATGCCCACATGAAATGTGCTTCAAACTAAGAAGACAGTTGCTGCAGGCAGATTTATTAAAATAAATATGTATGAAACCATGGTCTAGTCGGCTGTATATCATCTGACAGCAATGTATAAATGGCCTGAGGAATAGCATTAATAGAAAGGTATCATTCATAGTGAGGACCCTTATTTCAAATCTATGATGATCTTACTGCTTTGCTCATCACCATTCGTCTTATGCTTAAATGGAAAGATGACGTATACATGTGACCTTGGCAAATTCTCTCAATCCTTGTGAAGGCACCTTAAAGTACAAAACATGCTTGGGGCTGAGTCCTGTGTGTCTGCCCACAGCTTAGTGTTCCGATTACATACAATGAAACAATACATGAACACATCACAATCAATAGAGTCATAGGCTGCGTGTGTATCGGTTTTGAGATAACACTGATCATTTGAGCCCCAAAGATTCAATAGGTAAAAGAGAAGACAGCTGGATGTGGCTTTAAGTGGCCTAAAAGTAGCCACAGAACACACCCACATAGCAAATTCTTGGCCCAAAGGAGATTTATTACACCAGAGAGACAAACAGGGGCAGGGTGCCAGGGGCTGCCTCCGTATAGGACAAAGACATCAGCCGGTGTTTCTGCAAGAGTGGTTTTTGTTTGTTTGTTTGTTTTTAGGAGAAAAGGGGAAGCCAGTGGTAGGAAAAGTTGGTAGTCTTGATTGGACAAGCTGTATAGACAAATAATGAATTTTGATGGCTGGACCTTAGTGTTTTGATAGCTATACCTTGGATTTTTTAATCAGACATCAGGAAGTGGCCAAAGAAGGGAATTGACCTTGGGGGCTAGCTTTAGGAATGAAATCTAAAGGCTTAGCATGAGAAAGGGGAGGAGGCAAAAAGGCAAGGCCCGCTGGTTCCTTGTTTGCTTGCTTGGGCCTGGGAGAGACCCTTCCCGTGGTAGTGCACTAGCGCACACATTTACCCTTAGCACTGGGAGGCAAAGGCAGGTGGATCTCTGTGAGTCTGAGGACAGCCTCTGTATGTAGAAAGAGCTGGAACAGTTAGGGCTTACCTAGTGAGACTCTGTCTCAAAGAAAAACATACATAAGATAGAGACTGTGCCGTTTTGTAAGACTGACACTAGGAAACTTTTTAAAGTAGATGCCACAATGGAATTGACTATGAGACACATTTCTAAACTCAGCTCATGACTAGAAGTGGCGTAACTATATTGCATAATGTTCTCATTATAAAAATGATAGTATTGGACTAGTGGGAATATAAAATATTAGCAAATTTTAAAGATTATATAATTGGTATATTGAACACTTGGGACATGTGTGATATTGATAGAAATTAACTCTATATTTTTCTGTGTTGGTAGACATTTGCATAGTTCTCTCTCTCTCTCTCTCTCTCTCTCTCTCTCTCTCTCTCTCTCTCTCTCTCTTTCTCACTCCTCCCTCTCTCCCTCCCTTTTTTTCTGTGTATGCATATATGTGTGTATATATGTATATATGTGCATGTTTGTGTATATATGAGTGCATGTGTGAGTATGTATGTCTGTATCTGTGTGTGTACATGTGTGTGTGTGTGCGCGCGCGTGTGCTGAAGTTCAAATTCCAGTATCTAATCATCCTGTCTAAGGAAGCACTCACTTCTCAGCTGCCTCCTCAGTCTCTAGTCACAGCTATTTTTTTGTAATTTTATTTTATTTAGTATTAGTGTGTATATGTGTGTTAATATATGCACACACGATTGTAAACATGCCATTGAGTGCATATGGACTTACAACACTACATTTGTGGGTCTGTTCTTTCCTCCAACCATGTGGATGCCAGGAATTAAACTTGTTTTTTTAAGAGGTAAGTGTTTAGCAATCCCCTCAAGGCCCTGGTCACAGATAATTCACTGTATCTATATAATAATGGGGGAGGACTCACACATTGAGAATCCTGGAACAGAAACAAAGCAAGACCTGGGGACCTTTTAGTAAAATGGAGTCACCACACAGCTCTATACAGCCAGCCCTTGACTGTATAGGTGACACTAAAAGACAAGAAAATAAAACAATTAAGCAAGTCAACCATTTCTTGTATCAAATAAATTTGTAGAAACCATAGAATTAATTACCCAGAAATGTACTGTGGCAAGTAACAGAATTTAAACGACAGAATCACAAGTCTTTAGGACATTCATTTGGCAGCTGTAATTTGTGAACTTTCCTGGCATGCTTTTGGGTACACACACAGCCTCTCACTCTACTGAGAAAACAGACACTGGTCTTTGTGCTCAAGGCTCTAGGCTGACTGGGCCATTATCTTAGGAAGGAGAAAGAATAGAGTATATGAGAAATGGTTTCTTTCTCTTTAAAACAAATTGCTCTCATATTAGGTGTTTCTTAAAACAGAACCTAACATAGGATGGGAGCCCACTCCTTTGCAGCTGAGGGGGTGGATAAGACAACAGTTTTTAAGTGTCTTGGCTTCAATGTGCAGTAAAACTCAACCAACTTCCTAATATTTGTGAACGTTCTTGGTTCAGGAAATGTTGCCTGTGAATTCGAAGATACGTTGTTATAAACAGCTGTAACGAGACACATTAAATTGGTGAAAGGTCCTTCACTAGTGCTTCCTGCTGAGATGTCACTGTAGTGAGTCCCAGCTGTAACAAAACAAGATGGCGACGCCTCTCCATCCAGAAACTGTCATTTTGAATTCCTCAAGGGAATATCCATTTACTCAAGAGCTATTGAGCTTTTCAGATGGAGGAAAAGAGACATTACCAAGACAACATATTTATCTGTTGAAGAAATTAGCCAGAGCTAAGTGAGCGAAGTATTTACTATGTTTCCAGGTTTTGTTCAAGAAGCCATGATAACTGCTGGAAGCCAATGTCTGGGGTGCTGATGTTGATGCAGTGGGAATAGTCTGGGAGGGGGCAGTATCATCATCTTTCAGCAAAGATGCTGTCTCCACGATCCATATTATGCAATGAGGTTAGTGCAGGGCAACTTCAGGGAAGATGCAAAGATTACAAAGGTTGTCCCTGTAATAAGGACAAGGGCAGATTTTTCTACTCAAGAGCTTACCTCGTCTGTGTGTCTGTGTGCAGGGGATCCCGCATGTTTCCCTAGGGGTGCAGGTGCTGTTTGAAACTTGCTTCTAACACTTTCTCTTCCCAGTGAGGATGCTCCACAGAAGTAGTCATCTCCCTTACACTGTGATCTGCATGTGTTAGAGAGAAAAAAAATCACGATTAACCCATCCTGCCTCTTTGAGACATCTTCCCACAAGGAAGGGTTAAATAATGCTCATGGTGTTTAGTTGTAGCAGAGAGTACAGACTGTGTTCATCTTGTGGAAAGACATAAATCCCATAGGAACATGGGAATAATGGCATCCTCCCCGTCTTAGTTGGGGTTTATATTGCTGCAAGAGAAAACTATTGTGAGCTTCTATTGGCGAGGACAGGGTTTATTCGGCTTACACTTCCATATTACTGTTCATCACTGAAGGAAGTCAGGAAAGGAACTGAAACATGGCAGGAACCTGGAGGTAGGAGCTGATGAAGAAGTCCATGGAGGGGTGCTGCTTACTGACTTGCTCCCCTTGGCTTGAACAGGCTGCTTTCTTGCAGAACCCAGGACGACTCACAAAGGGCTGGGCCCTGCCCACTAATCTGGAATTAAGAAAATGCTGTACAGGCTTGCCTACGCCCTGATTGTATGGAGAAATTTATTTAACTGAGTTTCTCTCCTCCCAGATGATTTTAGATCGTGTTAAGTTGACGTAAAACTGTCCAGCACACTTCCTCATTCTCCAAGAGCCGGTATTCTTCTATCCAGGGGCTCAATGCATTTGCACAGCAGGTTGGCACATGTTTCAATTTGAAATGATAGACTGAAGACAGAAATATTTTTACGTCTGTTATATATGTCTAGCTGGAGAAAAAAAACAAGAGTATATTCAATATTTGATGATGGAGTTGGATAAAGTTCAGATCGTGGAGAGTCAGATTACCCGCTACCAAAATGTCACAGTGATATTGCTGCTGAGAAAGTCTTAATTTCGTACAAATCAGCTTTAAGTACTAAGTGTTACATTGGTTAGGAGGACCCAAAGAAGCAACCTTGATATGGCATGAGTGACATCCTCATTCATAAAATTTTGCTTAAGAAAAGATATTCCATGCCTTCACATTCCCATTAAGAGTCTCACACATCCTTCCTAACAGTTTCGGATAGCTTCATTGTGTTTTTATATACATGCCCTGTGAATTTGTCTGTGAGTCACATCCCCACTTCTAGCAAATTGAAGCCAATTTTACATGTAGGAGGATATTTCAATCTTGCATGAAAGCCATATTTTCTTACTGCTTTGAGAAAATGATAGGTAGCAAAAATCTGCATAGATATTATCCGTCTTCTTAGCTACATGTTTTCAAAGATTCAATGGTTTATAAAGTCAATTGCTAACATATTTAAGCTCAGATCAATTGAGTATAATTATTTGAATTAAACTTAAATATAACGTGCTGACGCGTGACTGGAAGTGTATGCCTAGATACTGTAAAATGCTGTTTGTCATTGAGGAGAATGTGCCCAGGAAGAAGCCTCACTGTGGCATGGGAATAACATCCCCTTGTCTGTTAGTCTCGGAGTTTCAAAACCCTTTGTATGAGGGATCTGAGAAATGCTTTTCCCACTTAAAAAAATATAAATATTGTATTTTATATATAAATATTGAGTATAAACATTGAAAAATAGTTCTCTGAATATTTTCTAAAGTGAATAGAATTAGCATTATGTATAAAGCAAATGAGTAAGAGGAGAATGTGCAAATTTCTATGTGGAAATCCTGATAGGTTATACAAACCATGAAACAGCTCATGCAATCCATTTCAGATACAAATAATTCTATTTGTTGGGAAACAAATGATGCATCTGGCATTTATTCGTGAAAAGCTAGTAAATGTTTCAGTCTAATTCAGTGTATGGCTCTTCACTGGTTAGTCTCAACTTCTAAGTTGAGGCATCCACCCTGCGACATAGCTGCTATAAACACTTCTGCATCAACCGATTGACAGACCATTAAAGGGGCTTGAAAGCTCTTTCCAAGTATTTGGCTCACCTGGGGAAAGCAAAGCACATGGTTTTCTTTGTTCAGTTCCTTTGTCTCTAACATCAGCTGAATTTTCACTGCATTCCTCTGCTGCACACAACATGCCTGGCTGCCCACAAACTGCAGACAGCTATGGAGACCTCTTTTGGAACATACTTTATAATGGAGAGCCACCCAGTGCAGGTTCTCTGGGGCCAGATTTTAAGTGTGCAAATACAGGATAGAATGCCCTGGAGTATGAGGAATGTGTCTGGGAAGGAAGAATTACATTAGGGTCTGGGGCACCCTCGTGCAATGTGCATGAGCAGCGAGTAGTCAGAACGGTCATTGTCATGAGCAGGAGTGACAGCAACTTCTGGCCAGATGTGTAGAGAGGGAAACCCTTATATACTGTACGGAGAGTGTGAACTGACACAGCAATGCTGCAAATCAGTCTGGAGGTCTCCCAGACAACAAGACAACAAGCACGTGAACCCGATATACCACTGTAGGACACACACCCAAAAAGACCTTATATAATAGTACAGAGATGACTACACACTCAAATTCACTGCCGCTTTAGTCACAATAGCCAGGAAATGGATTGGCCTAGATTCCCATCAGTGGATAATTAGATAATGAAACTTGGCATACACACACAGCGGGATAGTTACACAGACACAAAGACGGATGGAATTTACAAGGCAGTGGATATAACTGCAAAATTATATTGAATGAGGTCACCCAGGCTCAAAAGAAACAAACATTGCATATTCTTTTGTCTATGGAGGTTCTACCTTCAGATTTGTGTGTGTGTGTGTGTGTGTGTGTGTGTGTGTGTGTGTGTGTTTGACGTGTGGAAGCTAGGAAACTACAAACAGGCCATAGTGGATGGTACACTTAGGGGGTGGAGCTTAGTGGAATACAAATGAAGGTAATGTAGGGAAGGGTAATTCTGGGGCCAGATGAGTCCAAGCAGGTAGTTGAATGATAGAAATGGAAAAATGAGAGGCCAAGGGAAGGTTTTTATCCAAAACGAAATATCCCCGGACAAGCTATTTTGGAGGCTATGATCTTACATTCCAGTCTGGAGGGAGGCAACAAATGGGGAATATTAGAATACAAAGAGGGAAAGAATCCTGGAAGCTAAAGGTTCATGCATGGATGGAGACAGGCGGTAATGAAAAAAGAGGTAATGTGGATTAACAAAACCCAAGGAAGGTGAAGAAGCCTTATCATAGCCCACTTGTTTGAAAGGTAGTTAAACCATATTTTAAAAGAATATTAACAGATGTATTGCATGTTAGTGAACGATGCTGCTCCCAGAGGACATTGATTAGTACTTGAGAACCTAAGGAAAGACTACCTCCCTAGGAATTACTGGTCAGAGAAGAGCCAGGAGGACCCCTGACGCCCCACTACAGGCTATTGTCCCTGCCCTTGCTTGCCTACTTTAACTAGATGTCAATCCACACATCGGTTGCAGGACAGAGAGAACTCAGTATTGAAATGCCCAGAACTCTCTCCCTGCTGACTGGCTTTTCCAGGGCTGGAAGTTGCTCTGAACCTGCCAGTGAAGAAAACACAAGGATGGTTTTATCTAACACATTGGTGCTATAATACTGACCCTCCAGGCAATACGCTCACTGCTACCACAGTAACATAATAGTTATGGAGGCAACTAGCCTCTCTCTTGATTGGATTTGATGTCTTTCCCACAAGAGAAGATTCATATCTGGTACTATACACACTGTCAAAACTCATGGCTAGGGAAGAGACATGTTGTAGAGGAGAGCCTATTGATGCTTTTCTAAATAGTCATGTCAAACTGCCTTCTGAATACTCATGTGTATATTCATAGATTGGTGCTGTGCTCAGCCTTGGTCAGAGAAGCATCTTACTGCAGAAGGTAGTGCTTAATGCAGAGTCACTATTGTTCAGACTCCCCGAATGAGGTAGTGTGAGCTCTCAGCTGTAGATGAGAAATATGTATTACTATCCCACGCCCCCTATACACAGAGATACAGGGAATGTCTCGGGAGAGATGGAGGGGAGGGTGGCAGGATGAAGAAGAAGGACATTATAAAATATACCCTGTTTACAACATGTCTGCTGCATCATGAACTCACAGTAGCTGTGAGTAGGGACACACTATCTACACAGGACCAACCCAGTTAGAGATTCGATCATGGAGCTCCACCTCTAGGTGAGGAGCTAGGGGCAATGTAGAGCTGCTGAGGGAGAGAGAGTCGCTTTCTTCAGTACTGTAGCCATTGGAAGGTTACTCTTGCCTCACCAGATGGCCCCATGCCCATATGCATAAGAGCAACACTAATTGGACCACTGGATTCAAACAAAAGAAACAAATGATTTTAAAGAGATAACAAAGTTGGAGGTGGGTGGGGGTGGGAAGAGGTGGGTGGATTACTGGAGGCAGAATTTGGTTGGAAGGTGCAAAGGGTTGAATAACACACACACACTCACACTCACACACACATGAATAATTCAAATAATTAATAGCAACACATTTTTTAGTTTTTTTCTCCCTGTAGCCTTGGCTGTCCTAGGGTTGCTTTATATACCAGGCTGGCCTCGAACTCATAAAGATGTGCCTTCCTCTCCCTCCCTGAGTGCTGGGATTAAAGGCATGTGCCACTATGCCCAGCTAATAACAATACTTTAAGTGACAAAGACTTACATGACAGCATAATGTAGCTACACGGTTTTCTAGGAGAGGGAGCCTGGACATGCAGTGTCCATTCGATTGGATGGGAATTCAAGTTTGAGTCCAGACCTGAATTCTGTTGGGCTCCGGTGGTCACTGTATGCGCTGTTAAAATGAACCCTCCCTCCCTGTGTCTTCCTCTGAAGACTTCAGCTTCCCTTCCAGATAGACAACGCATTTCCACCCCGTCTCCTCGCATTGTATTGCTCTTGGATTCTTGTCACAGTGGTGACACTCTTGGGTAAAGCAAGAAACATTTTGAGTCACAGGATGTTTTTGAAGAGAAATTTCTCTGGAGAAGGAATATGCAAAGTAGCCTTGAATCAGTCAGCTTTCTGCTTCATTATTTTCTAATAGCCGCCACATTCAACGAATTCACAAAATCCTGCCATGCCATAGGAAAGCTCTGTAGGACAAATTAAAGATTAAAAATAGTAACCTCGC
Source organism: Acomys minous (assembly GCF_964271855.1). NCBI lineage: Eukaryota > Metazoa > Chordata > Mammalia > Rodentia > Muridae > Acomys > Acomys minous. Next base: position 99,641,850 of record NC_140495.1, read on the forward strand.
ACATACAGAATCCACTGCCCAATTAGAGCCACCATCCCCACATTTGTCTTTATCTTCAAAATTACACTCATGAATATTCAGTACTTGAGAGAACAGAAGATAAGCTTTTGAACTTTTGAAGTGTTGGCTAAAGCATAGCAGCGTTGCCGACGGAAAACGTGTATCCATGGTCACAGGAGGATCCTGGGATGAGGAGAAGGAAAATCTCAAGGGATTATGGAGGATTGATTTAAATACAGATTGTTTGTATCGATCCATTTATTGCGTCCTATTTTACTTTAATGTAAGTAGGATTTGATAAAGTGCGGAGACCGACAGACCCTGTACGTAGGTGCTCGAGTTATTACCTTCTTATTTCTCAGAGTCAAGCGTGTGCTGGTGCAAACATTAATCAAAGGCAGAAACAGTGAAAGTGTGTGTCCTGGGTGGTTTTATGTCAACTTGACACAAGCTGAAGTCATCTGAAAGGGTGGAACTTCAATTAAGAAAATGCCCTCATAAGATCAGGCTGTAGGCAAGCCTGTGGGGCATTTTCTTAATTAGTGATTGATGTGGGAGGGCCCAGCCCATTGTGGGTAGGACCATTCCTGAGCTCATAGCCTTGGGTTCTGTGAGAAAGCAGGCTGCGCAAGCTAGTAAGCGGCACCCCTCCCTGGCCTCTGCCTCAGCTTATACCTCCCAGTTCCTGCCCTGTTTGAGTTCCTGCTCTGACTTCCTTCAGTGTTGAACAGTGAAGTGGAAGTGGAAGCTACATTATAAACTGTAACTAAGACAACTGGTATTTGGATTATGGGGGGTTGCTATAACAGACATGAGCATGTTGTTTTGCAGAGGATTATGGAAGGACTTTGGAAGTTTGAGCTAAAAAGCTGTTGGGTGTCCAAGGCTCGGTAAGCTATTCTGTGGGAGCTTGGAAGACAAGAATGCTGAAAGCAATATAGATATTAGAGGCCTGGCTTGGGACGTTCCAGGGGGAAGTTTGAGAGTCACTTAAAGACTCTCTTAGGCCAGGCCTGCTGGTGCACGCCTTTAATCCCAGTACTCAGGAGGCAGACGCAGGTGGATCGCTGTGAGTTTCGAGTCCAGTCTGGTCTACAAAGTGAGTTCAGGACCAGCCAAGGCTACACAGAGAAACCCTGTCTCAAAAAACAAAACAAAACAAAACAAAACAAAACAAAACAAAACAAAACAAAAAAGACTGTCTTGGGGCTGCTTGCTATTTTGAGTTGAGAGTCTGTGGTTCTGGTCAGATCTGCCTGAACAATCAGCTGTGATTAATAAGGAACCAGGACTACTGACGTGAAACCTTTGCTGCATTGGAATACTTGATGCCAGTCAGCTGGTGCTGACAAACTAGCGGTGATTAAGAAGAGACCAGTATTACTGAGATGAGATCTCTGGGCAGTGTTTCTATCAGCTCAGCATACTGACCCGTGTTCCAGAGGTAACCAAAGTTGTACCTTGCACTGGCAGCTGAGCTTGGTAATGCAAGAGTCACCTAGATGGTACTGGTTTTGAAAGCATGAAGAGGTCGTGGAGGACACTGTGTGGCAGGGCGAGAGTCCCTGTAGAGAACCCGGGAAAGCCTACTGGTGAGAGTGCAGCCCAGGATTACATGAGACCTTAGCATTCTGAGGATGCCAATACCATGCAAGGGCCACCAGGAACGGCAATCGCAGTGGAATAAACCCAGCCAGAACCCAGTCAAGGTCCATGTACTGCAGAGAATGGAGCCAGAGAGGTGACCCAAGCCCACAGGAAGAGCCCAGAAGAGCACCAGTGGATCACAGGTATTGAGTATTGAATGATCCATAGTCAGAATTTTATTTTGCTTTCATCTGATTGTGGCTGTACCCTGGTACTTCCCTCTTAAAGTAAGGAAGTATTTAACTCATTTTTGATTTTACAAGATCCCACAGTTGAGATACTGAATTTTTAAAGAGATTTTAGGGTTGAAAAGAAACTTTGGGTTTTTTTTTTTAAGAGATTGAATTTTAAAGTGTTTGAACTAATTTTTTTTTAAAGCGGGACTTTTTAAGTTTGTAAAATGTTTTATACTGTGATGTTCATATTAATGTGTGATCTCAGGGATAAAAAGGAAAGAAAAGGTGGCTTAACTGTGATGTGTTTGTATGTCAAATTGACAAGGGGTCAGTTGAGCTGGCTAGTTATACGCCAACTTAACAGGAGCTTCAGTCATCAGAGAGTAGGGCGCCGCCGTTGAGAAAATATCTCCATAAGATCAGGCTCTGGAAAGCCTTTAAGGCATTTTTCTTAATTACCGATTGATATGGGTGGGTCCAGTCCATTATGGGTAGTGTCATCCCTGGGCTGGGTGTGTGTGTGTGTCCTGAGTTCTATTTTTTTTTTTAAAGCAGTCTGAGCAAGCCATAGGGAGCAAGCCAGTAAGCAGCACCCCTCCACGTCCTCCGCCTCAGCTCCTGCGACCAGGTCCTGGACCTGATTGAGTTCCTGTTCTGACTCCTTTGGATGATGAACAGTGGTGTGGAAGCGTCAGCCAAGTAAACCTTTCCCTCCCCAAGTTGCTTTTGCTCATGGTGTTTCATCACAGCAGCGATAAACTTAAGAGAGGATGTGTCTATAGTTCACATGCGTACAGTACATTTCCTTCCAACCTTGTGCATCTGCTGGTAGGACTCAGAAAATAACCCTACATGCCTCTGGTGGATGGAACTTCTCAGCCCTTCCTGTGTATGGCTCACTAACGTCAAAGGACATGATGACTGACATTCTTGCCATGGTTTCAATTGCTCATTAGCCATAGGTTATCTCTGAGAACTAAAGTTCAGCTGAAAGCATCAAAATCTTCATATTCATATTAAAATACAAATAAAAATTGTATTTTAAATTACGGGGGCTCATTGCATGTCCTACTAACATGCAAAAGTTGTTGTTAACCAACTGCTGACTTAACCTGACACCTGCTTGTTGTGAGGCCTCACACCAAGGCAAAAGGCGAAGGAGAAAGTGTTTCAGAAATTTTGGAGCATACAATTACTTCTATGTAGCATTTTTGTTATGGGTTTACTTATTCGTTTAGAAAACTGAGAAACAAGAAAACCCCAGCAGCTATCAATAGGTGTTGTGAGTGTGTGTTTATACAAGGGTAAAAATAAGAGGGAAATGGTTAGGCAAAAGGCTATTGCTAAGAACACAGCTTGAGTGACTCATGCACATGGCATTTATGAAAGCCTGAGCACGTGAGCGCCCATAATGTAAAATAAAAATAAAATTAAAAGTGTTTGATGTCTTCTGCCAACTCTTTTACATATGCTGGTTTAATCTCATTTCTTTCCATTTTTGAATGAAGGTGTTTGTTTTATCCTCATGTGTTTATTAATTTCAAACAAAAAGGTATTGGAATAATTATCAGATTACATTTTGGCATAATAGATTTTTATATATTTAATTGCTAAGGAGATGCAATCTGTTCGGCTTGAGAATGCATCTGTTGTCTTGATGCAAAAAATAATGAGAAAAGATGATTGTGAGCAGGAGTTAGCTGATTCTCATGCAGTTTTAATGGCTTTTATTTGTCAGGTTCTTCTCTTTGTATTGGAGGATACAAGTTTTTAAAATATACACAGGCACTTTCTTTTCCTTAGATTGATCTCAAATCTGAAGTGCAATGAATACATTGTCCACCTTTTCTTGACCAGAGTACAGTTAATAAAGTCATGAATATCTGCTCCTGGTTTTCTTTAGCCTGTTCATCGGTAGAAACTCTTACAGCGGGGTCAATATTGTCTCCTCAAAGCCAGGAAAGACAGTGGTATAGAGGGTGACCTGGCTTAAGCAGGAAACACAAAGGCCAGGATGGAGCCCAAAACATGGCATGTCAGTTTATTTGGGTGCATTTAAACATACCATGTGACCATCACATTGAAAACCCATGGACTGTCATAAAATAAGGACACCATGGCATCAGGAACGGAAGGAGCAGGCTGGAAAACCAGACAATTGGAGATCAGACAAATGCAGTCGCACCAACAGGGCAGGATGAAGAAGAATGGAATCTCTCTGCTGGAGAAGCTTCTGGAAGGAAGGAGCAACTTGAGGGGCTATCCAGTAGGCAGTGGTCACCCAGCTGTTAAATCTGATGAACAGTGTGAATCCCCTCATCAGCATCACTGGACCTCAGAGCATCACACTGTTCTGATCAGGTACTAGCTCCCTAAATGCAGCGAGAGTACAGTGACTCCTCACACACAAGGGGCCCTTACTGACAGTAGTAGCAGATTTCTTACCTGAAACCATGGGAACAGAAAGCCTTCACTAGTTAAAATGCTTACATGGGAAGACAAATGTGCCCTAAACATCAAAAGGTATGGAATGTAATGAATTTACGTTGTTATATTAAATCTGTATGGTTCTTGGGAAGAGATGTAAGAGAAAATAAAGGGATGAAATGAAACAGTTCATTTCTGTAAAAAGCAGCTTAGGATCAGTGAGGGCATCGATGAGAGGAACAAGATGGACATTTCTGAGACACCCAGAAAGCAGGTAAGAGAAAGGATTCCATCCAGTCTGTCCTTAGTCATATGTGTTTTAAATGTGAGTAGATTGAAATCTCCAATGAAAATGCAGAAGTCAGAAGAATGAATCAAAAACTAACGTTAACATAGGCTTACATTTGCAATGAACATGAATGTAATCCCACCTAGATGGCTGAGGACAGGCAGATCGTAGGATTTTACCTGCTAGGTAGCCGAGACAGCTCATATTTCCAGGTCAGTGAGAACCCTATCTCAATAATCAAAAGCATGGAGATCCCCAGAGGAAGACCCCTGGCCTGCACATGCATGTGCATATATATGCACACATACATGCACACACATGCACGGAAACATGCACACATGTGTTCACACTCATAGACACAAAAACTTTTAAAAGTTGCACTCTGTTTAAAATTTGTATAATCAGAGGACAATTTTATCACGAAAAGCAAATATCTCTATAAAAGGTACAGAACTGCCAAAGGCATCTCTTCAAATGAGGCATCCAAATAGCCCATCATCCCGATAGAGTTACTGAACATCAGGAGTCATGGCGGAAACTAAAATCCAAACCATTTAGGAACTACTCCACACTTCACAGGATGATCACAGTAAAAATAAGCAAAGGGAGGGCAAGGGTTACGAAGGTGCAGGGAGTCAGAATTGGGCCCCTACTGAGAATTACGCAGCCACATGGAAAGCAATGTGGATTTACCCACAAACTAGGCACAGACTTACCCCAAGCCATTAAACTCATTCCTAGGTTTTTTTTTCAAACATTTATTTATTTATTTATACAGTATTCTGCCCACATGTGCGCCTGAATGCCAGATCTCATTATAGATTGTTGTGAGCCCCTATATGATTGTGGGATTTGAACTCAGGACCTTCAGAAGAGCAAACAGTGCTCTTATCCTTCTAGGTATATTTCAAAAGGAGTTTAATAAACAAAACAAAAACTGGGATTCAAATACATGCCATGACCAGTGCATATTTGCAATAGTCAAATGTGGAAATAATCCACACATCCATTGGTATATCATACAAGCCACCACAGTTTTTATGGCATGAAAGTAAACTGGTAATCAGGATTCACATGCCTGGAAAATGCCACCTGGAGAGAAGCGAGGGGAGCTGCCTTGCTTTTGAAGTGAGGACTCTTGAAGCCCTCAATTAAACAGGTGCTTGACTCTGAGGCAGTTAATGATAGCTAATCCCTCCTGTTAGCTCCTGGGAATGAAAGAGGGCCATGGTTTGTCTTGTTTTCCCTCATAGCAAATCCATTTTCAAATAATTATCTCTCAGTTCTTGGGGAGGGCCATTCGCATCGGCAACTTCTTCCTCCCTGGGACCCTTTCATCTCAGACACTGTATGCACTGGCCTCTCATCCAGTCTTACGCTCTCAGGTTCTTAATGGTTTTCAGACTCAAATGTTAGGTAGCTAATAACATACGGCTCCCGCTTTCAATTCCATCACTATGCTCCATATTGTATACATTTCTTCTTCAGTCCACTCTGCTTATGTTTCTTCTGGCTACTTCCTGGATCTCTGTCCTGGCTGATTTTTTTTTTTTTTTTTTGAGGACTTGACACAAGCTAGAGTCATTCGGAAAGTGGGAATCTTAATTGAGGAGATGTCTCCAGAAGAGTGGCCTGTGGCCAAGTGTATGGCACACTTTCTTGGTTAATGATTCCCATGGGAAGCCCCAGGCCATGGCAACAGGTAGTGCCTCTCCTGGCCAGGCGGTCCTGTGTTGTGTAAGAAGGAAGGCTGAGCAAACCACGAGGACAAGCAAAAAGCAGTCCTCCTCCCTGGCCTCCGCTTCAGTTCCTGCCTCCAGCTTCCTGCTGGAGTTCCATCCCCAGTGATGGACTGTCCTCAGTGACACATAAACCAAATAGATTGTTTCTTCACTGAGTTTCTTTTGCTTTTGATATTTGGCACAGCCGTTGAGAGCAAATGACTTTTTTTTTTTTCATTTGGATCACTAAAGACACAGATCACACACAGACAGAGGTTCTACAAAAGTTCCTCCCTGAAATTCCTCTGAAAATGACCAGTTCCTTTGTTCATGAGACTCAAGATGAGTTCAGCGCCCTGGTCTGAACTACTACTACTCTTTCATCACCACCTCCAGTGGTAGGTGATGGCCCCATGCTTCAGCCTCAGATAAAGATCTCCAGTTCCCTTGTCTCACTGCCTTTCCATTAATTCTAGAACAATTTAACTATCATTCCAAAAATGTAATGGTCTCTCTAACCGCTATGATCAATTCTTAGAACAAGAATTATATAAAACTAAGAATAGTTCTCATTCCTATACGGCCTTTGTGAGGATGTGGATCGAGCCTCAGGCCTCTTAGCTACATCCTTAAACTAAGTTCCTGATGACATTTTTTTTCTCTCTCTCAAGGCAACCATGTCCACATTAATTCCAAGCCTTCTGTTCTGGTCCATACTAACTTTCTCAGAATTGACTGTCTTCTGTCTGCTTGGAACTGAGATCAAATCTCTCCACTTCTAACCTCCGCCCTCTGCCCAATGCACAACTGTAATTTTCTTTTTCTCTTCTTTATAGCTAGAATTCAATACCCAACCAGGCATATTTCATTTATCTCTTTTATCCCTTCCCGCCCCTCCTCTTCTTTCTGCTCCCTTCTGTTTTCCCACCCCTCTGATTCTTATGTCTCCCATGCCAGAGGGGAATTTGATGCATGACCTTAGACTCCTAATCCTCCTGCCTCCACCTCCATGTGCTTGGATTACTGGCTTGAGACACCTTGCCCTGTTGTGGTGCTGAGGATAAGGCTCAGGGCTTTGTGTATGCTAGTCAAACACTCCACCAACTAAGCTACTTCCCAGCTCTGATGGATGACATTCTGTAGGGAGAGGAAGAAGCCCTGAGTAAGTGAAGTCCTGAGTGAGTGTGCATCCTTGACATGGCCATGGCCATGACCAGGAAAAAATGCCTTGGGACCCATGGAAACACAGCAAAAGCCTTTGTACACATGCATCAAGCTATTAATTTCTACATCACCACTGCTTCCATACTTGGTTGGCACCACTGGCAGCTACTATTGTGAGGAGATTTTTTGTGTGTGTTTGTGTTATCTGCTAGCCTACAGTCTACTCATACAGGGTGCTCTGACGACTTTGCAAATCTACTTATCCCTGCCTCACCCTTCTTGTCTCTGTTACCTAAGAACTGCGCTGTTGTTTTGGTTTCTGTGTCTTAGAGTAAGACCCTTGCAATATTCAGAGTTCTTCCTTTTGCTTAACATACATTTTAGGGAGCTCTCCTTTCTTTTGCTAGCGTCTCCTACAAATATTTACGTGCCATATTAAACTTCATTTGCTCTAACTTCTTTGTGGTTGTCCATTCTACACCTTGGCTTCCTGTCACCGCATCATGAACGCGTTCTTTCTCTGTTGAGATGTTTCCATCCTCTTACACCTGTTTGATTATTTCTCCATGTCTTGCAGAGCAGCTCCCATGTTTATTCTCTAGACCCTAGCAACTAAAAAGACCCTGGCTGCTAAGTTCGTACTCATAAGTAGGCATCAGATAAACTAAGAAGCAATTGCTAACACTTCACACCCATTTCTCTGAAATTCACAAGGAGGTAAAATAATTGTGGTTTGAGTTTAGAGGATATTATGAAATATCTTACTAGTTCAGTAACTAAAGGGTTTTTTTTTCCTGTTAGTTTGCTTTGGGGTTTGTGTTTTGCCTTAAAAAAATCTTTGTATGGCTTTCTTTCTAACAAACTGCAAGGACTTTTGATTTATTGTTACTTGTGAGTTGAGTACTGTGGACATCCCACATGGCTTGATGCCTTAACCTGACTAGGGGCAGTGTGAAGGACAGGCACTCACACAGGAGAATGAGGGCTGTGGGCTGTGAACTCTGGTGGGGATGCACCTACTACCAATGCATCCAGGAACCTCTGTGTGTCTCTTATGTGCAACTGCAGGTGGCGGAGGCTTAATTAGTCTCAGTAGCTGTTGTCTATAGGTGAGCAGTGTCAGGCTGTAAACATCCTAGAGGAAGAAACTTCTGTTTCTAGTTTTGTGTACATCGATCAGTTGTCCATAAACACCCATCCGTGGACCAGAGGAAGAAGTCTTTGCTTGTTTTAATCCTAATGCATATCTGGAAAGGCTTTGCCAATTCCCCATGGCTTTGAGGCTTTGGACATTGTCCTATCCATGTCAACAATATATATTCTCTCATGACTTCAGGTCCTCAAATCTTCCTCTGCTTTGAGAATATACCCTAAGAGTTTCTCTGCCTAAATGACAAAGCAGCCAACCTCCTAGACAGTATCCAACTTGACTTTGTTACTGGTAGACAGCCCAGCCTTCCTTTTGAAGTAATGGAAGATTGTAAGAGCCAGATGGGATGGATAGCACCAAGAAACTCCAGTATTACAGGTATAACAGGCCTGGTGCACATGTGGACTCACAGAGACTGAGGCCACATGTACAAGGCCTGCGTAGATCCAAGCTGCCCCAGCACTGAGGGTAGGAATTGGACACACGCTTCCATGATAACAAGGAAGATAGCGCCTGACAATCTGCTTGCAAAGGAAAAGTCAGCTTTCTCTAATGGAGACCTACTGGGTATATTAACCACATTTAAAAGGCCCCATGTCAACAGTAGATGCCCAACACAAAATAACTTCAGTGGTGTTTTTGTAGACATTTGTTATCATATCTTTGTCTGAGGTATTTTTGTTGTTGTTGTTGTTGGTTTTGATTTTGGTTTTGGTTTTTGTATGACTGGTCTTTGGTTTCTAATTTTGTGTTTTTATGGGCTGTGTGTGTGTTTCTTATGTTACATTTCTTATTTCATTAATTTTTGTTTGTTTGTTATTTTTGACTACCTGTTTGTTTTGTGAAGAGAAGGAGAAAGAAGGTATGGAGTTGGATGGGTAGGAAGGTAAGAAAGATCTGAAAGGAATTGGGAGAAAAAAAACATGATCAGAATATATTATATGAAAAACCATTTTCAATTAAAAAGGATACAAATGAATCAATCAATCAATCAATACCTGTGCTGGCTAGTTTTATATCACATTGACTCTTCCTATCATTGGATAGGAGGGAAACTATTTAAAAATGCCTGCATAAGATCAGGCTGTACATGATATGATAGTGTATATAAATGACCCCCAAAATTCCACCAGAGAACTCCTACAGCTGATAAACACCTTCAGCAAATTGGCAGGATACAAAATAAACTAAAAAAGTCAGTAGCTTTCCTATATACAAATGACAAACAGGCAGAGGAAGAAATTAGGAAAATTACTCCCTTCACGATAGCCACAAGCAATATAAAATATCTAGGAATAACCCTAACCAAGCAAGTAAAGGACTTATTTGAAAAAAACTTTAAGCCTCTGAAGAAAGAGATTGAAAATGACATCAGAAGATGGCGGGATCTATCTTGTTCGTGGATCAGGAGAATCAACATAGTAAAAATGGCCATCTTACCAAAAGCAATTTACAGATTCAATGCAATCCCTATCAGAATACCTACAAAATATTTTGAAGATATTGAAAGGACAATTCTCAACTTCATATGGAGAAACAAAAAGCCCAGAATAGCAAAAACACTCCTATACAATAAAAGATCCTCTGGAGGAATCTCCATACCTGATCTCAAGTTGTACTATAGAGCAACAGTAATTAAAACAGCATGATACTGGCACAGCAATAGGCTAGTGGATCAATGGAATCGAACTGAAGACCCAGAGATGAATCCACACACATTTGGTCACTTGATTTTTGACAAAGAAGCCAAGTCCATTCAATGGAAAAACGACAGCATCTTCAACAAATGGTGCTGGTCTAACTGGATGTCTACATGTAGAAAAATGCAATTAGACCCCTATTTGTCACCATGCACAAAACTCAAGTCCAAGTGGATTAAAGACCTCAACCTAAAACCACAGACATTAACCCAGTTAGAGGAAAAAGTGGGGAAGAGTCTGGAACACATAGGCACAGGAGACAACTTCCTGAACAGAACACCAACAGCCCAGGCCTTAACATCAACAATTAATAAATGGGACCTCATGAGGCTGAGAAGCTTCTGTAAGGCAGGAGACACTGTCAACAGAACAAAGCGACAGCCTACAGACTGGGGAAAGATCTTCACCAACCCTTCATCTGACAAAGGTCTAATATCCAAAATATATAAAGAACTCAAGAAATTAAACACCACCAAAACAAATAACCCAATAGAGAAATGGGGCTCAGAACTAAACAGAGAATTCTCAACAGAGGAATATCAAATGGCTGAGAAACACTTAAAGGAATGCTTGACCTCCTTAGTCATCAGAGAAATGCAAATCAAAACGACACTGAGATTCCATCTTACACCCATCAGAATGGCTAAGATCAATAATTCAATGACACCACATGCTGGCGAGGGTGTGGAGAAAGAGGAACACTCCTTCATTGCTGGTGGGAATGCAAACTAGTACAACCACTTTGGAAAGCTATCTGGTGCTTTCTCAGAAAAATGGGAATAGGGCTTCCTCAAGACCCAGCTTTTACACTCCTTGGAATATACCCAGAAGATGCTCTACCACACAACAGGGACATATGCTCAACCATGTTCATAGATGCCTTATTCATAATAGCCAGAACTTGGAAACAACCTACGTGTCCCTCAGTAGAGGAATGGATAAAGAAACTGTGGTACATCTACACTATGGAATACTACTCAGCTATTAAAAACAAGGAATTTCCAAAATTTGTGGACAAATGGATTGAACTAGTAATTGTCATAATGAGTGAGTTCACACAGAAGCAAAAAGAGCTAAATGGTATATACTCACTTATATCGAGACGCTAGTCCAAGGTGTACATCCCCATGGAAAACTGTACCTACCAGGAAAGTGGGTAAGAGGGGAGGACATCCTATTGAGACTTTAGGTGTGAGAAGCCTGGGAGAATGAGGAAATAGAGGGATCCAGCGGGTCCTGGAAAACTACAGGCGAGTCTGGGCCCTGGGGTCCTCCGCAAACTATGGCAACAGCCAAGGAAAATATAGGCAGTAAACCTCGAACCCCTATCCAGACTAGCCGATGGACAGAACTGTTGAGTGGAGAAGGAGATCTGACTTTCACACAAACTCTGGTGCCCCATATTTGACCATGTCCCTTGGGTGGAGACGCCTGGTGGCACTCAGAGGAAAGATAATAGGTCACCAAGGAGAGACTTGATACCATATGAGCATATATAGGGGGGGGAAGTCCCCCTCAGACACAGACATAGGGGAGGGGAGTAGGGGGGAAGTGGGAGGAAGGGAGGAATGGGAGGATACAAGGGATGGGCTAACAACTGAGATGTAATATGAATAAATAAATAAAAAAAGATCAGGCTGTACAACCACAATCAGAAGTGGTTGTACAAGTTTGCGCTCCCACCAGCGATGGAGGAGTGTTCCCCTTGCTCCACATCCTCAGCATGTGTTACTTGAGATTTTTTTAATCATAGTCATCCTGAAAGGTACAAGATGGAATCTCAGAGTCCTTTTGAGTTGCATTTCCCTGATGACTAAGGACATTGAACACTTCTTTAAGTGCTTCTTGGCCATTCGATATTCCTCTGTTGAGAATTCTCTGTTTAGCTCTGTCTCCTATTTTCACTTGGGTTATTTGGTTTGTTGGTGTCTAATTTTTTGAGATCTTTATATAGTTTGTATATTAGCTCTCTGTCAGATGTATGGTGGGTAAAGATTTCTTCCCATTCTGCAGGCTGCCTTTTTTATCCTTTTGACAATGTGCTTTGCATTGCAGAAACTTTTCAGTTTTATGAGGTCATATTTATTACTTGTTGGTCTTAGTGCCTGACCTATTGATGTTCTGTTCAGTAAGTTGTCTCCTGTGCCAATTCGTTCAAGGTATTTCCCACTTTCTCTTCTATTATATTTGGTGTATCTGGCTTTATGTTCAAGTCATTGATCTGCTTGGACTTAGGTTTTGTGCAGGGCAGTAGATATGGATCTATTTTCATTCTTCCACATGCAGATACCCAATTAGACCAGCATCATTTGTTGAAGATACTTTCTTTATTCCATTGCATATTTTTTGTCAAAATAAAATGTTTTAGGTATGCGGGCTTATTTCTGGGTCTTTGATTCAATTATATTAATCAGCCTGTCTGTTTTTATGCCAATAAAATGTGGCTTTTATTACTATTGTTCCACAGTGCAGCTTGACATCAGGGATGGTCATACCCCCAGAAGTTCTTTTATTATACAGAATGGTTTTTAGCTATCCTGGGTCTTTACTTGTTTCATATGAAGTTGAGAATTGCTGTTTCAACATCTATAAAGAGCTGTGTTAGAATTTGATGGGAATTGCATTGAATCCGTAGATTGCTTTTAGTAAAATGGACATTTTTACTATTTTAACTCTAGCAATCCATGAGCATGGGGGATCTTTCCATCTTCTGATATCTTCTTCAGTTTCTTTCTCTAGAGACTTAAAGTTCTTGTCATGCAGGTCTTTCATTTTCTTGGTTTGAGTTACACCATGATATTTCATATTATTTGTGGCTATTGGGAAGGGTGTTTTTCCTTAATTTCTTTCTCATCATACTTATCAGTTGTATAAAAGAGGGCTAATGATTTTTTTCAGTTAATTTTGTATCTAGCCACTTTGATGAAGGTGTTCATCAGTTGTAGGAGACCTCTAAGAGAATTTTTGGGTCACTTGTGTATATTATCATATATCTGTCATCGATGTATCTCAAGATGACACAATACCATTTCTGAGCATATACCCAAAAGAGAGGACACTTGCTCAACTATGTTCAAAGTAGATTTATTCATCATAGCCAGAAGCTGAAAACAACCTCAAATCCCTCAAATGCAGAATAAATAAAGAACTGTGGTACACAATGGAATACCACTCAACTGTTAAATACAAGGACACCATGCAGTTTGCAGGCAAATGGAAGGAACTAGAAAAGATCATCCTGAGGGAGGTAACCCTATCCAGAAAGATACACATAGTATATACTGAGTTATCAGTGGATATTATTAGCCATAAAGCACAGGGTAGCCATCCTGCAATCCACAGACCCAAAAAAAGCTAAGTATCAAGGAGGGGCCAAGGAAGGATGCTTGAATCTCACCCAGAAGGGGAAATAAAATGGACATTGGAGGCAGACATAGGGAAATAACTGGGGTGAAGAGGGATGGGGAGGGAAACAGGGGTAGGAATCAGGTGTGGGGAAGGAGGAAGCCTTAAAGAGAAAAAGGAAATCAGCGGGGGGACATCTCTGGGATGAGCCAGAGACCTGGGATGAGGAAGGTTCCAGGGAGTCTAGAGAGGTGACCCTAGATGAGATTGCTAGTGGTGGGGATATATGGAGACTGAAGTGACCACCTCCTGTAGCCAGGCAGGACTACCAGTGAAGGGAAAGTGATATAAACCCTCCATAAAACCTTCAACCAAAAATTTGTCCTGACTGCAGGATGTTCAGGGATAAAGATGGAGCAGAGATGGAGAGAAGGGCCAACCAATGACTGGCCCTAACTTGAGACCAGTCCCATGGGAGAGAGCCAGCCCCTGACACTATTAATGATACTCTGCCCTGCTTGCAGAGATGAGTCTAGAAAACTCATCATAAAATAAGTACATAAAAATATATATCCACATCCCCCCCCACATCTTCACTGACATTGCATCCATTTGAAAACAATGCCATAGACTTAGACACTGGTATCTAGTACTTACAGGGTTTGCTGTATAAGATCCGTTTTTAAAAAGTTATTCATAGAAGAATTTATATAAATATATATATATAGCCATAAAATTAATTTGAAAAGTTAATAAAATTAAAACCTTAATTCAGAGTTTTATAATATAATCTTCCACGCCTCTTTTGTGCATAATGAATAAATAGATTTTAACATATAAAAGTGAACCTGCCCCTTCACCACACATAATTATAGCTGCACATCCCTCTTCCTTGATTCAATAGTTTTTAAAGTGCTTATTAACCTTTTGAATAGATTTGTCCTATCAGTTACAATTAAAAAGAAAAAAATTATCTTTCTCCTTTAGACTTTTAAATTAGCTCTGTTGCATGTTTTCTGTGGCTCTGTGATATTAAAGATGCCAGTGATAGCTGAATCACACCCCAAAATATTTTTCCCTGTGTTTTGTCATTGCTGGAAATGAGAGATTGGATGAGGTGCTGCTTCTCTCCATAGTGAAAGTTGTTGTTGCAGAAACATTTGTATAGAGCCAAGGAAATATAAAATGAACCCTTGAAATGTCTTCCCTGTTGCCCTTTTTTATTTTTTATTTTTTATTATTTTTGGTCATTATAAAATCATGATTATCAGTAAAGCTATGTTACCAAAGTGAAATTAAAAGGAAAGATTTTATTTTGTTTTGTTTTCACTTTAAAGGAAATGCCATTCTTAATTATATTATCACAATAGCTAAATTCATTTTAATTGATCTTTATTCTAACATCTCAATGTGTTTCCCATGATGGATGTTTATATCCCATGATGGATGTTTGCATGACCTGGGACTTTATGCTTCTTATATGTTCCGGATCAGGTGCATGAGTGACATGGTGACATGTACAGGTCATGCAAATGGTTCTCAGCACCCACATGGCATCTCTCAGACATCCATAATGCCAGCACCAGGGGATCTGATGCCCGCTTATGACTCCCTCATGCGCTGGGCACATATAGTGTGCACGTACATTCATGCAGGCAAAACGCTCATATACAGAAAACCCAAAAAAGGAAAAGTGGTGATTATATAGTTAACTTTCACAGGTGTTGAGAGTGGCAGCAAGCCTCCTTAGCCATTAAACAGCCATGGCCAACCAACAGACAAAACAAAACAAAAACTCATTTGAAAATTTGCTACCATCATTGATTTTAAAAAATGCACAATCTAACTTGCAAAGCAAATACCTAATTGAGTTTATTTTAGCTATTATTTAACCACCTTTCTAAAACTGAAATATTCCAGCAATCATCTTTGATTGCTAGAATCAAATTCCTTTCGCTTTCTTCTTTTAAATCATATTAAGGTCTGACTTGCTTATGCTGTATTTATATCTAATATTATTTAGATATTAACTCAACCCAAAACAATTTACGGATTCAATACAATTCTAGTTAAAATGTAGCAGGTGTTTCACAGAAATTGTTTAGTATATATATCGGGACTGCCAAGTCCATGGATGCCAAAACAATGTAAATACTGAGATGTAAGGCTTAGTGTTGAATAAACAAGGTGGTATCTCACCTGACTAAAATTGGACCAAGATTAGAGCAAATGAATTTTAAGCTTAGAACAGTATTCCATAGTTCTTTATCTTTTCTGTCCAAGTCTCTGAACAGGAGAGACCAACCATCACCCAAATAGAAAATAACGCCCATGCGTTTCTCTAAGGTGAATGAATTACAAAGGTTAAACTGGAAATCAGGAACTAATCAAGCAGTGGTTATGAATCCAGAACAACAGGATTCTGGCTTTGAGCTGGTCGGGGAAAGAAGTTAGAGGCGCAGTCACGTTAGAAAACGTATTTTTAAAAAACTGCGTGTAGTCGCCACACACGCAAAAGCACTGCCAGTCACTTATAAAACTGCCCAAACGTTTTCCCGCTCAGAGGCTTCTGTCCCAAGCACTTACCCACATGAAAAACGTGTCCACTGACGATCTGTAGAAGTGTGAATTTTCACGAAGAGTTGGATCCGAGATGAATCATTCCACGTGACTGCTTTACTGATAACGTCGGCATAAAAGTGGAACGGTTCCCATGGTCAATATGTGAAACATCAGCATTTTTTACATTAACAAATCATTCTCTCTGGTGTCCTAGTAATCTAGGAAGAATTCTGTGCTCAAAGTCTGCCAAGTGTTCTATCTGTGTGCAGGGTTGATTTTACTGGTACCTTTTCGCACCCATGGTAGACATCCATCCCTGAGGCCAGCGGCTACATCAACACAAATGAACTTCCCTAGTTTAGCATATCAGCCGGAGACCATTTCCGTACTTAGTCACCCATTTATTCTGTGTTTTAAATAGTCGTTTCACCTCTCTGCACCTGAGTTAATCAACTGTGAAAAGAGTAATTGTAGGATGCCTCCCATGAGGAATTTAGGTCTTTTACATGGACTAATGTGGTATATAGCACGTAACTTTTTTTTTTTAATTGAGGGAAGCGTTGTTGTAATTTTAAAACTTGGATGCTGCAGGAACTCAGTCTTATTTTCTCGTCTGAACCAAGGACCACTTGGGGGATGATTTCATGGATGAGCAGCACTGTTGAGAAGATGGTTGTGTGGGAACCCTGTCCCTGGCATTCACCCTTTGATTTTTATCTGCTGAGATCGAGGGACATAATAACCAGAGGCAATGGTTAAGAGTTCGAGTCTACACCCCTCTACTTACGTGTGTGAATTAGCTTTGGTTATGACAGGAAAAAAAAACCTTTCATTTTAAAAATTCCTCATGTTTTTAAATTAATGAAAGTTTAACATTTTTATGCCAGGAACATGCCATGGCTCTGTCGTGTTGTAGTGTGTCTTAGACATAGGCAGAATATGACATGTGAAGTTTTGTTGTTGTTTTTTCTGACATGTTTTTAGGTAAATAATTTTAAAGGGAACACGTTGTCAGCAGATGGGAAACTTTCATTTAAACTATGTATGTATAGGTATACACCCACTTATATAAATTATAGGTATTTTAGGTAGATATCTAAGCATGATTCTGTATGGCTTTGTCAGACATCCTTTCTGTTATTTTACCCCCACTCTCTCCGTCTTCATTTATGTCCCCAATCCTTATTAAGGAATGCTCCCCTGATTTTTCCATTCAAGTTACATTTATCCTGCTATTCACCTCTATTTTGCTCTTCAGAAGTCATGGTCATCTAAGGATCCCACTCTATTTCTCGCCTCTATATAATATTAAATTTTAATTAATTTTAGATCATAATGAGATATCATCTATTTAGATCATAACGCAATAATTTTAGATCATAATGTGATACAGCAACAATTTTAGATAATAATAGCAATAACATAATCACTTTGTTTAAAATAGTTAAAAAGCATACAATATAAAACCATAGAACATGTACAATTCCACAAAACGATTTGTTACTTGAGACACTTTCAGAGTCAAGTTAGTTTTAATTTTTTCTTTTTTATACATGTAAACAATAAAATTTCCAAAGTTAATTTTAATATCCTATCTCATTTTCTATATTCAGACAGCTACTCAAAAGACTCTTTGAGAAGTTAGACAATAAAAAATAACATGTTTACGGAAGCAATTTGTGAAAATATTAGCCTCTACTGGCTAAAGTTCTTGAAAACATAATGAAACAGTTTTCATACAACATGTGTTTATACAACTAAAATATACAAAATATTTTACAAGATAAAAAATTTACTGATGAGATCCAAATGGCAGCCTTGTCCCTGGGTCTGTAAGTTTGAAGGCAACCAGAGAGTGGGGCTGGTGATTGGGATCCCTGGAGATGGAGCCTCCGTGGGAACCTGGATCATCTATTTTTTGGCCTAGATTGGGAGCTAAAGAGCTGGTCTAGGGCCCAGGGAACTTGAGCTATTGGACCAGACAGGCCCACGCTGCACCCCAACCTCTACAGTGAGGAATCTTGGGAAAACCCAGGGACCACCTCCCAGGACCTTCTATCTAGGGCCTGGTGGCTGGCCATGAAGCCAGACTCTGGTATTTTGTAAAAAGTGCTGGAGTTGAGGACAAGGCCAAAGCAAGGCCTTCAGTGCCAATTGTGAGACTACTGAGAGAAACACACGAAGATGAGAATCCAAGAATGTCCTTCTGGGCCATCCAGTCAGGTTCCATAAAGAATAAAACTGATTGACACTGGACAAGTTTCCTTAAATCCAGTTTTGCCAGTGAGTGTGACCATAGCTACTGAGTCTGATGTTCTACATTTCCAGTTTAAACAGTAAAAAGAGACAGTCTTTCAGAAAGTTAATATGCTGAGGCAGCAGAATTTATTTTGTGATACGTCAATTTATATTAACGATTCTGAGTTCCAGGGGCACAAGGTGATTTGGGCAGCTTGATCCATTTTCATGAGAGATCGTTTTTCTTCAGGCAACCAAAACACGTCAGCATCCCAGGTCTGCAGAGTGCAGAAGTTGGCAATAACTTGTTGCTGTCCTATGTTGCAGCAACTGAAATGAAAAGAGCTTCTGAAATATTTGATTGCTGACAGTTACCTTTAGATAGTTCATATTGTAGAAAAATGCACAGAAGCTCTATCAAAATATCTGGAAACTGATCTTTCTGTGAAAAATAACCAATACTCTGACTTGTGTCAATATTCAGATACAGGCATTAAAAAAACTATGAAGATGATTCTGATAAAGACTGTGAGATAATTGAAATTCAAAACATAGTCCTGTGTACCTAGATTTCCATGTCTGCTGTAGAGAGGCTGACATCGAGCAAAGGGGAATGACATCACCAGAGGTCTACGCTAGATAGTAGCTTTAAGAAGAATTACATTTGTACTCTCTGTGTACAATCAATCAGTACAGATGGTGTTGAGAGTGGGAAGTTTCCACAGCACTGTACCTCATCCAAAGCATGTATGTATTTCCTGAAACAAAAATATTGGTCCATCCTGTAGTTGAGAGCAATGTGACAGAAGTTCCCGAACATCAAAATTAAGGGTTGTTTTTGTGAGAATGCTGATAGACATCGTGGTACAGTAAGTGAGATTCAGAAATTGGGTGAGAACGTCTCATGGAGGTAGCAGTGCCCCAGGAGTTCAAGTGTGTGTGTGTGTGTGTGTGTGTGTGTGTGTGTGTGTGTGTGTATGTGTGTGTGTGTGTGTGTGTGTAGAAAACTACCTGTGCCACCTGAAGCTACATAGGCTGTTCTTGGGCTAGCAGTGTAGAAAAAACAAGTACACAGAGGAAAAAAATCTCAACTTCGAGGACGTAGGGTTATATGGCCCTTTCAGTGCGCTGTGTGCCTGAAGACCTTTATTGCTAAAAGAACATTTCAGGACCACTTGAACTTACACAGTGGGGACCGGCCGTATAAATCCATTGTTACGATATGGGTTTCTAACAAAAATCTCCTCTCAAAAAGCTCTTGATCTCTGTTCATGGCAGAAACACTGGTGAAAATCGACCTAGGCCTGACCTCAAAAGGCAGAACCTACTGTAATTAAAATCATGAACTGGCAAAGCAAATAGTCACTCTGTGAGGCACACCTCTTTATAAAGATGTAGCATTTGTAGCATGTACCCCTTTTCAGCTTATATTTTTGTTCTTACTAAATGTTAGTCATTCTGAATTTCTACTGGTTCCAAAGTTGTGAGTGGTGTGATTTAGTTTATGGTATTCTACATTGTCTCAAACATTATGTATTAGTACAAGAAGAACTTTATGATGGGCGGATCTGGGCCCAGGAGTCCTGCTCAAACTATGGCACCAGCCAAGGACAATTCGTGCAGTAAACATTGAACCCCTACCCAGATCTACCCGATGGACAGGACATTCTACACAATTGAGTGGAGAATGTGGTCTGACTTTCACACAAACTCTGGTGCTCCATATTTGACTACGTCCCCTGGATGGGGAGGCCTGGTGGCACTCAGAGGAAGGATAGCAGGCTACCAAGAAGAGACTTGATACCCTATGAGCATACACAGGGGGTGGAGGTCCCCCTCTGTCACAGTCATAGGGAGGGGAGTAAGGGGAAAATGGGAGGGAGGGAGGAATGGGATGATACAAGGGATGGGATAACAATTGAGATGTAATATGAATAAATTAATAAAATATATTTAAGAACATTATATATTAGTTCTCTCTTCAGCAATAATTGCAGATTCTTATTTGTAGTTCTTAGATAAGTGATTTAATGTTGAATCTAACTATATAGTAACACTAATAAGTTAGAATAACAAAAACATAGACTTGAAAGCAGCATTGTCCATTACAATTAATTTAGAAAACAAATAGGACTAACAATTTTCTCTTTAATGTTTAACCACTATTCTTGGATTGTAACTAGAACATCAAAGTTATTATCTTTAACTAAAGGAATACAATTCAGAATCACATGGGAGTAGCAGAATAATTATATAATTTAAATAACTAAGAAAATATGTAATTAGACCTTTTTGCTGATTACAAGTAATATAGTTGGGTTATAGAGGTCAGAACTCTGAACTCTATGGCTAATGCAAGTATTTTCTTGGCATAGGTTGGAAAGTTACTTCTCTTAAATATTCCAGTTTTATCAAAGACATTTATTCTCCTATTTACTTAGAGTTTCTTTTTTGTTTGTTTTCATTAACATGTACTAAAATTGACTTTCTCTAGGGAGTTACATTTCTATGAATTTAACACATATATAATTTTTGCAACTGGGACACAGTACAGTTCCATCACCTTCCAAAATTCCCTTGTGCTGCTCCTTTGTAGCCCACCCTTTCTAATTCTACATTTCTTTTGTTTGATTTTTTTCAATTTCCATGTAAGATATTTAATTTTGAGACAAGATGAACATATAATAAGGGTTAAATCTTATTCTACCACAGATGGTATCCTTGGTATGAATTTTCATTCAGGCATGTCTATGCAGTGAATTTTAATTATTAATATATTCTTTGAGAAGATGTAAAGGTTATTTTTCAAAACTGGATCCTAAATGGGCTTTTAAAAATTTGTCTCCTGAATCAGCAGCTGACCATGACTTTCCCTTGCTGTGGAAGGGAGACAGTAGTCAGTTTTTGGAGTGAAAAAAACTTCCAAGTGCAGTCAACTTTTTAAATTTCTGTCTCTGTCTTATTTTGGGAAAGCTGCAGCCTTTCCTATGTGAGTGTTAGCACAGATAACCCATAGTATAGGATTCCGGAGCAACAAAGCTGGGGCCAGGTAGCTCAGTAAGAGAGTGCTTGTCTAACATGGCCAAGGCCCTAGGTTGAGTTCCTGCTATTGCTTCTAGCCCAACAGATGGAAAAAAAATGAAAGGAATTGAAGCTAAAAGGAAGGAAATTGTGAGCATGATAAACATGACCTTGGTATTTTCCTAGGTCAGTCAGTCATGCTAAGGGCTATAAGCTATCAGGGTGTTCCGCGTGTGGTGTGATTTGGGGAGCCTGCTTATGCATCAGTTGTTGTGTGTTTGTGTGTGTGTGTGTGTGTGTGTGTGTGTGTGTGTGCCGAGCGCGCAAAGCTGCCGATCTGGAAAGTCCCTGGGAGTTACTTAGTCACTTGTGTATGGAAGGCTGAAGAAGCTGCTGTCTCATGCCCTTGTTTGACAGTGATAGGTGGGCCTGTTCAGCAAGAACAGAACTCCCATTATGAGCTGGCTCCCTCTTCCTTTTTTCCTCCTCTTTTCATCCATACATCCATCCTACTGGATGCTACAGCATGTGTCCAGGGGAGCATCTCCACTCCGGAACCCTCCCACATATCAGTCCTTTCTGGAAACCCACAATGGACACACCCAGGGCCTCCACTAATCCTAGGTGTATCTCAGTCCTGCCATGTCAACAGTAGAGATTAACTATCAGAGAACGTATGCATTTTGTTCCTGCTGCCTGAGAACTGTTTTAGTCTAGTCTCTTTGTAGGCTAGTCTAATCTAGCCCTTATGCACATCTGGCCATTCTTGTCTATGGCTAGTCCTTAGGGTACATCACGTCCTCTTTATCCCAAAGCCTTGTATAGAGGCTTACTCTCAGGATAGGCCCCTCCTCTCTCTTAATTTGTCTTAGATAATTAAATTAGTTACTTTTCTAATTGCTTTGTCAAAATACTCAATGTTATAAGAAAAAAAAGAGTTTACTGGGGTCACAGCTTATGATTACAGTCTATTTTTGCTGGCAGAAGCTGTCTACACTGTTTCTATAGTGAGGGTGAATGAGTACTTAGCTCCTTTATCTTCTTTTTCTCCAGTCTTGGACCACAGCCCCTGATTCACACTTGCCATGAGTCTTGAACTTCCATTCAATCCAATCTAGCAACTCCCTTCAGAGGTTTGTCTCCTTGGTGATTCTAGACTCTGTGGTGTTGACAAACCCTCACTAGCCTCCACAGAGTGTTTGGCTCTGAGGACTTTCACTGAAAGTCAGATTGGGTTTGCCATAGGGTCTCCTAGATTTTTAACGTAATCGTTTTGATTGTAAAGAATGATGGCTTGACTTTGCTACTCCTTGCAAGCCAATTGTGTTTCCCTCCCCCCATTTGTTTGTTTAGTTAATCACTTTACAGCCTGATCCCAGCAGCCTTCCTTCTCTCTTTCCAGTTCTACCTCACAGGCCCCTCTTTCCATTCCCCCCCTACCCCCAGTCTCCTTCTCAGAGAATGGGTACCAACCCACCCTGGTACCTCAAGTCCTAGGAGGACTAAGCACATCTCTTCTCACTAGGGCCTGATAAGGCAGCTGGGATAAAGGGGCCTAGAGGCAGGCAACAGAGTCAGAGACAGCCCCTACTCCTATTTTTAGGGGACCCACATGATGACTATATTGCACATGGGACCAGGTTAGCTTACTCTGTAGGTCTTCTAGTGTTGTCCTTGACCCCTCTGGCACTCCGCAAACTTGGCCTATTGTTTGGCTGTGGTTCTCTGTGTCTGAATGAAGCTGGGCTATCAGGCTTGGTGGATTCCCCAGTGGTGGCCTTGGGACAGGGTCAGCTGCACTGAGAGTCATCCAGGTTAGACCCTTCCCCTTCTAAGCACCCTGCCTTCCTGTGGCCCTGAGAGGCTGCCCTGAGCTGTGTATGCACTGTCCCTGACCTCCATTGTCTCGCCGTCCCCTGGATAGCCCAGCTTCACCTAGGTTAGACCCTCTCCTCTCTAAGGCCCCTGCCCCACCTGCAGCCCTGGGACAGGTTCAGCTGCCCTGAGCTGCCTGCTGACCCCGACCTCTAACTCTAAATTCTAGGAAGCATTCTTCATCACCGTACTTGTTCTAATTCAGGTGCTATAAATTAAAAAAGAGATATAAAGAATTAATGACTTGATACGATACACTTTTAACATAATTTTTGTAGTCCAGGCTGGCCTGGAATTTGCCTCACTTAATTTTTTTTAACTTGTCATTCACTTTACATCCCAATTGTAGCACTCGCCCTCCTTACCTCCCTGCCCCTCCTCTCTATTCTTCCCTTATTCCCCCTTCCCCTGCCCCTCAGAAAAGGGGAGACCCCCCCAAAACCCGCACCAGCACTTCGAGTCTCACCAGGACTGTGTACTTTCTCTTTCACAGTGTCCTGGCAAGGCAGCCACACCATGGTGAAGTGATCAAAAAAGTATGTAACTCTCAGAGACAGCCCCCATCCCCTTTCTGGAGGCTAAGCTGCCCATTGGGTAGATATGTGTAGAGTCTAGGTCAAGTCCATGACTGGTCCTTGGTTGGTGCTTCAGACTCTGCAGGCCCCTCTGGGCCCTGGTTAGTTGGCTCTGCTGGGCTTCTTGTGGGGCTCCTGTCTCCTCTTGATCCTTTTCTCCTTCCCCTGACTTTTCCACACGACTCCCTATGCATTTCCCGGTTTGGCTGTGAGTCTCAGCATCTGTTTTAAAGTGGTGCTGGCTGGAGCCTCTCAGAGGACAACACTGAAAGTCTCCTGTCTGCAAGCATAGCAGAGTATCATAAATCGTGTCAAGGGTTGGCTCTCTCCCATGGGGTATGTCTTGGGTAAGTCCAGGTATTGGTTGGACAGTCCCTCAATCTCTGATCTATCTGTTTTATCTTTATCCCTGCATGTCTTGTAGGCAAGGTAGCATTTGGGTGAAAGTTTCTGTGGGTGGGTTCATGTTCCCCTCCCTCTGCTAGGAGTCTTGTCTAGATAGGGGGAGTCCACTTCTGTCTCTACAACCTCTGCTACTAGGCATCCCCTCATATCCTCCCAGAGGCCTAGTCTGACTTTGATTTCCAGCTTGTCACAGAGATGCCCGGACCCATAGTTTCTCTTTTTTCTACAGGCCTTCAGTCTTCCTATCCCCACTCTCCCTAGGTCTGATCCCCATCCTCAGATCTCTCTGTGCTCCCTCCCTCCCTTCTCTCTTCAACCACTACCTCTGTCTATTGTATTTACCCTTCTGAATGAGATTTAAGCATCCTCCTTTGGATCCTTCTTGTTACTTATCCTCTTTGGATCTGTGCATATGTATTTTAAGGGAAAAAAATCACAGGTATCAATAATTAGCCCTGATATCAGATATATAAATTATTTCATCAATGCTCTACAAGAAATTAAGCAGATCAAAGCATAACTTCTACAACACTGAAGTAACACATTAATTATTATACACACATACACACTCACACATACACATACATACATATGCTTTTATGCTTCTGGTTATTCATGAGGTAATTTTATAAATAACATTGTCCATAAAATTAACTCTCACAAAGTATGTGATAAAGCACAGCTAGAGATTCAGCCATGAATATTTCAGGATCATTTTCCCCTGCTAATTTCCTCTTGCTTTCATTTGGTATAAATGATACATTCACACCAGAGTCTCCAGCAGATTAGAGTTTCATACTGAAGACATTTCATCCATCTTGGGAATCACTTGTGCTTTTCTAATCTGTTTGCCATGTCCCAGGTCCTTTTCCAACCCTTACCTCCAGTACTAGGCTCCTTTCCCTGGGACACTTGATGTCACATTTTCCCCATAAGCTCTAGACTGAGTAATTCCACACTGTGCTACTGATGATGGGTGCACATAGTGGGTGTCATAAACTAAGTTTCAGCACTGACGGATAAAAACCAGTGCTTTTGGGTTTTCCAGAATAACTAACTTCAGAGACTGCTGTTACTCAGGCATCTTGGCGATGAAAATGATTCCTCTGGTGTATCAGTGATCAAACAGTGTCTGTCTATATGAACTCTGGCCACAGGGGTCCAGGAAATGCTTTCCCTCAGAAGGAACTTCATTGTGATTTGTCTTTGTGTTTGTTTTATTTCTGACAAACAAACCAACTCTTCCATGTTAAAATAGTTATGCTTAAATCAATGCAGTAGTCACCACCTTTGTCCAGAATAGATTCCTGGAGTTCTACATATTGTTTCACCAAGCAGCAGCAGCAGCACAATGTTACAATGATGAGTGTGTAGAACACAATGGAAATTTCCATCAAATGGGAAATGTTCAAGAAACTGTGTATATACATATGCTTGTATGCATCCACACATACACCAGCATATAAGATGCTGCCTGTACCCTCATTAAATTCACCCTATACTGGTAATTAATTACTGAACTTACGGTTTCAGAAATCTACTAGTTCTAAGGGACATACATATATTTGTTTTCACTGTGAATTATTTTTGAAGGATTTTTTCAAATTTAAAACGAAACCACCCAGCATGTTCTTCATCCTTCGTATTATTTATTTTTCCTTTGTTGTGCTACCCTGACAAAAGCAACTTATGGGAAAACAGGTTCACAGGTTATAGTCTGTTATGCTGGAAAGTCACAGCACCAGGAGCTCAAGGCAGCCTTTCACATCACATCTATAGTCACAAGTTGGATGCTTATGCTCAGCTCACCGCCATTTATACTCTCTAGAGTAACAGCCTAGGGAATGGTGTCACCCATAATGGGCAAGTCTTCCCACGTCAATCAGGTTTATCATTCACATTCTCAGAGGGCTGTCTCATAGGTGGTTCTAGATGCCATCGTGTTGTCCACTGAGATTCGTCACCACATCCTTGATGTGAATGGCACAACATCAGCTGTGCAAGGCTGCACGATCTTGGGGACGTGACTTCAGATCCTGAGCATCCACATGAAAAGCAAAGTGAAGCACATCTGTAATTGTAGTGCTGGAGAGATGGAGACATGTAGAGCCTAAGGGCTTTTTAGCCACACATGCCCTCCACCCCATGTGCATGTACATACACACACACACACACACACACACACACACACACACACACACACCACTACCACCACCACCACCACCGCACCATGCACACACACATATCCATACACCAACACATCACACCACACTATACAAACACACACACCATTACTACTACACCATACACACACACACACACACACACACATACACACACCAACACATCCTGCCATACTATAATCACACACACACACACACACACACACCATCACTACTACCACGCCATGTACACACACACACACACACACACAACACACACTCACACACATACTTTTATCACAAACACATTCACTACCCACTGGCATACACACACTAAAACATGAGAGAAACAAGAACTTTTCATATTTTTGTAATAGTTTAATAGATTATGTCCTGTTTATGTGCCATGAGCATTTGTAACATGTATGTTATTCTGACAATGAGTAGCATGTGTATTACCGCAATATGTATTTAAAGAGAAAACATCTGAGGACATTGACTACTTAGATAAAAATGTCCAACTTATGGGGAAGTTTCTACTCACAGAACTATGAAGTGCAGCATTTCTAATAAACTTGAACTAGCCAATTAAGTGACTTGCTCAAATCCATAAAACAAGGAACAATGAGGAATTTTGAATTAAAATACTAAACTATTGATTTGATGAGTTTCCAACTCTATTGAACAGAAGAAATTCAGTATAGTAATTTACCTTTAAATGTGGCACAGAAGAATTTGATAGCTCACTGTCCAGTCATGAGGCACCATTTCTGACTCAGGATTTTTTTATCAGACTGTTTGAGCTGGGATGTAGGCATGTGTGTAGTTAGTATTCTAGCTTTTTAAAAGTCAACTCATTAGAAAAACTCCCTCAAAGAGAAGGATTTCTGTGTGTACTCTGATTCTTCATATAAAACCAATACTCAGGGTAGCAGTTTGTGAAACCCGTCAGCTTACATTTGTGGACAGGAGGAGCTAGCATTCAGTTTGTCATCACCTGAAATATGCCCTGGGCCATGCAAAGTTTTAGGTTAGAATTTGGATTATAGATACAAAGGGATAGTACAGTGACATATCTTCTTTCTGAGAGGATTCTAGGAATCACATTTTTAAAACAACTGACAATAACTAAAAGAGGTATGTCACAAACATGGCATAAGGAATTGCTGGGTGATCTAATAGCCTACATAAGATAAAAGGGTTTACAATATAGCTTGGTATGTAAAAACACATTAAAAACCCTCCTGGTTCATAGTAAAACTGACAAGCACTGAGATTGCTTTTATTCTTATTGCCCTCATTAATATACAACTTGGCTCCAAAATACCTCACCACAGTGGTGCACTTATTACAACTTATGAGGCTTGACAAGCTATTAAATCCTCAAATCCATAGCTTTCCTTGGCCTTATTCTTGATGGTATATAATCTACCTGTGAAGATACACCGTGCTATTATCATAAAATTTACAAAGCGAACACTAGTTATAAGGGTTAGAAAATGTTCCCTCTTAATAACTACACACTGCCTAAATCTCTTAAAATAAAGTTAAAGGGACTGTCTGCTGTGTGCCTGGCAATTCCCCGTGGGATCAACAAGGCCTAAAGGGGTAGGTAACTGGAAAAGAAGACATTTCAGAAACAGTGAACACGAATGACCAATCCATGAAGTTGCTTTTCAGAGACTGAATCTCAGTAGATTGAGAGGTAACAAGAAAACAAATGGGCAGTATCATAGAGCATCAAAGAAAAGCACTGGACGCTGAAACCTACCAATGTCTGTAAGTACCTTATAAAAAAGTCACAGCTTAGAAAGTACATGTAAAAAAATAAAATTACAAAAATGTGTCCTACAATTAATGTTAGTGTAACTGGATCTGTGCTAATTCCAGAGGATATGGAACTCAAATTAAAGTCACCCACATACTCAAGAGCTTTGCTAAGCCCTGCGCCTCTGATGAGCCTTTCTGAGAGCTGGCCTGGAGTGAATTGCTGCAGAGCTCACTGGGAAATGTTTTCCCCACTCCTCTGCTTGCCTTCCCATGTCCCATAGTTTTCCAAATGATGTTCCCATGTTTCCTGTTGTGTTAAGGATCACTCCGGGAACTGGAGAGATGCCTCCAGGGTGAAGAGTGCTCCCTGCTCTGTTAGAGGACCAGAGTTCTCACAGTCATAGCAGGTGGGTCACAAGCGCCTGTAACTCTGCTCTCAGGGCATCCAACAACATCTTCTAACCTCTGAGGGCTCCTGCGGGCACATAATGTGCATAAACTCATGCAGCTCTCCATAAATAAATTAATAAATAAACAAGCAGATAGATAGATAAATAATAAAATAGATAAACAGATATATCTAAGAAGGTACTATTTTCCACAATTCGAGCTCTATGAATTATCTTATGTAAATTTAATTTCTTCACTGGTTCTGCTTTTACACTCCAAGCCCAGCTTATTATCACAGGAGGCCAATGAACCTGTTTTTAAAAGTGTTCTGGGAGAACAAGCAGGGCGTTCCCATACTTTGATAATTTTTTTGTCACACAGTTTGGAAAACGTCTACGTCTCCACACAGTTATTAATGACATTAATGATTTCCAATCTTGCATTTCAAGATTACAAAACCTACTTCATGCCTACCTGTGATACTTGAAGCACAGTGTTATAGAAGCATTTAAAGAGAGAGCTCCTGACCTAGCCAGTTGGTAGTATGCAAAAAGCTAAACTAAGTCCTCGCCACTGCCTCAGCTGAGCCTGGTGGTCCGTTCCCACCATCCTCACACTTAGGAGGGAGAGGTGGGGGGGGGGTATCAGCTGCTCGTGATTACAGACCGATTCTGAGGCCAGCCTAGAACACGTGAAGTCCAACCTCAAAACGATGATAATAACACAATAAATTAATAAAATCAACAGTTTAAAAGTAGGTAACAGCGGGAGGATATATTCTGTGTGTATACAACAAAATAAATCTCAAAGGCTGCGCTTGATTCATTCTTGGACTTTGTGAAATATTTTTTTCCATATTCCCGAATATTCTGGAGAAATAGCAATCACAGAGCAGAGGGACCAGCACTGAGAAGATGTGGCTAGAAGACAGTGTCCTTGGAGTCAGAGTGTCAGGATGTCGCAGCACCATAGACATCAGTGGACCTCCCTTACATAAACAAGGTTAGTAAAGTCCAGAGATAAGAAAAGCTGATGGCCTTAAATGCAAATGGCCAGGTTGAAGGACAATAGCATTAGGAGAAGCAGGAGTGGTGTGTGCTATTTCTATCATTCATGTTTTATTTCTGGGGGAGGGAGGGGAGGGAAAGAGCTATACAAAATTCCCAAGGACCATAGCTTCTTTTTTCCCTTCCCCACCCCCTTAAAGTGCAAAAGGAGAAAATGGATTCTAGACCAAACTTTCAAAGGGCCTGAATGTTATGAAGAACTCTCAAATTCACTGGGTAAAAAAATATCAGCAAACCACTGTATATACTTAATTACTTCCTTCATCCTGGGCATACCTCCACATCACAGACCATTACTGAATGTCTCTGAACAAAACTGTTATGTACACAGATGTGGTAGAAAATGACATTTATACAGTAGGCCACACAGTTGAAGACACATTTGAACCACAACAGCAATGCACACAATTGTCTGCATTTCATGTTTAACTTAGTATTTCCATTGGCTTGGGTTTTTGTTGCTGTGATAAATGTCCACACCCAAAATTAATTTGAGGAGGGCCAGGTTTCTTTGCCTTACAAGTTACAGTCTCTCACTGGGAGACGGTGAGGCAGGGACTCAAAGGTGAAAACCTAGAGTCGGGATTTGAAGGCCAGACTGTGGAAGAATGCTGCTTACTTGGTTTGCTTCCTCTCTCTTATTCAGCCTGTTTTCTTATATAGCCTGGTCTACCTGCCTAGGGGTGGAACTCTTACATTAATAAGCAGTCAAGCAAGTGCCTCAAAGACATGACCACAAAAGCCAGTATTGGCAGTTCCTCAATTGAGGCTCCTTCGTCACAGCTGTGTCAAGCTGACATCTAAAAATAACAGTGACAGTATTTATTGAAACATGTCACTCAGTACTTGGCATATGTGAGTACAATCCATCTTATTATTTAATTGCATGTTTTGCTTGGATCACTTTTTAAATTTCAAAATGCTTTTTTCCCTCACACCTTCTAAATTTCATTTTTGTAATCTGAAAACTAATGTTACTGGTAGAGTATAAACATGTTCCTGAAAATAAGATGAGAATTAAACACTGTCTTGTGGATCCAGAGTAAACAGGCTGTGAATGTCTGAGCTTATGGCTGCTCTAGACAAGCCAAGAACAAATGGTATTAGCTGACTGCAAACGACAGATGGATGCCAACATAGCCATGCTGTTGTGTTCCAACTTTTCTCTAAGTTAAAAACACAAGGTTAGTTTTGAGTCTTTGAATAAGAGCTATATCTTAAAGAAAATAAATGCTATGCATGCCCCTTTATAACTGTTTTTTTTTTCACACAGAAACTAAGGTGTTATCAGCCATTGGCACATCATTAGAACTATATGGAATATTAAGAGAAGCCTACATTTAAAATATTATTAAAGTATAGGGCCATTTGTATCATTACATGTTATGTTTTAAATCTGGCTTCTCATGTAGATATTCTTGGCTCCAAATTTATTCTCCGGCTATTGATCTCTTCAAGTTATGAGTAAAATCCAAGTCCAGCATTACACTAAGCTCCAAGTGACTATCCAATAAATGGTAGCTCAGGCCCTTATTTTGTAGTTGATCAGCAATGTATAGGTCCCAAAATAAACTAGATAATATTTTTAAAAAAGCTTACAAAGACTATTCATCCACTTGATTTTTAATAATTCCTGGTACACGAATTATTTCTAGTAATGAATGAATTAATAGATATTTTCATAGATTTGGGTCATGTTCAAGAAGAAAATATTTAAAATCCTGTTACTTTTTTATTTCATACCTGATTAAGGCTTCAAAAATAATTGACAAACAGGTTAAAGATACATAGAACTGTGAGTTTATTTTTAAAAAAAGATGCTCGAGAAACACATCAAATAATAAATTAATCAAAGTTGTAGTGTGACTTTGGTCTTTTAAATTATCCCACAGCAGTAGGCAAAATTGCATGTATATACTATGTTCAACATAAACTTATGGAATATGATCACATACATTATAGAACTGCAGATAATTAGCACACATAAGCTCACTGTCAGCGTTTGACAAGGGTGTCATGCGTTGTCATGGGACATAGTTGTCAGCTTTCTGCATGATACATCCCTTGAGTGCATTCTTTCCTTTTTAAAGTAAATTTTGTCATTTGACTCAACTCAAATACATCCCTGTCTTCTTAACAACATTCCACAAAGCTAATTTGACTTTTGAGATTTTTTGTGTGTGTGTGTTATAAATCTGTAGTTCTGTTTCTTGAGTCTTCTGATAATGGTTTCTATTGAGAAGTTGACTTTTTCCTAAATGAGTGTCGTTCAATATGAATTGTTGGCTTGCAATATCTTTGAAAAGCATTATAAATCTGTTTAGCCTGCTGTGCTTAATATTATATTTATCAGGACATTGATAATTTTCTTTGGTAAATTAATCTGTTTTACCCCATGCCAAGTTTAATTAAAGTTATTTTTTAATTCCTTTCTATTCCCTTTATAAGAAATATTGGGTTAATTCTGATAATTTCACATGAGTTTTGATCCTCTTCATCCCATCTTCCTGCTTCCCCATCTCTAGTGCTCTTTTTACTATTTTAATTAATAACCTATTGGCACTAACCACTGGAGCATGGTAAACCTACCAGGGACCATACCCTTTAAAAATGTCTACTTCAGCTCTCCCAGAAGCCTTCATCTCTGTAATGGGGAGGGGAGTTAAGTGAGAAGAGTGGGGTAGGGCAGAAGAAAGGGTTGGAGGAGATAATTAGCAGTAAGGACTTTTGGAAAACCATATGGATACATATAGATCATATACACATACGTACATACATGAGAGAGAGAGAGAGAGAGAGAGAGAGAGAGAGAGAGAGAGAGAGAGAGAGAGAGAGGTTTTAGTTGGAGAAGGTTTTATTTGGACTTACCTTATACAGGGGACAATGCTTCTCCCAGAAACAATAGGTTGTCAGATAAGAATTTAGTTTCTATATGCTGGAAGATTAAGATCAACATCCCTTTCCTAGGAAATATAGCTTGGCTTAAAGAAGGTGACCTCTGGCTGTGTCTTCAAGGCAAACTGGGTGCAGAAGAGATTATGAGTGACTTTTCCTCTTGTATAGACACTGTTCCTATCGGATTAGTGTCTTGGTATTGTGTCATGTTTTATTCTTACCTTCTGAAAGGCTCTATCTCCAAATACAGAAACATTTAAGCATAAACAAATAGCATATGAATTGAAGTGGAATATAATTAAGCCCATTGTAGTAATGGTGCACTGTCTAACAATTATAGCACAATGCTTATGATGTGAATCATTAGAGGTATTATATTTAAATATGTACATATCTATATCTATCTATCTTTATATATAGATAATATAATCTATAGAGATAAATGATAGATAGATAGATAGATAGATAGATAGATAGATAGAAAACCCAGTCTTAAAATATGCAAGCTAAAGTCTCTGCCATGCCTCATATTTCTTCTATTCAGATATTTTTAATTTTAAAAATCAATTTCTTTTCAAAAAGCAATTGTATATAGGTCACACAATTTATTTTGTATAGATAAAATGTGTATATTAAATCCACGAGTCACTTTTTCTCACCATAATTCTCATAATTTACCAGGTATTTGTGCTGCACACTTGTGTAGTGTTTTACTCTAGGCCAACTCTATAATAAAATAATTCTTTAACATTTTCTTGAGTTTTTCTCCTTACAGCACATTTAGTCTCTAGTGAAATTCTGTACCTTTGCCTCATTAACTTAAAGACATCTTCACAAATGATTTGCATTGTGAGGGGTTTTTTGTTGTTGGTTTTTGTCCTGAGACCTATCTGCTGTGTGGTTCAGCTTGAGACTTGACAGGCGTGTAATCATGGCCTGGGTTCTCTCCTTCATCATGACAGAAGCAAAGTGCTATGTCTCTCAAAACCTGTTTTCTTTTGTTTATGATTAATTAATCATATGTGTTTATTAATCTTGTGTTTATGATGAAATGTTGAGCATAACCACTCCTGTGTCAGGTCTAGATTCCAATGAGAAGGAGGCGCCATCGTTTCAGTGTTTATGATGAATGGCTGTTCACAGGCCTCTCAGCAGTTAGGAGATTGAAATATTTCTGTTACATCCTTCTTTAATTTACCCATTGTTATATTATTTCATAAATCACTTGTGTTTGATCATAATGCCTCCTTATATTTTATTTACTTACTGCCTTTATATATTTTAATTATCATTTATATTTATTGAAGTGTATGCACATGCCACAGTATATATGTAGATAATTGAGGACAGCTTTTAGACGTATCAATCTCTTCCTACCCCTCTAACTGGGTCTCATGAGTCAAACTCAGGAGGGCCCGGCTTAGGTAGCAAGCACCTTTATCCACTAGCCATTTCTCTAGCCCACACATTTTATTTAATTCCTTGTATAGTTTCCCTGCCTTAATTGTCACTTATTTCTGTGTTTATGTAAGGTGAAGCTAAGCTTTCTTATTTCCATTTTGAGAACTTTAGTCTGTTGTATCAACTATCTTTTTTGATTTTTGTTTTTAAATTTAAATTTATTTTTAAAAATTTATTCACTTTACATCCCAATCATAGCCCTCTCTCTCTTATTTCCTCTCGCTCCCACCCTCTCTCCTTCTTCCCCCCATGCCCCTCCCCTAATCCTCAGAGCAGGGAGACCCTTCCCTATCAACTGACCCCAGCCTACCAAGCCTCATCAGGATGGCCAGCATCCTCTTGGCTCCCCACCTGGAGGGGGATTGGGGTGGGAGTGATCAAAGGAGCAGGCAATAGAGTCAATGGAGGGACAGCCCCTGCTTCCCTAACTAGGTGACCCCTATGGAGACTTATATGAGCCTTTGGACTCAGTGAAGCCAAGGTCCTTTCCATGTGTCAGTTTCCTCCAGTGCTCCTGGGCCCAGATTTGTTGGCTCTGATGGTCTTCTTCAATTATCTTACAATGACATCCTAAGAACTTTCCTGGGTTATCTACTGGGTTGCCCTAGATAGATAAAGATGAATTAATTGTAAAGTTGATTCTTGTGAGACTCTGCTGGGTAAGGTTGAAGTCTGACTGCTCTGGATAGCTGTTTCCCCCTCAGTCTATGAAGATGGATTCCGTTTCTTAGTAGGGTTGTCACTCTACCTGATCTGGTAAGCCCAGATTTTGTAAAGGGGCGTCACATAGTCCTAGAAGTCGTCCCTTATGCATAGGATAATTAAGTATTGCTTTCTCCTTCTTGTGATAGGGCCCCCATGTCACTGCATTAAACAAGCTACTGTGCCGCTGTATGTAGATTAAGTATCCTGGCAACCTTAGCCCCATTGAATTAGACACATTCACCTTCAAAAACCCTCCCCACTGCCCAAGGCTTATAAATAAAGGCTGGCTGGCTTGTGGGTTACACTTGTGCTTGCTTGTGCATGCATGCTTGGACTCATGCATGCTTGGGCTCATGCTTTATTGCTTGTCATCCCTCCACCATGACTGTCTGAAAGTCCATTTATTCCAGGTGGAACCGCTATTGGACACCTGGTGGTCAGTCAGCAATGGCAGATATGCTTTTGCAGCGTCTGGGACCTTACTCAACCACTATTGATAGCCTGGTGCTAACCCTGTGAAGCACCACTGGGCCTGCGTCTCAACCTGTCTGCCAGTGGGGTTCAGACACTTGCCTGCTTCCGCTGCTGTGTTTGGCACAGTGGTTCAAACGAGGAGCTGTAACACGTATGGAGCTCCCTCGTCCCCCACTGCCTTTCAAGACTTGCAGTCTCCTTCTAAAAAGAGGTAACTGTAATACACTGCGTGGAAACTCATTTTCCACCTCCTCCGAGAGGCTGGGAACCTGGCTTAGTGTCCAGGCCGTGAGTGCTTTAATCTACCCCTGAGCAAGAAATGGGACCTTGAGACCTTTGATCTTGAGGTCCATCTGTTCTCGTCCCGGGACAAGCAGCACATGAACTGACTCGCTGGACGTGGGGCCCAGGCCCTCTACTGCCAGACGCAGAACCACAGATTCTCTTCTCAAATACATAGCGATATGGAGGGCCTATAAAATGTCATGTTCCTACCAGGAAGGATGTGGGGGGGGGGGGGGGGAAGGAAGAGGGGTGCATTTGGGGAAGCGCGGAATCAAAACGAGACATGTGATTCTTGGTCTACAGAGAGTCTACCGCTTTTAAAAACAGCTGTTTTCTCACCTGGAACTGGGATGGAAGACTCCCATCTACGTTGTCCAAGCGACTGCAGAGCCTATATGGATTAATATGTGTGTCATAAAAACCTTATTGACAGGCCATGGAAATAGGGTGGGGGGGAAGTAGAAGATTCTGTGGAGGCAGCAAAAGATCGCTTCAGAGAAGGCATGCTAGCTCAAATTTCTATGAAGAACAGATAACTAGGATATATCCGTGGGAAGAAAGCTCTTTTTTTTTTTTTCTTATAAACCAGTCAATTCATGGACAGGTCAAACTTCTGTGTGTCCCCAAAATGAAAAATGGTTCAACCGTGCCCTCTGCCCCATTTATACATGGTTGATACTGGAGTTTGTAAAGGTATTTTATTAAGAAACAAAACAACCCAGCAACACTGTTGTAGCTGCCTATTCTGGGATGGAAGGATGCTTACATTTCTATAATTTAATATTTGACGGAAAACGCATTGGGTTTACTCAAGCTTTTCTTATACTTCCTTCTGTGGCTACAGCATGCAGCAATATTTTATTATTGTAAGTGGGGGGGGTTATAATGGTATTCCCTGCTATTACAGCCCATGCGGTTGGCCTTATCTCTTCAGGAGGAAGCTGCCTTTCAAGGCGATTGCCTAAAGTGTGAGGCTGTCGCCAAGATAAACCAGACCACTTTTCCATTTAATTTGGCATTTTCTGGAAGATTGGCTCCCAAATTCAAGGCTTTTCCAATTAAATTTGGTTGCGTTTCTGTCTAGAAGATTTCATAGGGGATTGGGTTCCCGCAGTGAGCTGGGTTTTGAAGCTACTTGAACTAAATTACAAGGCCAAGCTTCTCCGCCCTCGTCGACCACCCAGTCCTTCCAGCTACTTTCCCCTGTTCCATGCTTGATTTGCAGGGAGCTGATGAATTCCTATCCTGTTCTCACATGAAGAAAATAGTGTTCTGGAAGGAACCTCAGTGTAGTGGAGACATATAGAAAACCTTTCTCAAATAACAGTATTCCACTTCAGAGCACGCAACATACACACATTCAAAAGAAAACCATGATCCAGGGTCTCCTGACTCCCATTTAAATTTCTTATTCAATACTTTATTCAGATGCTTGGTTTTTATTATTTGCTTTGTTTTAACATTTTTTTGTGTGTGTACTTATAATACACAAAACTGGTTTCCCTGGATTTAGAAAGACTTTATTGTAGAAGATTGCTCCCACACCAAATTACGCACATTCATTTGCAGCAGCCTTTTACAACTATGTCCAGTGGGGCGAATATCAAGTAACGTTTGACCTAAATAAGAAATAATAAGTCCTGCGAGCTGCTGACCTCATGCTGTGTCTTGTCTACCCTTTTCGTTCATTTGTTCTATACTCATCGTGCCCCACACAAAGAAAAGCAAGTTGTGAGAGTCTTAACATCACTGAGGGAATAAAATGGAAGTGAACATGCATTGTAACACGTACACGCCTGTGACTATTCATGACTTGTGATGCAGGGAACTCAGGAGGCTGAAGCAGGTGGTCACAAGTTCATAGACACCGTGGACAAGAGATTCAGTTCAAAGCCAACCTAGGCACTGTAGTTAAGATCCCATGATGCAAATGCACATAAAATACGATATGTGACTTAAAACGGGTTCTGTTCCTAAACTGTCCAGTGGCACAAATGGAGAAATCTTGGGGTGGAACACGTGGAATACTTTTACTCTTGGTAAACAATATTCAAGTTGTCCTTAAAATAGCTCACTTCACCAGATTAGCCTGTGGGCATGCCTGTGGGGCATTTTCTTTCTTGCTAGTTCATGTAGGAGGCTGAAGCCCACTGTGAGCGGTGCCATCCGTAAGCAGTGTTGCCTGGATGGTATAAAGAAGGAAGCTGCATAGAGCTGGGAGCAGGACACAGAGCAGCATTCCTCTACTTCCTCCAGAAGCTGCTCCCACACCCCTGCCTTGGCTTCCCTTGATAAGGAGCCCTGGAAGTTAAAATTAACCCTTTCCTCCCCGTGTTACTTAAAGATAGGGAGGATACACAAGGACAAATTCCTGAGAGAAACAGGTACTGGACATGGTCGAGTGAGTAATGAGCCAAGACCCCCTCATCTGATCTCATGGTGTTTGCTTAATCCCCCCTTGAGGCCCGCACACAATATTCCAGGTTTGAGTTTAACCAGATGTGTAGTTAGCTCAGATAAACATCTACCCTTGGGTTCCGAGAAAAACAGGAACCAAGGACTGTTCCCGTGTGATTAAGTCTGACCTTACCCCAGATCTGCCTACGCAATTTGCTGTTGTTCAAATGTTTGAAACAACCAATCGTGTGTGGCCGCGCCAAAACTTCCCACTCCCCCCACCCTTGCCCATATAAACCCTAAGCTCCTGGGCTTCTGGGTCGACCCCTCTGTCTCCTGCGTGAGATACGTGTCGACCCCAAGCTCCGCCAATAAAGTGCCTCATGTGTTTACAGCAAGACTTGAGTGAGGGTCTCCCTTCGGGGGTCTTTCAGAAGCCAAAGTAGAACAATCCTTTCATAAGCCACTCATGTAGATATGTGATGGTGTAAACTTCTAAATGTTTTCTCAGGACCCCATGTCCTGTATTGACAGACTGGAATGTCTAATATTAAATTTATAAATAATAATAGATTATTTCATTATCCTGAAAGTCAACTTCTCAGAAATTGCTTTATAGTACTAATCTGTGATGCGCAGACAGATTTATCCTAGAGCAACTAACAATAAAGTGTTAGTTTAAAATGACATCTTCAAAACAGTTTATATATAATAATATGCACTTGAAGTGAGAATAAATCACCAAATATTGAAATGCTAACAAGCTTTTTATTTGGGGAGGCATTTCTAACTTGTATACGAGGCACTGTGGTCACTCTATTCTTGGGTCATTACACTCTCCACCCCAGCGGTTCTCAACCTGGGCCCAAGTGTTTGTCTCATTCTGCTACTGAAAGGCAAAAGAGGTGACAGTTAATTCCTGCTACACACACTGATATACCAACAGGATTTAAAAAGACATATGAAACAGGTTATTGAGGACAGCTTCCTGCCTCTGTACCCAGCATTTTCCTCTAGTCATGACTGTTTTGACAAGTATTGATAAAAATTTATAGGAAGAGAAAAAAAATATACATACATCTCTTTTCTATCTTCCAATTAAATCCAATAAATTACTTTTCCTTCTGTCCATAAGACCCTTTGGCCAACAGTGAATATATTGAATTATTCAACTGTTTCACTAGCTCAGCATGAAACTTAAATCAGAAACCCCAAAACAACGCAAATATGGTTACCAAACACATGCTCGGTATTACAGGCCTTTTTCCAATGGACTTTTTATACGTTGTCTTTTGGAAAATCAAATCACCGTCTCTTCCGACAATCTCAAGAAGTCTCTCTCGAAAGCACTGTAGGTGTCTTAATGGTCAGGGTAAGAAAATTGTTCTGCTCTCTGTCAAGCCCTTTACACAGCTTTAAAGCATCTTGGGTTTCTTCTGTTTATAAGAAAATTCTGCAATGGTTTCTCAAGAGGCTTTCTGAAGAAGCACAGCTCCTTCCATCCTGGCTGTTTTCTTACGGGAGCCTAGTGTTCTGTTGAGAGAGACCTAGTTCAAAAGGAGCATGCATGGACAGTCTCCAGCTATGCGTGCCCCAGCTTTCCTTGCCTCTTCTCTTCCAGGCAGCAGTCATAAGGATGAACAGTAGCTTCAAGATTTCCTTCAGTGCCCTGTGTCCATTAGTGCATCTGCAAGAATACACAAATCTTCACTGATAGATTCCGAGGCAAAATTCCTTAGGATAAAATCACAACAGGCTTTCTAAATGACAAATGGAAAATTGTACATATGAAAGATATGCATCTTCATCCTTTGGTGCACTGTTTTTTTTTTGTTTGTTTGTTTTTTTTTTAGGGAGTAAGGACCATCAGACGATGAAAGGAATGTTATACCTATATTTACCTTAATTCTTTTGAACACTGTTTTTCAGGGAGTAAGTATTTTCAACAAGCAAGGACCCTACTAGGTATTCCCCTTATAATGGAAGCAAATGTTCTTAAAACATTTATGTTGTAGGGAAGAAAGTACATTTCAGAAGTGTTAATGCCCCTTAGGAAATACTTGAGTAAACAACACGTGTAATTATTCTGTGGGGGAAATGCTGCTTAATTAAAACACAGAGTCTTTCTGTTAACATATGCACCTGTCTCTCCCGTGGCTCACTTCTTCCCAAAATAACGTAGTTCCTGAACAAGGTTGACTTTCTACTTTGCTTTCTTGAGAAAGGTCCATTTTTATCCTTTGTCTGGTATCTCTGTTTTCCTCTTGATCATCTTCACCTGTTGTGGGTGTGAGTGTGCACACCCACAGTTTTACAACAACAACAACAACAAAACAACAAAACAAAAAAACACACACTTCTTCATCCCTTCATAGTTTACAGCTATTTCCCTTCGTAGCATTTTTACTGAGAAAAACCTGACTCTTTCTTAAGCCCCATTTTGGTTAATAAGCCCAGATTGTGCAGGCTGATAATCTGAAACTCAATGTTTACTAGTTACTACCTGTTAGTCCTTCCCTGGCTCCCCCATTTTTAAGATTTAGACCTAACAGTCTAGGTTGAGCTGATGCGAATACACCAAAACTGGGAAGGGATCGTAGGGATTCTAGAGGAGAGGCCTGTCGTCATTGTCCAGACTGACTTTGAATTATTCTTCGCTCTTTCTGTGAATGGTCCTCAGGAGTCTGTGTGCCAGCAATGGTACTGGAAGGTTTTGTGTGTGTGTGTGTGAGCATTTCATTTAATATTTGTGATGTCTTCTGGGAGGGTGCATTCAGATGATGAGGCTTGGGCAAGTGTTCCTCACTCTCTTAAGGGTCAAGAAGGAGAAAAGAGACAGAAATGGATTTAATCCAAGACAGACATACGAACTCACCTTTGAACTTGGGGACATGGGTTCTCCCTAGGCAGGTGATGTTAGATAATGTTTTCTTATGACCATCTGGTACCAAGATTCGATTGGACTAGATTAGACTGTAGTAGGAATGCATAACCAGGTTATTTGTAGGAAATAAGCCATTTCTCCTCCGAAGAGTAGGGTAGTTCTGTACGGAGTCTAGTAGATCTGTAGGTCCCATCCCACAAGTCTTATTGAACTGGAGAACTGGAAAATAATTAGTGGGCTAAAGGAGCCTTTAGATCGAACATGTGTGAGTCCTAAAATATGCAAGCTTCAGCTCTAAGACAGATTGGAAATGAGTACACCTTCTGTTTCCCCATTTTCCCTCCTAGAAACCTACAAGAAGACCATTAAGCCCAGCGAATCTGGACCCAAGGGGATCTGCTCAAACCACTGCACCAGCCAATGACAATGCATGCGGGAAACCTAGAGCACCTATCCAGATCTAGTCAACGGGTGGCACATTCTCCACAGTTGTGTGGCGAGCAGGGACTGACTCCGACACACACTCTGCTTCCCCCTATTTGACCACTTCCCCTTGGTGGGGAGGGCCTGGTGGCACTCAGAGGAAGGAGAAGCAGGCTACCAGGATGAGGCCTGAAAAGCTGTGATCATATGGTGGGGGAGGAGGTCCCTTTCTGTCACAGACCTAAGGAGGGGACTAGGATGAAAGAGGGAGGGAGGTGAGGAATGGGAGGATACAAGTGAGGGGATAACAACTGAGATATAATCTGAATAAATTACTTAAATACAAAATTTTTTTTAAAAAAAAAAGGAAGAAAATGAGTACACCCAGATTAAGCCTTTATGCTGCGCCAGATCACTCTAGTCTTAAACTTTATGGTGATGAAAACAAGAGAAACAAGAGTGCATATGCAACCTTGCCTGCAATCAGGCTGGTCACTCTGAGTGCTGCCATGGTAACCACCTTCTGTAGATGTAGAGTTTCCTGTGTAGCCCTGCTCCTGAGGAGAGAACTCCAGTTTAGCCCTCTCTTCAATGCTCGTTAACCTTATTACCATGTCCTGCCTCTGTGGAGTTCCCTGGTCTAAGTATTGCATCTCTGTGGAGTCACACAAGACTTTGGATTTGGTCTGTTTTATTTCAGCTATCAAAAGTCATCATGACAAGTCGAGCTTCCTGTTTTCCTGTGGGAGAGTTTTAATTCTTTGCCCGAACCTTTGTAAATCTTGAGTTATTTCTTGCAGGGGGTGGAACTAGCTGTCACTATACAGTGTAAGAACAGCGTCTATCTTTTCTGTGTGTGAATCCTGTCCAGCATTTGCTGTCTTTTCCCACTATACCTGTTATCCTCATTTAGACATTAAATATAGACATACTGGTTTATTTCTGGGTTAATTCAATCCCATTCATATCATCATCATCATCATCATCATCATCATCATCATCTTCATCAGTAGTGGTAGCAGTATTTTATTACTAACAGCAGAGCAGAAAAGGAGGTGAGGGAACAGGTTAACTTTCTTATAGATAAGAAAAGAGAGTGACAGGAAACAAGGTGGTCTAGCAAAGGGGGAGAAACCCACACACTTGAAGTCATTCATTGAGTAGAGAGTAGCACAATTACAATATTTGTAAAGAGAGAGATTCTCTCAGGAGCATTTGCATAATTACCATTATGAGTCTCCTTTACCCCCCGCAGCTGTGGGTGGCTTGGTATATGGGAAAACGTAGGCGTAGAAGCTGAAATAGCAACAAAGAACCCAAAGGAAAATAACACTTTCTTCCCCTTTAAAGGCAAAAGTATTTATTCCAATGTGTTTAAAAAAACCAAACAAACC
Organism: Acomys minous; assembly: GCF_964271855.1. Taxonomy (NCBI): domain Eukaryota; kingdom Metazoa; phylum Chordata; class Mammalia; order Rodentia; family Muridae; genus Acomys; species Acomys minous. The sequence continues at coordinate 99,684,452 of NC_140495.1, forward strand.
AATATTTAGCATAAGGAAATGCTAAGTTTCTTAGAGTAAAATCTTCTTGTTATTTTTGTTAAATGAGTACTTATAAAGCCAATGCCATTCACTTTTAGATATGGTAGAAATTATTTGAATTAAGATTTAGTGGCCCACTGCCATATCATCAATGAGAGATGCTCCTCTGGTCGTTACTCCTGTGTGGTAGTGACGGGAGGGACTGCTTATTATTTATTTATTTATTCATTCATTCATTCATTCTTCTCTCATAGACTACACTGTGGCTGCAGCTTTCCTTCCCTCCTCTCCTTTCAGTCCTCCTATTGCCTCAGATATCCCCCAGATCTGCTCTTAATCCATTCCCTTCAGAAAAGGGCAGGCCTCCTAGAGATAGCAACCAAACACTGAAATAAAACCAGGCACAAACCCAGAGGGCTGGGCAAGGCAATCTAGTAGGAGGAAAAGGGTCTCAGAAGCAGGTAAAAGAATCAGAAACAGCCCTGGTTCCCACTGTGAGGAGTCCCACAAGAACACCAAGCTACATCACCGTAACATATGTGCAGAGGACTTAGGTCAGACCCATATAGACTCCCTATTTGTTGCTTCAGTCCCCTATAAGCCCCTATGAGCCCCTATGAGCCCTGGTCAGTTGATTCTGAGGGCCATGTTCTTTGGTATCCTTGAATCTAAGAGAGTGATCCCAGTTATGACTCAGTAGTGGAGGATACAGACCTGAACCAGCCATCTTCTGTGGCAAGCCAAGGCTTCCAGTGGAGGGACTGGGACACCAACCCAATCCGCAAAACCTTCAATCTATACTTTGTTCTGGCTGCGAGATGTGCTGGGATAAGGGTGACACAGAACTTGTGGGATGGCCAACCAATCAACTTGAGACCAACCTGTTGCCACAAAAGGCAGCCCATGCCTGACACTGCTTGGAAGGCCAGTGACCAGAGGCTGGGTAGTTTGAGAGACCTAGAGTACATCCAAAAGTGACTGGCAAAGGTGGGGCAGGAAGAGCAATGAAATGATTCCTAATGATATTTTGCTATATTCATAGACTCATAACATAATTGTCTTCAGCGAGGCTTCATCCAGCAACCAATAGGAGCAGATGCAGAGACCCACAGACAAACATTTGACAGAGCTCAGGGAATCATAGCCAACTCTCTACCTATCATTTTATCAGTAGTTATTTGATGGCTGTAGCCTTTTAGAAAAATGTAAAATTGTGAAGTAGGAGTGTGCTTCCAAAATGGTGTTACTTATTGATTTTTATAGAGTGTGAATTTCTCATTCTATGAGGCTAATGGAGTTTCTTTTCTATTTGCTTGCCTAGATTAGTGTTTGAGTAATGCTTGGCCACCAAGAGCTAAATAAAACCAACCATCCAACCATCTACCTTCTCCCTGGCTATTATTGCTTGGTTCGCTGGTACACTCCTTGAGTACTAGGTAGGCTGGCTCTGAGAAAGGAAGTTTACAATGATCCTAGGCTTTTCATTTTTTAATTAGTTTGTTTCATTTTAATATTTTAACAGGTTTTTATCATTTCAATTATTATACATTTCAAGTAAACACATCATCCTCTCCTCCTATATCTTAGAAGTCTTTTGTATAATTCAAGTGCAATCTTTGGTTTCAGGCATCGATAGTCATATTTGTTTTAATTTAATTTAATTTAATTTATATATATTTATATTATTTTTTTAATTTATTCTTGTTACATCTTAATGGTTATCCCATCCCTTGTATCCTCCCATTCTTCCCTCCCTCCCATTTTCCCCTTATTCCCCTCCCCTATGACTGTTCCTGAAGGGGATTACCTCCCCCTGTAATTTTTTTTTATTTCCTTTCTTTTAGTGCCAACTACCTTACTTGTAGTTTAGTATTACTCTTATGTTATGATGAATTGAATTGTTAAAGTATTGTAAAGCCCACGAAGTATACACATACATACATACATACATACATACATACATACATACACACACACACACACACACACACACACACACACACACACACACACACACACACCCCTAGTCTATTACAGGAGGCTTGCTGACATACACTATGGGTGATTGAAGTTATATATTAAAGATTTCTATTAGAAGACCATTTTTAGGCTTTCACTGTTCTGATTACATGATTAAATTCCATGAGTGTCCACCTCTATATTATTAGTTCTGAAACATTAAGGGACTCAGTGGGAGAGATGAGCTTAGTCCAGCTGCAACTTGAAGTGCCAGGGTGGGCTAGTACCTCTTGGGGACCTTCCCTTCTCTGAGAAGAAGGAGAAACAGGAATGGGGGAAAGGAAATATGAGGGTGAGACTGGGAGGAGAGAAAGGAAGGGGCTGGGATCAGGCTGTAAAGTAATTAATTAATTAAATAAATAGGAAAAAAGATCTTGTTCTTGTGAAAGCTCAGAATTGGCTTAGGGCAGCCCTAGAGAAAATATTTAAACATAGATCTGTAGGAAAAGTTCTAATCAATTTAAACATACATTTTGGGTGAAGTTGACATCACAAGGGACTTGGTGTGTAATTACCCTTGGTTGTGGGCATAAAATACTATTAGGATATCACAGCTCTACTATTATTTACTATGTTGCCACTGAGTTATTTGAATCCTAAAGAGTTAAAGTAAATAAATGTATGTATCTTCAGTTTTGTGCAGATATGGATCCCCCCCAAGATTTCATAGGCCTTCATAAATACTATTCATACAATTTTTAAAAGCAATACACTAGAGAATAATTTTATTTTGTCTAGTTTTAATCTAAGGCCAGATGATTAACTCTCACAAGAAAACTTATAGCAAAAGTATCTTCAAAACTTTCAAAATCTAGTTTGAAAATCCAGAATCACTGCCTAGATTGACCCTGAAGATTCTAAGGAAAACTTAACATAGAATGCATCCACTCTGCCTTAATTTCTGCAGAAGAATTAATTTGTAGAAAATGGAGATTTGGAAGTTTACAATTCAAACGTGTCCCGTAATCACTCTAGTAATAAGTGTCCCTATTGGCCTCACAAAATGACTCTTGGAAACATGAAATGACTCAGTCATCAGAAGCCAGGGATGTTGACACTTCCTATCACTAAGGAGAGAAGAGAAAGGATCGACGGAGCTATGTGGCAGAATAAGCATTGAAATAATAGTTTGTAAGATGAACTATTGATTTAAAAGGAAGATGAATGGATGTGTTCTTGAATGTGTCTGTATGAAAGATGAATGCTGTGGGTTCCTGGTGGCTTCCATAATTAAGCCACAATGGTAGGCCTGACAAGTGCATTACATATAATCCTGAGACACTGAGTGCCTAGGACTGACTCCTCAACCTCTTATTATTGATGAGCTTCATTCATAGTTGGAGGCTTCCTGCTGCTCATAAATCTGAGGAACAGATATCAGTAGGAAGTTATTTTCTCCCTAGTTTATGTCATAATGTTGAAGCTGTTACACATAAGCCACGTGACATTGACAGCTAGGCAGTCTGCCTATAAAGTGCCTAGAAATAACATGGCCAGGAGGGAGTCAGTGTCACGTGACCAGCAGCCACACAAGCATTGCTGAATTTGTATCCTCATGAGATCACAAGCTTCTATTAGAAAGGTCCAAATATAACTGCTATCTGTTTGTTTCCTTGAGTACTTGAAGAAGTTTAGACAGTGCAACGTTTGCTCAAGCCAGTCGTTATTCATACTATTTATAACGGAGGAAACACGGTATATCCAACCCAAATCATAGTCAAATATAGGCAAGAGCAAGGGTGAAAGAGTTCTGCCTGGTCACAGATCAGAACCTCAGATAGACATTTCCAGTCACAAATCTTATTAGATCCCATGTGAAGAAAAGTTAGTCTCTACCTTCAACCACACACCAAGTCTACCTACACCAACACAAATCATGCCAACAGCCTGTGCAGTAAAAAAATTAAAAGCAATAGAAAAATTGAATCCAAGGAAAAGAAAATAGAGGCAGGGATTAATGGATGGATCAATGAATGAGATAAACAACAGATGTTAGAGAGAGTTGATAGATTAGTAGAAGGCAGAAAGAATCGTTACAATAAAATCAACAAAATTGTATATGTAAGAGATATACTTATAACAAAATCAACAAAATTATACACGATTACAATAAAACTATTAAAATTATATTTATATAATTATGATAAAATCAACAAAATTATACAATATAATATATAATCAATGAAATTATATATATTATATATTTGGAAGTATACATATAAGATATATATATTCTACATATAACTTTGTTACATATATATGTACCTATAAAACTTGACATGGAGCAATTTTAATTTTTTAAGCAAAATAGTCATTCTCTTATGGAAATACACTTATCTAAACTGCACAAAGACTCAATCACTTTATTACCAAAGGGTTCCAGTGCAGGCTGCTCATAAGTGAGAACTGAAACATTTCTCAGCAGTAATAATTCTAAGATGGGAACCTGTCCTTCAAATATGCAGTAGCCATGACTGACTGCTTGGGACTGCTGCATGCTAGGACATATTTTGTTAATGGAACAAAATCCAATGGTGATACTTCAAATCCTTCCAAGCTCTGAAAGCAATTTTTTTCACTTAATTACTTTTTTCAGTACTGTAAGGCACTCAGGCATTCCCTTTCTAAATATAATTCTAATTCTCTGAACTGATTTCCAACATTTCTGCCAAAGTTATTTAAGTGACTTGTTGGTTATTTATGCAATATCAGTGTCAATACAATATTTCCATATTTGAATGTGCTATCAAAGCCCACTAGCAGTGCCAGTAACCACACATGTGCAAAAACACACTGGATATGAACTGCAGGGGTGAATGTGCTCAATTAAATTCCTTCACAGCAATACCTGCATGTGCACACATGGGTGAATGGGTCTTATAAGAGTATTTTGCACTCACTTTTTCTTTCTCTGGACTCAATTTAGCTAAGACCCAGTCTTCCTGTCCCTAACACTTTTAGAAATAAAAACCAGGACTAAAAGCACGGGAGGGGAGCAGCTCACATCCTAACTTAACATCACAAAACACTGGTGTGGTTGTTTGACTGAGACATTTCCTCCAAAGGCCTGTGCATTTGAATACATGGCATGCTATTGGTGGTGCTGTCTGGAAAGAATATGGCAAGTTTTAGGAGGTGGAGTCAGACATCACTGGGGATGAGCTTTGAGGTTCAACTTCCTGTTCTGTGTCTGCTTCCTGTGTGCGTTTGTAATCTTTCTGCTTCCTGCCTACCTCAAGCTTCTGCTGCCATGATGTCCATGTCATGATGGACTCTAACCCCCTGGAACTGTAAACCAAAGTCAACCCTTTTCTTCTCTAAGTTGCAGTTTGTCAGGGTGCCCTGTCAGAACAACTGGAAAGTGACCCATACAGGAGGCACACACATACTGTACATCTTCCATTGTTCAGATCCTTGAGAAGGTGCTGCTTAAATCTGGACCCCATTTAAACTGGACTACTTAGAGTTTTAATAGCTGATTTCTTGAGTTCCTTAAGTGATGTGGACTTGGAAAATAGTGCTTCCCATTTTGTAAGTTTTTCCCTTTGTCTTAGTGATCTGTTGCCTTCCGGAAGCTTCTGTTTCACGAGGTCCCATTTATTCATTGTTGATCTTGATGCTTGTGCTAATGGTGTTGTGTTCAGAAAGTCTTCAGTTGTGCCGAAGAGTTCAAGGCTATTCCCCATGTTCTCTCTATCAGGTTCAGTGTATCCTTTTTGCTTTTATTATTATTATTATTATTATTATTATTATTATTATTATTATTATTATTATTTTATTTTAAAGGTCTTTGACTCATTTGGAATTGAGTTTTGTGCAGGGAGGTAAATATGGATCTATTTGCATTCTTCTACACACAGCTATCTGGTTTGACTAGCACCATCTGTTAAAAGTGCAGTTTTCTATTCCACTTTTATTTCTGGCTTCTTTATTAAAACAAACAAACAAACAAACAAACAACTCAGGTGCCCATAGATGTGTGAATTTACATCTGTGTCTTCAGTTTGATTCCATTGATCAATATATTTATTTTTATGCTAATACTATGATTTTTTTTTATTACTTTAGCTTTGTAGTATAACTTTCACTCAAAAAATGGTGAAACCTACAGCAGTTTTTTCATGGTTCATGACTGTTTTAGCTACCCTGTTTTGTTTGTTTCTTTGCTTGCCTGCTTTGTTATTTTTGTCTTTTTTTTTTTAATGTGAAGCTTAGAATTATCTTTTCAAAATCTGTAAAGGGTTGTATTAGAATTTTGATGGTGATTTCTTTGAATCTGTAGAAAGCTTCTGGGAGGATGGCCAGTTTTACTATGGCACTCCCACTGATGCATTAGCTTGGGAACTACCATTCAGATTTTAACCAAGAGGACCCACTTTTCAAATTCTGTCCAACCTTTCTCACTAATACTCCCCAGTGGGTATTTGAGAGTAATCTGCCTGCTTCCATTCTGGAAGCTATTGAAAGGAAGTGCTTGGTCAAAAGGAGGGCATAAGGCTCATTCTACCAGTTGCTGTGACTTCACAAAATGCATTTTCTACAATCCTCCCTTCCTGATGCAGTTCTGAGCGTTGACCTTTGCAGGGAGGGAGGTCATGAAGACGAAGTCCTCAAAGAAGATGAAGAGATCAGGAAGTGCGTGCACGTCTTGGGGGATGGGCAGCATTGCTTCTCTTTCCTTCTCTACAAGAGTACAAAGGGCATCATGGTGATGACTAACTCTGGAAGCAGACTCTCCTGACAGGATCTATGAGGGCATTTTGATTTTGGTTTTACAGTATGATGAACCTGAAGAAGTAGATATTTGTTTTTTTTTTTAATTTGACAAGTCTGTGATAATATGTTGCAGCAGACCAAACTGAAACAAAATTAGTTTATAAATATGGAAAGGTTGGAACCTTATTAATCATTGATTTTGGAAATTTTTCTTAATCTCGTGAAAGGTTCATTGTATTAATAAAACTTCTTATTTCTGTAACCACATACCTGTCACGAAGCAGCTAAGAAGGGGTTTGTTTGGGTTCACAGAAGGTACTTTGCATCATGGAGGGGCAAGTGAAGAGTCAGGAACCTGAGATAAAGTCAATAAGCAAGATGCAACGGATGCTGATCTTCAGCTTGTCATCATCTTTTTGTTCTTTCCCAGACCCAAGGGCCATAAGATGCTGCTGCTCTTACTGAGGGCATGCCTTTCTATCTCAGTAAACCCAATCATGCCTAGAAGATTATCTTCTCATGAGCCCTAAAGCCTGCTAACCTCACCCTCAGTTCCACAACAAGGAAACCTGTAGCCCTGCAATATCCGTGATAAGTTCATTGAATAAAAGGATCTAAAGTGTTTGATGAGCTATTGGTGTTTTCTAAGGGATACATATATGTTCTTAACTCACGTTTGCGTTAATATCATGCACAGTATGTTTGGATAGAGCTCTTCCAAAAACTTCCCACAACAATGGTATTTTAAATTGATAACATATATTACCAAACATGACCCCTAAATGGATCAATGACACTTTACATTTCAAAATTCTATCTAGGTTTAGGTGGCAATGTCTTTATGAAAGATCTACCACCATAGAAAAAAATAAAACACACACACAGAAACACTTCACTCCCAAATGAAGCTAAAGCTGAAGTAATTTTATTATATCATAGCTAATTTAGATATTAATGTATATAAATAATATTTGCATATTAATCTATTTGCCATAATTATTAAAATAACCTAATTTTGTCAACTGATTCCACTTCCTTGGGGCTACAGCCAGTGGTGAGAGGTCAAGAATTTTACTTAATTAGATAGATATGAGTTTAAGGTCATTGTTTATTGCTTTATTCTTTCTTAATTGATGTGTATTGTTTTCTAAACCATGATTGAGTGTAGACGTGTAAGTTCAGGGCTATTAATCCGGCTTTGTTCATCTAGAAGGAATGTTTTTGCAAATAGTGGAAAGAGAAGAAATTTCTTTATGCAAGGAGATTTGTTTGCATCTAGAAGAGAGTAAGTAGGATGGAACTGCAACAGCAAACCAAGAAACTCAACCAAGGGAAGTTTGCTAACTGGATTCTGGAAACGTTAGATGCAGCATGCAGTGAATGACACTCGCCAGCAGAGGGCACTGTTTGGTATAGTAGGGATAACACCGGGCTGGATTTTTGTGTAGTCTTTTCATTGATGTGAAATGTTCCACGTTTGTATCTGGTAACTAATTTGATTAGTTTAGGAGGCCATGACATTTATTTAAGCACATATGTTGTCATCCATACCACCCGGTCATCCGTATCCATTTTGAATTTATTGCGTAGATTTTCTCACTAGGGTAACGAAGCAGTGTTCATGTCAACATTTATATCAGTCTGTTCTGTACTGTGCCCCCTTCCCCTCAGTGTTTATTTCTCCCCTTCAGTTTTCTGCCTAGGGTTGGACTTTCTTCGGCATGCAAAGTGCTCCTTGAACACAATACAATCTTTCCATATTTTGGAACTGCGGCGCTCAGGCTCATCTGGGAGTGTTCACACCTTTATTATATAGGACAAACACTGCTGCATACAAACCTCTTTGTGCTTATGAAAATATCTGATTATTCAGACTAGGCGCTGGTTTTGTTTTTTGCCACACTAAACTAATTTTCTTTCAGTTTAGTCTGCAAAACTGTAGTTAGTAAGAGGTAAATAATGTTTAAGCATGATGCTTGCAGATGCACCATTAGCATTTTAAAAGGCGCAGCCCATTTCTCTTAGGTTTCCTTACTCGCTCTGAAGGGCAGCCCATCCTCTCTTCCTGAATACAATAAAGCCATTAAAGCAGCTGTGATTGTCTCTTAGGCCTGTGACTCAAGGTAGAATAAACAATTTGTTCCACAGCAGCTGAAACAAACACCATGTCCTTTCACTAAGATCCTTGTATTTTTCAAGGTCACTGGCGATTCTCAACATTTTTCCCCCTGAAATTACATTGTCTCACCACCCTTCCTGCCCATCCTACGAGTGTTTTCTGAAAGCCAGGCTCTTAAACAGAATTCTGACCTGAGATTGGCACCTTCTCCTTGGATCATGCTTTTCAGATACATATTTTTCTCCTGCTGTATCTGCCTTTGCATTTAATAAATAATGTAAGCTATTGGGGGCAGAAGATAAAATATTGTCTAATGGATATGCCATTTTCTCTCTGGGACCTTCCATCCAAAGGGGTCAAGGTCACAGGCTTAGTACAGTGTGAAGCTAATCAGTTACATGCCCAGTGCTGATGTAGCTGTTCTGTACGGACTATTTTACATCCTTATGTCAGAATTCCAAAGGGTGATGACAACGCCATCAACTAAAATGGTCACAGACCTTCAGAAGTGTGTGGAGTACAAGACACACGATAAGCAGCCTGCACATTTGCTTCCCTTTGTTACTTTCACATCCAAGCTCTTCTTTCTTTTAAGTTATCTATCTGTCTGTCTGTTTGTCTATTGTTTATCTATCTGTATGAAACAGCTTCTCATGTGTCTCAACTTGGCCATGAATTCCCTAGGTACCCGAGGGTAACTCTCAAGTCCCACCTTCTCCTCCCCATCTCCCAAGTGTTGGAATTATAGTCCTCTACCTTGCAGGCATGTCACGATGCTGCAGACCAAATTTAAGGCTTTCTGTGTTGTAGGCAAATGTTCTGTCATCTGTGTCATATCTTCAGCCCCTCCCTGTCACCATTTTATCGCAGTTAGGTTTCTATGTTGCTGTGATAAATGCTGAGTCAACCCAAAACGATGGAGAAATGGGTTCATTTGGCTTTTGGGCTACAGACTGTCAACAGTAGAGGTCAAGGCGGGAAGCTGGAGGCAGACACTGAAGCAGAGGCAATGGAGGAGTGTTGCTTACCAGCTTGCTGCCCCTGCCTTGCTCAGCCTACTTTCTAATACAACCCAGGACCAGTTATCCCAAGATGCTACTGCCCCAGTGGTTTGGATCCTCCCACATCAATCGGAAAATGTCCCACAAATATATCCACAGGGCATTCTGTTGGAACCTGTTGAGAGTCCCCCCTACAGAGCATGTCCAAGCTTGTGTGGAGCCCCAAAGACTGTGCCATTCACCATTAAAACTGGATCAGATCCTGAATAATAATAAAACTGCACCATTCATCCCGACTCATCTTCGACATCCTTGTATGGAAAAAAAAAACACTCCAGGAAGGTAAATTCACAATAATATTTAAAACATTTAAAAGAAAATGCCTCTTAGATTTAAAGTTTGGCATATAATAGAATCTACCTATCTGTGTCCCTAAAAGAGACAACTCCTCACCCCAAATTAATATTACAACGTCTATTCACCTATGTCAAATATTATGTATGATTTTTTGCATAAACATTTCCATAAATGATCTTTAATGCTACTTCTCTGGCAGACAACAACAAAACGGAATAGAAACAGAGAAAAAGAAAGAAAACTTAACTGAGAGAAACCGTGTGTGTTCTTGTCAGGACACTAAATGACAGGGAATGGCTCAGCAGCAAAACCTCCCCTGGAGAGCTTGGACCCTTTGCAGCTAGTTGTCTGGTTCTTTTCTGTCTTGAATGTACTTGCTCAAACATGCAGGTACAAGGCCTTATGGTCTGCCGTGTCCCCCTTTCATTTTTAGTGATGAATGAAGATTCTCTGGGTTTTGAACTTTACCATCAATAGAAGCCTGCTGAAAAATCATCTTTCTTTTCTTTCTTTACATCAGCGTGATTGTCAGCCATAGCTGAGCGCTTGGCGGGCTGCCTGTGGGTGTCTGATGGACTGTTCTAATGACTCATTAGGTTCCCAAGGAATACCCGTTATTAGCATGCTTGTAACACCAAGCATTGAGTCTAGAGAGAGGCCATGGGGCCAGCTTCAGTCCTGCTGTTTGACAGGCGTCTACAGAAAGCTCCAAGGAGAAGGCACATGTACATCTGGAAACATTCTGTCTCACTTGCTCGGTAACTTATTCCTTCTGTGGTTGATGTAAGTCGTATACTAAGCTTAGGCTAATGGATTTCTTTTTTTTAAACTTTCAAAGATCCAGACACATTTCTCTCTCTCTCTCTCTCTCTCTCTCTCTCTCTCTCTCTCTCTCTCTCTCTCTCTCTCCCCCTTCCTCCCCACCCCCTCTCCTCCTCTGTATTAAGCACTGAGCAGGTAAATCTTCCGATTGTTTACGTGTAGTTTTTCTTCCATCATAATGGAACGATCTCAAGGATGCGCCCTCTGGATTTAGTGGGTTAACCATGATGGATGAACAGAAACATGCCATGTTTTCTTTGAGCAGGAAATACTTAATGTGGGGTGGGGCTGAGCACTGACCCAGTAATTTAAGTCATCCAACATCCTCTTAACACCTGTCAATCAAGTCTCAGTGATAAATTGGGATGTGCAATTAGTGTGCACCTCTCTCTCTCTCTCTCTCTCTCTCTCTCTCTCTGTCTGTCTGTCTCTCTCTCTCTCTGCATTTATCAGCATCAAGATAACCAGTAGGAATAAGTGATGTTTTCAGTAGAGAGCAGTGATCTGTGATGGTACTGCACAAGGGACAGCTACTTGTACCACGTGAGTTATAGGGTCATATGGTTAGGGACTTCTATAACCATGTGAGTTAGAGTGTCGTATTGTTAAGGACTTCTACACAATCACAAACACTAGCTTTCTCCTAGGATGATATTAAGTCTTCATGTTTTCTCTGACTTATATCTATTGTAAGTACATAATAACAGAAAAGAATCTGTCTCATTAATAGTGTCTTCATGTGTAAGCATAAAGCCCTGAGATAAATTCCCACCACCACGAAAAAGAAATAAAAACAAAATACATACATACATGTAGATAGATAGAAAGATGGTAGATCTTAAAATTATCTTGAGCAAACTTTCAGCCACAAAAAAATCTAAATATCACAGAACCACTGATTAAAATATGTTCAGAAATAGGCTAGAAAAGAAGCACACCAGGATCACAGAGGCTTGAACAGTATTATCACAGATGGTTGTTAATGGGGTGAAGCTTGGGGCAGCACCTAGAGGCAGGAGAAAGACCTTCTATCTCCACATCACTTGACCTGCCAGGGGGAGTGTGGGGACCGTGTACACTATACACACATAAAGTTAATCACCAGCACTTATGATTTACAGTTTTATAAATTTAGTCTTAGTAACTTACTTCTAACACCTTTTATTGAGTCTATAATTCACTATTTATGTTTATTAAAATATGAATGATAACTTGTATTTACATACTTTCTAACAAAAGTCCTTGTGCTTTAAGATTGAGTATTTCTTTTAACACTTACCATAAATTTAAAGTTGTGTAAGTTAGTAATAAGTGATTGATAACATTGCATGTAAATTTCACTTCAGCAATGTCAGCCCTCATTTTAAATTAAAGTTCCACGATTTCACTTGGTTTGCTTAAAACTACACAACTATACAGCACCACAAGGAAGTCTTTGACCTAGCTCTGTTTCTAAGTAATGTATTCATTATTTTTCAACATGGTGAATTTAAAATATCTTCTGGAAAAAAAACACCACTAAGTTTTTGCTTAGTATTAATTAATCTGTTCAAATATTGAGTAGAAAATCATGGCCATCTTCTAATGCTGAATGTATTGAAACCCTATTTCTGCCTAATATGATTGCAGTATGACTATGTGAACCACTTAAAGTAACTCGTATAACCTTGAATACTTGGCTTCTTGCTGAAAAGGAAGTGACAATTATCTTTAAATCTTATATTCAGTTTTAAAAATTAAATGTATTGAGATCTTGATGAGAAAATTAGAGGACCGTAGGGAAGAACAAATCCAGACTTTTTGGAGTAAAGTAGATAGATATGATGTAATGTTATTATCCAGCCATCCCACGGAATTAAGCTTTTCTATTGCTGTAACAGACTTGAGTTGAATAGATAACACATCATTACACCATGAAGGGACATTGAATGATGTCATCAGTGAGCCAGCTTTGCTCCATTGTTCTGCCCATTTAAATCAGCCCTGGCTTCCTACTAATGCTAGCTTCACGCACATGGGACCTGATTGGTAGCAGTAACTTGGCCAAATCCTTGATCACAATGAGTGGCAGAGAGGCAGGTTGTGCCTTTCCAGAAATCTCCAAATGATATCGTTCGCCAGGACTGTCTCAACCTTTCCTTCCTTGAACAGGCTAACCACCAAAATAGCGATTGCCAGCCAGGGTTTTCTATAGGTGTCTAAGGCGCATCATGGTTTGAGTTACTTCACAGATCAGCCTGTCTACCTCTCTGCTAGCGATGAAGCTTAATCTAACTTAGCCACGAATTGGGAAATGTTTGATTAAGGTTGATGACAACATTAAGTAGTCATTATGGATATTATTTAATAACATTTATGGAGCAGAGATCCAGCCCCCCCCGACCCCCCCACCCCCCACCAAAGTCTCCTTATGGACTGGTTAGAATGACGCAGGCTGGAACTCACTCTCAAGCAGGCTCACTCCTGCATGTCTGACTGGCTATGAACTCTAATCTTAACACTGGAAAGCATCACAAGATTGCAGCCTAGCCTTGGGATCCGTCCCCAAGATTCACTCAGTTAGTGCAGGTGGCACTCCAAGTGGAAGATGATACATCAACCTCAGATCTCTTGTGCAATGCAATCCTGGATGAAAATTAACCTGGCGAGCATAATTAACATTCATGGGTTATTAATTACTTCTTCGGGGAGAATGTGCTCATTTAGAAGGCTTGATTAAAATACACACTTCCTTAATTTAATAAGGTAAATGGGGAAGATGGAAATAGTTAATGATTTTTGGATGAGGTCTTCCCACTTTTAGCAGTTGTAGTGTGCTAGATTTCTACTTTCTCTCTTTTCAGAACTACATTAATCATCTGGGCTTGTGTAATGAAATATTAAACACCAGGTAGCTCTAATGACAGACATTTATTTCTTAAAGTTCTCAGAGCTTGGATTCTAAGACCAAGGTGCTAATAGACTTATTTCTAAGTAAAATCCGACCTATAGCTTTCAAAAACCTGTAAAGAGAAGTGTAGTCCCCTGTCATCCTATTGCTGAGACCACTCCCAAAGAGTTTATTTGAAAACCATCACCTCCAAAACCCTACCTTCTAATTCTACCCTACAAAGTTTTAGGACTTCAAGATAAAACTGAGAGACAAATACATTCATAGCACTTAGGGCGATGCTCAGGAAACCGGATCTACTTAAGGCTTGGGGATCCGTAATGTAGGTATCAATTTGACAATAGGCTCGTGTTAGTTGAAAGCTGCACGTGGGTAATAAGCTGCATGCTCGATACAATGAACACGATGTGCATTGTTTTCATAACATCGGATGATAGTCTCCATGTGGGCGAGTATTCTCGTCATTTGTTAGTTCTCTCGGCATGTGAGGAAAGCACAAGATGGAAGAAAGTGCCACAAAACAACAGTTATTTTTTATGTGATTTATTTTTTAGAAGTAAAACAACAACAATAACAACAACAATCAACAACAACAACAACAACAAAAACCAAACAAACAAAACCGGAAGCCAAAGTGTAGGTTGAAGCAGGCGCCCTCTGCAGGCTCTGACAAGGAAAGAGGGACGCTTCCTGGAGCTCCGGCTACACCCTGCCTTCTGCAACTTGTATCTCCAATCACGTGACCTGCTGCCCCTGCCCCTTTGAGTTATCATCCCCATCGGCTTATAAAGGTTCACCTACTGGATCCAACAACCATAAATCTCTATGATAACCACGTTGTCAATTATTTTCAGATTATTGTCAACTCTATTTTCAGATAAGCAACTGGAACAAGGAGAAATCCAGGCTTATTTTGGGGGATACCATCCCACAGATACAAAGCACTCCTTCCTCAACTCCTTTCACCAACTCTGGCATTGGTAACGGGGTGTGGTCGGTCGGGTGACACACGGGTGTCAAGTTTCAGATCCCATCACGCCTTAGAAGCTGGCATAGGAAACTCCTACGTCATGTGGATATGAAGTTTCCCCACGGGATGCTGGACTTTGCAGCTGATTTGCCTCATGACAGGCTGAGGCCTGCTTCTGGCAACACCTCCAGCGGAGGATGCTAAGACTAAAATCTGTTAAAGAAAAATTAAATGAAGTGAAAAGCTATCCACTGGTGAGTGCTCAAGTTCTATGAACATAGTTTGCTGTGTTTTTCCATTGTGTGAAGTCTCAGCAGGGCTCCTCCCTTCTCACAAATGTACTGAACCCCAGGCAGAATTATATCACATCTGGAATTAAATGAAAAATGTGACTCCTTTGAACTATTACTGTTGATACTCCAAACAGAACTCCATACCCACCTTACAGTGGTTATTTATGTCATAAATATCTACTTGAATAGAAAAAAATAAGCTAACAAAATTTTATTCAAACTATTCAAATGCTAGTTTAAAATGGTATTGTTATTTGCAAATATTACACGTGAATTCAGATAACTGCTGAATACCCATTTTTCCATAATATAAATAGACTCAGTGCCAGCATTCCAAGATTTCCAAGGAACAAAACATTAGGGACAATCACTTGACTTTGAATTTCTACTTATTTTATTTATGAGGTCTGTGGAAATCTGAAAGTATTTTAACTGTTTATTTGATCTGAAATGTTAATATTCAGTTCCAATCTTTGCGTATTCTTTTCTTTTCTCATTCTCTTTGCTAAGCAATGCTTTCACCCCAAGTAAGCAACTGAAGAAGAAAATTGCTGTTGCCTTTTGTAAAGTACTGATGCATTTAAATGATCATTGTGGGCCACTGTTGGAGGTGTTGGGGTGTAGAATACAAAAAAACAGCATTCGTGGTTGGATACTGCAGGGCAGAAGCTGAGAAAATGCATCCTGTATAAAAGTAGCCTACAAGCGATCACAGCTGAGCGAGAGGGCCCCTGCCACCAGCTCTCTAAACAGTGATGCTTGCTGGCTTTTGTGTGGTTTTGGATTCGAGTTTTAGATGGAGCAGTTGGGGCTGCCCTTTTCCATTCTTTCTCCATGTCCAGGGATCAAATTCTCCTGTAAAAGGCATTTGCAGCAGTATTCTCAGCTGGAGCAGGCTGAGATCCACATGGCTATCCTTAGCCACTTCAGCGCCACTAAACTTCTAACCAGTATTTAGACAAAGAAAGCATTTCCCCCCGCCCCAAGTATAAGTGCCTTAATTTGATCGGTATGAAAATGTGTTTTTCAAGCACAAAATAATGAGTGATAACTATGAAAATATTCAGGAAGGTTGACCATTTATGTGTCAGTGGATCTCATTAATAAGGCTGAGGAGACACAGTAAGTCCTTGAAATTAACTACATTCTCACCGGAAATCAGGTCCTTAGAATAAGGGGCTGAGCGCAGAGTAACACCATGAGATGTGAGCCGGGGAGTGCAGGACTCTCTGTAGCTGACACCCATATTCTGTTCTGCAAAATGCTGGCAAACATTTTCCTGAACCCATGCTGAGTCTCCTATACACATCAACATGCAGGACGATATTGTTGAGAACTCGTCACCTGAGAGTTTTAACGGCTTGTCTCCCACATTCTCGTTCTACATGACATAACCCACGCACACTTCATTATCTCTTACATCAGCCTCTTTCATGGAAACTCCATTTACTTCATAAAGTTTGAAATTGATTCATCACCAAAATAAATAAATAAATAATAAAGAAAGAAAAAAAAAACTTGATCCCCAAATAATGGCAAAGATAATCAAAGAAGATTGATGGAGACTATAATGGAAGAGAAAGTAAAAATGTTTGTGTTAACTTTTTTGAAATTTGTCTTAATGCAATATTTTAATGTTCTGAGAAAGTCAAACATTCCAATATACTTTGAGTATATTCATCCTGCTATCCTATACCTTAATTTCCTGTGGGCATCTTTTTGTTTTAATAACTCACCTATTCTAATTTGTGCGTCTCCTGTGCTCACATGTGTAGGGCTGTCCACTGAAGCATTGTTGACCTACCAGGGGACCCACCTTTAAAGAAAACCCATTCTTCTTTCCTCTAAGGACATCAGCTGTCAATAGTTGCTACAGTTGGGCATCCCTAAGCGTCTCTCTTCTTCATGCTGGAATGTTGGTTGAGGTGTCCTTGATTAGCCACCACCGTTGTGAGCACATGATTGCTGCAGATACCTGGAAGTCCATGTTTCACTCCAGTCTACTCTGTCTTATGGTCTCAGAGTCTTTATGTCCCTGCTTCCAAGATGGTCCCTGAGCCTCACAAGCAGAGGTGTGATATAGCTATCGCATTTGTGACTAAGCATTGAGCGCTCCCTGGACACACACTCTTCACTTTGACTAGTTGTGAGTCCACCCTCAGCTGTACAAAGAAATGTACAGCTTTGATGAGGTCAGAGAATAATGCTTTTCCCAGAAGTCATGAGATGTCAAATAAACAGCCCAGTGCCAGGGAAGTATAGAACACCTCTTGAGTTGCTGAGTATTCCACAGACTCCCCCTCCCCATAATCAATACAACCTATTGGTATTGCTCTTGGTTCCCCCTCTCAAAAAATTGTGATGTTAAGACCCAATGCTGTAGGCAACACACACAATGGCCACAGGGCATATACCATCCATGACCCTCTTGCCCCATGGCTATGCCTTGCCACAAAGTTCACAGCTCCTAAGACAATGGATGACTTTGCCTCAGCCATGCATATAGAGATTTCTGGTATTGTGATCATTATTATTTTTTTTTTTCACTTCGACACAAGCTAGGGTCATGTTGGAAGAAGAGGAAATCTCCAACATGAGAAAATGCCTCCATCCTATAGGCATGTCTGGGAGGCATTTTTTTTTAAACTTGTTGATTGATGTGGGCAGGTACAGCCCACTGTGGGTGGTGCCCAGGTTAGTGATCCAGGGAGCTGTTAAAACGGCAAGCCAGCTGAGCAAGCCACAAGAAGCAAGCCACTGAGCAGCATCGTTTCACCGTCTCTTTTTCAGTTCCTGACTCCAGGCTTCTCTCCCTTCAGCTACTTTAGTGATAGAGCATGATGGGTAAATGTAAGTTGAATAAACACTTTCCTCCACAGGCTGCTTTAGGCTGTGGTGTTTATCACAATAACAGAAAGTAACTAGAACAGATGCTCTGAAAGCTAGGCCACAGGGAAGAAGTTTCCAGATCAGTGCCCAGGAAGTTGATTTCTCAAGGTGACCAACCACTTTGTGATTGGCCAGCTCCACAGGAGGAAACATGCCTGGTTCCATAAATCTGGCCAAGAACCCATAGTTGGCCACTCAGAGGCCCCATAAGTGACTACTATTATTCTTCCAAATGAAGATGGTATCACAATTGTCCTTTATGTTTTTCTTGATTAAAAATAGAGCCAAGATGTTTACATTTCCCATTTT
This sequence comes from Acomys minous, assembly GCF_964271855.1. Lineage (NCBI taxonomy): Eukaryota > Metazoa > Chordata > Mammalia > Rodentia > Muridae > Acomys > Acomys minous. The sequence goes on from NC_140495.1 coordinate 99,702,837, forward strand.
CTTTAAGAAATTAGTCATAGTTTTATCTCACTTCTGTCCTTCAGAGCTATATTCTATATCCATGGTACAGTGCTTGTTAGCTTTTTAAAAGAAAATGAAATAATAAAAATACAATGTGATATTATTTAAACTTATCATATGAACTAGCCGTACTCATATAAAAAACTTCATGTTCCAAAGAACATCTATAGCTTTAATTTAAAATTCTGCAAGAGTGCCAATCTTACTGTAAAACAGTGAGAAATCTCCCAAATTCCTTACATATAATTACTTTCACTTTTTTGCCACTATGCAGGTCTATCCTTTGCCAATGGTGGCTAAAGCATTATTTTTCCACTTTGCTATCAATACAAACATGGAAGTTGAACATTAAAGTTCACATTTTTTTTCAATTTAAGCTGATTCTAGCTCAAAGGGTAACTTATACTTGAATTTTTATGTTTTTCTTGATAAAAACAGAGCCAAGATGTTTACATTTCCCATTTTCTTTAAGAAATTAGTCATAGTTTTATCTCACTTCTGTGGTCCTTCCTTTTGCTCAGTCTTAGGAGCAAAACCTTCATCTCTAATTGTGTCATTTTCAAAACCTGTGAGTTAAAGAAAACAATTGTAGTTTGCTCCTGCAGGAGTTACTGTGTGGGTTGCAATAATCGTCAACAGGAAAATCTTAGTACAATTTCTGGACCATGACACACAATAAACAGAGCCACTACTGCTTCCGTTGACTATATAATAAATCATGCTGTTACGGAGGCTTGTCTGAGATTCTTGACACTTCCAGAAACACAGATGTTTATCTCCTGATAAATGTCTCCTTACGTTCATGCGTGTGGAGTGCTTAGGGATCAACTTTATCCAACTTTGTGATCTTGGGTTTCTGTCATTCAAAGATCCTTAGAGCATCTTGCAGCATTGAGTGACTGACAGGCAGGAGGGCTTTAACAGAAACAAAAATGTTTAAGTTTCTTCAACAAAACCCACTGTGGGGTCAGTGCTCTCTCTGGGAGGGGTGCCTCAGGTGTCAGGCCTGCCATCGGAAGTGGTGAGGGTTTGTGGCTTTGGACCACGCTAATTAACGAACGTTTCCTGGTCATTTCCTCTTGGTGAGAGACGTGCAGTACAGCCAGGGTGCGTCTCTGATGCACACATTCACTGCTACTCATGCAGGGCATCTGGAGACTATTGATCTATCAAAATCATTTTTCTAAAACAACTCAGCAGCATCATGAATATAGCACGGGTTTTGCTTACATATTTCCACTCTATTCTATCCATACTTAATTAACTGTTAAGAAAGTTGGAGGCAATTCAAACCTTTTATTATTTTACTTTGATTTGTTTACGTGTTCAACAACTATGTATTGCAAGCTGGCTACGTGCCCTGTTCTGGCTAGGTAGTGTGGAGAAGAAACGGTTTGTCGTAGCACAGCTCTCCAGGACTTCTGGTCGCTGTTGCTTGGCAAGTGTGCTAGATGTGGATCGGGTGTGAGTGTGATACAGGAAGGGCATCCGTCTGTGGTGTGTGCTGTTCGTGGGGAAGCTTTCTTCAGCATGTGACATTTGCATCAATAGACAGAGAAAGTGGAGGTGTTTTCTCAGCCTGAGGAGCACAGACGGCAGTGTCTTTGGAGGTGACAGAACATGGTGCGGCATTTCAGGCGAAGGCAGAATGTGTGGCTGGGCTTTAGAGAAGGAAGATTTCTCTTCCCACTCAGCAATGTGTGTCTTTAAAGGAGAGACACTCAGGTGAAAAGACTGATGTTTTTAGACAGTTTCAATGGGATCTTACTGAGAGGTGAAATCATAATGAAGAAGGAAGAGGGACAGACAGAGAAATTAAGGGTGGCGTTGGACTAGCAAGCCAAGTGGATTCACAGAATTAATTTTACTCATTGAACATTTTGCATTCATGTTTCCTTTGTACTAACTGCTTTACAGAGCTACTGAGTCTTGGATGCCTTAAGGTTTTGAGTGTACAAGGGGCACCTCCCTGGATTTATCTTCACCAGTGTTATATGGGTTTTGCTCCTTTTAATTGATCACGAATGCATATTCTGTGGTCAGTCTTAGATAAACTATTCTTTATACAATGACTGAGTCTCCATTTTTTGAATTTTTTTTTTTAGTTTTTAAATAATTTATTCAGATTAAATCCCAATTGTTATCTCCTCACTTGTGTCTTCCCATTCCCCCCTCCCTCCCTCTTTCACCCTATTCACCTTCCCTAGGTCTGCGATAGAAGGGGACCTCCTCCCGCAACAGATGATCACAGATCAGGTCTCATCCAGATAGCCTGCTTCTCCTTCCTCTGAGTGCCACCAGGCCTCCCCACCAAGAGGAAGTGGTCAAATTGGGGTCACCAGAGTTCATATCAGAGCCAGTCCCCACTCTCCCCACAACCATGGAGAATGAGCTATTCATTGGCTAGATCTGAACAAGGGGTCTAGCCTTACTGCATGCATTGTCCTTGGTTGGTACAACAGGTTGTGCAGGCCACCCTGGGTCCAGACCTGACTACCTTGGTGGTTTCCTTGTGGGGCTCTGAACCCTCTGGGTCCTTCCATCCCCTCCGTTCTTCCATTCCACTCTCAGCACTCCACCTGGAGTCCAGCAGCATATCCTTAGTTATCAGGGAAATGCAAATCAAAACAACTCTGAGATTTCATCTTACACCTAACAGAATGGCTAAGATAAAAAATTCAAGTGACAGCACATGCTGGCGAGGATGTAGAGAAAGGGGAACACTCCTCCATTGCTGGTGCAAGTGCAAACTTGTGCAACCACTTTGGAAATCAAACTGGTGCTTTCTCAGGAAATTGGGGATAGTGCTACCCACAAGACCCAGCCATACCACTCCTGGGCATATACCCAAAAAGGCTCCACCATACAACAAGGACATTTGCTCAACTATGCTCATTGAAGCCAGAGTCTGGAAACAACCTAGATGTCCTTCAGCTGAAGAATGGATAAAGAAACTGTGGTACATTTACATAATGGAATACTACTCAGCTATAAAGACAAGGAAATCTTGAAATTTTCAGGCCAATGGATGGAACTAAAAAAGATCATCCTGAGTGAGGCAACACAGACCCAGAAAGACACGCATAATATAAACTCATAAATTGATATTAGCCCAGCATAGATGTACTCTGAGAGACTACACCCAGCGGGAGATGGAGACAGATGCTGGGATTCCTGCCCATTCTTAAATGTATCAGAAAGTCCAAGATGAGACATGGAAAGAAGGCTCAGTGGGTAAAATGTTTGTCATGCAAGTGTGAGAACTGAGGATTCCATCCTCTGAGCCCACACAAAGGTGGGAAGGTGTTATGGCCACTAATAATCCCAGAACTTAGAAGGTGGAGTCAGGCAATTATCAGGTCAGGCTCGTTATCTAGACTATATGGAATCAGTGGGCTTTGGGATCAGCAAGAGACCTTGCCTTAGTAAAAAAAAAATGTGGATAGATGGTGGAATACACATGACCTTATTTTCTGTCTTCTACATGAATGGCACAGACCATGTGCAAACATGCATGTAAAGAAGCTTTCACACTTGTGTGCAATATGGACCTACAAATATAAGTGTGCTGACACACATGGAAATACTCAGAAGCACATATGTACACTACACACACCCTAAAATAACTCAAAAAGACACAATCTACAGTCTGTGTCATCTCCGCATACTTTTCAAGGGACTTTAGCCTAAGACCAGACTAGGCTGAGCTCCTGTGGCAAGAATAAAGGACACCATCATATGATTTAACTCACACACTGGGAAGTGAAAGGAGAGATTGTGGGACTTTGGAATGAATAGTTATGCATGTTTTCCACTTGAGGAAAATTTCGTAATAAACTTGAAAACTGTGTTAGTCAAACATCAGCCCGTAATTCATTGGTATTTTTGAGCGTGGCTGACTGTGTGGACTATTCAAAGGTCTCAGATATATTAGGGATCTGACTGTTCCCTTTTAAAAGCTGAAAAGGGATATACTGTAATGTTTTTAGCTTGATTTACATTTCAGAATGGAATTTGGAAACGTCTTAAAGCTTTATTCCACCTCTCCAAAACATTACTGACTGACTCAGACATTTCATCTCCTCCAATCAGAAACATTTTATAATAAAATTTACTTCAGTTAATATGTAAATGTTTTCTTTGGTGATTGGAGAGGGAAGATGTTGATTTTAGGATGGAAAAAAAAGTTTAGGGCAGGAAGCAGAGAAATTCTGTCGAGTACAGGAAATAATTTTATTTATTTCTTACTTCGGGGCAAAAATATTGTGCAATTTAAAATAATAAATGAATTTAATATACACTATTTATGCGATATAAATGCACTACATGCACTACACATAAGTTTAGACCACAGGACCTCTCATAATTTTTTGTTTCTAGATGTTGTGTGGGTCCCATCACTTGCAAGTGGCTCAGTGACTACCCAGTAAGTCTCAGAAGCTCTGTTGGACCTGTTGTGTTCTTTACCTCAGGCAGAATTCTTAGAACCTAAGGTCTGCCTGGATTAGTGACAGCAGCTGTGCAGCTTCTGTGTGGTCACTTTTCCATTCACGGTTTTCTTCCCTCAACCAGTTCAATTTCACAGACAAGCTACCATCCGAATAGGACATGTAGGCTTGATCTCGGGCACAGCCTTTAGAGGCATAATACTGAGATGTGATGTGTTCGCACAGCTCCCTGGACCTTTAAGGTATCCATGGCAGGACAGCATCCTTTATCAAGTTTTATGGACCAGGGGAACTCTAAGACATGCAATGCCACATAAGGCCATGAGACTCTACTCTCAGCTCTTTTGTAAATTGTTTGCTCTTTTATTCAAGAAAGATTTGAGGAAAAACTAACTCGAAAGTTCCTCTCCAGGGAACTGAATGGTTCATAAATTATTGCTTTCCTTGCATCCTTTCTGTGAAATGTAGGAGTCTTTTTTATACAATAACAAATACTTGGAAAGCAACTTAACTGATTAACAAGAATTATGTTAGCATTGTAAGCACAGCCTTAATTACCCCGGGTTGGTGAAGTCAACATGCTTGCTAATTCATTTTGCCCAGGGGAAACACATGCATTTCCCACTAAAAACTGACAATTCAACCCTGGCTTATTTCATTTTTAGTGAAAATAAAGTTCTGATACTTTTTTTCCTGTCAATTATCACATTGAATTTTTTAAAATAATGATTTCTATATGAGGTGCGTGATGTTAATGTCTAATAAGTATGCATAATTTTAAAAAATATTGAAAATCCAACAACGTATATTATTTTCACATAAACATAAATTGGGCAAATACCATGTTTATACGGATATAGGTATATATGTACTATGTCAAAGCTTATATCATAGATGAAAATCAACTCAGCTCAAACACAGAATCAAGATGAGTGGATTCTAAAGATGTGTACATTAAAATATAACAAATCAAAAATCAATTGAATATATATATAATATATATAGTATATATAATTATCACGTTTTTAAAGCTGTGAAACACCATGTCTGTTAGGATAATGAAGTCCTTTATGCCTTAAGACACACACCCTCCCCCCGCTCAAGCTCTGTTTAACCCCTAATGTACTTCAGATGGCGTAGAATGGCTTAGATAGATCTGTACATATATGGAGTCACAAAATATCTGCCGCCTTTGGTCTGTCCTCCTGACCCAATGTACTTACTTCACAGTTTGTGTTCTTTGATATTGGCAGTTTGTGTATACTGATATTGGAATGAAGTTCATGCAGTTAAAAATTTTGAACGATGTTAGAGTAACTTAAAGCTTGTGGAAACAAAATGAGGCATAACCTGCAGCATCTCTGCATCTACTCACATCCTTGACTTTCCCTGTGAATGGCACCTTGGACATCACACATCTTCTATAGTAGCTGGGCCAGTACTGCTTTACAATTCATAACTCAAGTCCAGTGTCTGCAGCAAAGCTCCCTCTTGGTGTACCATATGATGTGGTGTGTGTTTGCACAATTGCACAGCACCATTTGTCTTTTATTATGGTGTTTGAAGAATAGTCTCACTCTCTTAAAACAGTCTCCTCACTAGTCCATCGCTTTGTCTCAGTAACTTTTCATTCTAGACCTTTTATTTTTTTTCTTTTTCCTGTCTCTGCAGTTGGGTTTTTACAGACTTGGGTATCTTTGGAATTAGGCAGTATGCAAACATATCGGACTGACTTCTCTTACTTATGAAACTATATTCAATGTCTCAATGGCTCCGTCTCCATTAAACAATAATATTTCTGCCCATTTAACTCATTATTTACCTGTCAAAGGGCATATTGGCATTTTCTGAACTAGTTTTATTATGATTATAGATGCCATAAACCCTTGCTTGAGTTTGTGTATGTGTGTGTGTGTGTGTGTGTGTGTGTGTGTGTGTGTGTGTCTGTGAATGTAAACATCTTCGATCAAAATCATGTAAAATGCCCAAGGATGCACTAATTAGGTCATGTGATAAGACTATGTTTACCTTTACAAATATTTTTAAATCATTTAAAAATGTTCGTGCAGTTCTGCATTCTCACAAGCAATAAATGGAACTATTTCTCCTTGTTCCTTCTGACTCTGCAGTTGTCATTGTTTCAGATTTTACCTTAGTAGTCAGGAAGTGATCTCACATTCCTACTGGGAATAATTTCAGACACATTTTCCTTGGCTCTATTAGGTGTTGGTTTAGACCAGTGGTTCTCAACCTTCCTAACCTGTGAAACTTTGATATAGTTCCTCATGGTGTGGTGAGCCCCAACCATAAAATTATCTTTGTTGCTAATTCATTACACTAATTTTGCTACTTATGAACCATAAGCAAATGTCTGGTATAGAAGGTATCTGATATGTGACACCCATAAGCGGGTCATTTGACTCCAAAGGACTCACAACCCACAGGTTGAGAACTACTGCTCTGGATTCTTAAAAACTTTTGAGTTGTTTTTCTTAGTACGGTTTAGGTGTGCTTTGTGTTTTGTGTGTGTGTGTGTGTGTGTGTGTGTGTGTGTGTGTGTGTGTGTGTGTGTGTCAGTCCTTTAGATAAGAAAACAGCAGCATCATTTCTTAGGTTAATCTTTTCATTATCTTAACTGTGCCTTTGCTTGGATTCATTTTAAATTTTGACAAAATCCAACTGTCTTGGTATTTTCTATTGCTGTGAACAGATACTGTAAGACACTATATATATATGTATATATATGCCATTTAATTGGGAGCTTGCTTAGAGTTTCAGATGGTGAGTCCATGGCCATGATGGCCGAGGGCATGACAGGAGGCAGGCATGGTGCTACAGCAGGATCTGAGAGCTTGCCATCTGAGCCATAAGCATGGGCAGAGGGGGAAAGGGGGAGAGAACTGGGAAAGATATAGGCTTATGGGGGCAGGAGAAAGAACTCTAACTGGGAATGATATAGGCTTATATGGGGGAGGGAGAGATCTAACTGGGAAAGAAATGGGCTTATGAGACTTCAGAATCCCACCCCCAAGGACAGCACTTCAAAGAATCCACACCTCCACATCCTTCCCAAATAGCTCCACCAACGAGGGGCTGAGAATCCAAATATATGTGCCTATAGGGCCATTCTTGTTCAAACCACCACACCATTTTGTCTACATTTTTCTTTAAGAATTGTGCTTCTTGTGTTTTATCAAAAAGTTGTCACTAATCCAAAGGAATCCCGAGTTTTCTCCTCTGTATCCCTTACACATTTGAGAGATTTGCCCTTCATGTCAAGGTTTGGTTTTTTTTTTTTTTTTTTTTTTTTGTCCACTCTGAGTGGCTCAAGCTAATTATTTAACTCATTCTGTATGTCAATGCCCAGGTATTCCAGTACCAGTTGTCAAGAAGATATTTATTTTTATTAATCATATTTTATAGAAATGAGATGCTTTATTTAATCATCTGAGTCCACGCTTTTTCATTGCTAGATTTTAGCTTCTTCCAAAACATCAGGCATAGAACAGGTGCATGGAAACGAGTAATACATAGTCAAGTTGGCTTTTTCTCAAATTATAACACCGTTTTACCTTCCACCATGAGGCTGTGAGATGTCCAGGTTCTCACACAGCACACATGGTAGTCGATCTTTCTGTTGTATTTTTTCTAGTTAGCATTCAGTAACATCCCATTAATTTGAATTCTCCAATTGATTCAATAGAAGATGTATTACAGTATGTTTATTGCATTGTTGTTTTTCTTTGCAAAAATATATTGAAATATCTCCCCTTGCTGAGACTTTGTTGCAGATATTCTAGTATCCAACTTGATATGAAACAGCTAGAGGAATGGTAATTCTGGGGCTGGTAAAAATGATCAGAACTGATGAGCATGAAGTAGTCTTACGGAGGACCTGAGTTCTGTTCTCAGCCCCCACGTCAGGGGGCTCACAACCACGTGGAAGTTCAGCTCCAGAGGAGCTAACACCCTGTTCTGACCTTCTAAGGAACTGTACTCATGTGAACATAGGCATAGACTCTCTCTGTCTCTCTCTCTGTCTCTCTGTCTCTCTGTCTCTGTCTCTCTGTCTCTGTCTCTCTCTATCTCTGTCTCTCTGTCTCTGTCTGTCTGTCTGTCTGTCTGTCTGTCTGTCTGTCTCTCTCTCTCTCTCTCTCTCTCTCTCTCTCGTATCTGCCCACACAATTAACAGAATATTCTTAAATAAATAGTAATGCTATTTATTTAATAATAGCTATACTTGCTTGACTTAAAAATAACCCTGAAATGGGAGCTCTATTTTTGAACTAAGTCATTTAGTTCTTGCCCCTTTATTAGATAATGTTGGAGTCTCTGAAGGATTAAAGATTTTGTTACATGCTGCTTGCACATTTTCAGAACTAACAAAGAATGTTTTCTCTTTAAACAGGAAATGAGCTATTTTGTGTTCTGAAAAGTAGACAAACACCATTCCCACAGCACTCGTAAAAGATTGTTGTGTTTGGCTTTGGGTTTGCAATAGCATGGAGCACTGGAGAATTATGAACATTTATTTGGCCATAACAAAAACAAATATTTGTTGCATTATGTGAAAATGATTTCATATAACTCACATAGTCTGTGAAAGCAAAACTCACCCAATAGCCACACATACTGCACCTCGCATTTGCCAACAGCTAAGTAGATGCTTGGTGAAGAAAGTCACTGTGTGGCTACATCGTATCTTTCATTTTCCGTAGATGTACGTATCTTGAAATGTTTAAAGTATGTAAAATCTAGTAAGAAACTGACTACTGATGCACTTATAATCCTTTGTATATTTGAATGGTTATATCAAACATCTTTCACAGAAAGAAGACAGGTATTGCACATTTGTATTCGGTTTTGTGGTTTCATTTAAAGACAGATGAGTTAAATCCCATGGAAATGAAATTCAATAAAGTTTAATTGGACCAAGTTGAACTATTGCATTCCAGGGTCATTATACCATCTGTTTCCACAAAAATGTTCATTTAATTTATGTTGTTGTATTAACAAAAACTACAGAAACTAATTTGTCTAATGCTTTTCATTAATAACTAAGTATATTTCTCTTAAGATCATATTTGTTTGGACATAGAAAGGCCCAGGGACAGTGCCTATTTTGATTCAGTTACGTATCATATGATAATACATATTGAATATACCACTTCTTAAGTAATACAACTACAATTGGGAAAACTAAGTAAGAACAATCTAGAATTGAAAATAAGGACATTTGCCTCAAAAAGTACTCTTTTATTATATAAAATTGCAGAAACAATTCTTGTTTGAAATATTAAACGCAGCATTATATTATAATCCAGGTTTGTCCTTTACATTTGTAGGGATATGGGTGTGGATTACACACATATATATGCAGATATATACATATATATATATGTGTGTGTGTGTGTGTGTGTGTGTGTGTGTGTGTGTGTGTGTATACCCACATAAATATGCATGCTAAAGTTGTACAATAGTCTATAGAGACTCAAGTTTTCTTTCAGTCTTTGTTGAGAAGTGTTTATCAAAAGCAGGCCTACCTAGGCAGTTTTTAACTTTCACTATCATCATTGTGTGTTCAAGATGTGTGCCTGTGTGTATGTGTGTGTGTGTGTGTGTGTGTGTGTGTGAGAGAGAGAGAGAGAGAGAGAGAGAGAGAGAGAGAGAGAGAGAGAGAGAGAGAGAGAGATATGTGGGGGCCCCAGTAGAGCAGTGTGCATGTGGAGATCTGAAAACAACTTTGCTGAATCCGTTCTCTCCCCCATCCTTTTCATGGGTGAAAGGTTCAAAGTAACATTGGAAGGCTTGGCCAGGCACCTTGACTCACAGAGGCATCTTGCTGGATACCACATAAAACCTTTTTCATGAGACCACTATCACTTTTGGAGTACTTATCAAGCTTTACATTTGACATTGGCTTAAATTTTAGAATCATATTATTTAGTGATAGATATTTCTCAAAGTAATGCTCAAGAGGGATTTGTTATAAGTAATGCCCATTAACCTAAACTGCATTCCTTAAATTTTAATTAACATGGATTTTTCTGAAAGTCTAGAGCTAGAAAAGCCACTGCCTATTTATTTACCTGGTAAAGGTTATTATCAACAGTTTCATCTCCTAGTGTATAGCACAAGCTAACTTGGCTTAGTATTTATAAAATGCTTTACAGTTTACCGTCTTATATCAGATTCTATATAGATGTCTTTCAAATAACTGTTATTGTTTATTGAATCACCTCTTGAAACAGGTTCACAGAAAATGAAGGCTCAGATTGTTTTGTAAATTAAAATGTACTCCACAGGGAGAGATTGAGGGAGAACCAAAGTGAGCTATGGAAAGGTATTCTGAAAGAATAGTTTCCAAAGAGCCTGCATCAGTCTCCTTAGTGAGTTGACAGTGTTTTGAAAATTCTTGTGAACAAATTTGACAATGGGTTAGAAACAATTCTTTTTAAAATACCAATATATTTTTCTTATAAGACTAAAGTTCTGGACCATTGCTGCATACTATGAAAATAAATCATAGAGCTGGGTCTCAGAATTAAGTCTGTGTACAACGGACCATATGAAAGCCAATGACAGAAGGGAAAGTAAACTTCAGTGAAGGGAGTGGTGTCAAAAATATTTACTTTGTGCAAAGCCCAGTGGTTGGTAGATCATGAATGTAGGAGTTGAAATAAACTGTTAAAGATGAATTCTCAGCCAGAATATTTTATGATTTGAAAACAGGTAATGAAAAGTTCATGACCCTGAAAGAAATGTGTATATATCTTCAATCCCAGAAGAATGCATATGTAAACACACACACATGCATGGTCACACATACGCAGGTGCACACACAGGCACACACAGGCACGCACAGTTATACATACACACACACACACACACGCATGCGCGCGCGCGCACACACACACACACACACACGTATTAGAAGGACTTGAAATAAATTACCAATCCCATAGCATTTAGAGTCTTAGTGTATTTGAGTGAGGTTTCACCCTCAGATCCATTCTTTTACCATGAAGCAGGTTTTGTGTGTGTGTGTGTGTGGTGACCATGGAGTTGCACTTGTCCATATCTTAATGGACTGCCACACCCAATCCTCTTTTATATAGAATCAGCCTGTACACCTCACATAGTTCTCTTTGCGGACATTATTAGCCCCAGAATCACTGCCTTGCCCAGCCAAGATCCTTTGAATGTGATGAAGATGCACATTATCAGCCTTCGCCTAGAGGATCAATCTCTGTTGCCGCAATGGAGATCCCTTCCTATCTCAGTTAGGTCTGTATGGAGGCACAGACACTAGACATTAATTCTTCAGGGGACACATGTGCTGAACAGGCACAGTAGAAGATGTTTGAGACTTTCATTTCTTTTCAAACTTCTTGGTGCTCATTATTTTCCAGTTTCTCGACTGTTGCTCCATCCCCCAACGTTGAGGTGTTGGAAACTCACAGTGAGAGTCCGGGCTTGTATCGGACCATCTGGCTGATTCTCAATGGGACCTGGAGCTTTGGCACTGAGCATCAGTCTAGCTGTTGCGAAATTAGTTGTATAAACATTTTAAGTGAAGATAAAGGAGACACAAAGATTAGAGTAGAAGAATGGGAGAGAGTTCGAGCAGGTACAAGGTACTTGAGGCTCTGAATCAATAAAACCGATGCTTTTCATAGCCAAGTAGAAGGAAAAAGTGAAAACTACAGTATATGTCCTGCTATGTTCAGCTGAGGAAAATTGTAGAGAGACACTCTTCTAAGAAAAAAGGGGTCATCAAATAGTGGATAGTTGGAATGTTTACAGTTCAAATGCTGTTCACAAACAAGTGGATATGTAGAAAGATTTAAGAATAGATATGAAGAATAGTTATGTGCTAATTAAGAACCACTAAAATTGGATGAGGGTTAAATAAAGAGGATCTAGACACTGGCATTTGATGGTATTTTAAAACTCAAGTTCTAGAAATAGGTGTTTTCAAAGACATGTTAGAGTTTTGTTATCACTCCAATGCATTAGAAAAATAATCGAGAAAAGTTCTTTAACAACCATAAATACCATAAAAGGACTTATTTTATTCATACTAATGCGGTAAGAATAAAGAATTCTTCATATCTGCATGCATCGTTCAAAATATTAGAGTTAGTATGTGGGGACAAAGAGCAGGAAAAGAAGAACACATAGGGTAACTCATCTTTATAATGAAATGAAGGCAAAGAGGCAATACTAGCTGGTAGCGGACCTTATGGCAGTGGCTGGCATGAGAAGCCATCACAGACAAGGTTCAATGAGTGCATTTGTGAATTCGTATTTGTGAATATGGTGGATGGGTTACAGGAAGATGATGTTTGGGAAACTCATTGAGCTATATTCCCATGATGCAGGACCCTTTCTTCACCTGTGCTTTGTTGCACTAATAAGATATGGTGGTAGATGTAATCAGAAAAAGAAAAAACAAAGGATAAAAAGAAGTTGGACCATAGAATATGGACAAGAGAATAGGCCATCAGTACAAATCAAAATACAGTCTCAAAAGAAGGGTGTGAGTCAAGCAAGAGCTGTTCGTGACACTGTCTTTATGGAGCCACCACACTACAGAGTCATGGATCCTTTGGGGTGAAGACTCGTTCACTGTAGGTAGACCAGCAATAGCGTTGGGTCCCACTCTTCTGGAGTTAATCCTGAACTTTGATCCTGAGTACCACCAGAGGTATGGAAGGCTCTATCTTTCTTTCCACTCCTCTGGTGATACAAATCAAGCTTTTGGCTCCAGATCTGAAAAGTTCCTTGTATAAACTGAACAATATTATAACAGGCTTTCTTTGCTGTTTTTAGGGTTATCATTGTCAACTGTCAGATGGGCCATGCTAGTCTGAATGTATGTGTGACCTATCCACCTGACGTACTGTATATGGTCATATCTCATTGGTGTTAGCTCCTGATAATTGACAGGTGATCATATTGGCCATGCTAGTCTGTGATGGCATCTCTTATGGCTACATCCATAGTCACATCTGGCTAATAAATGAGAAAACATCAATATCCAGAGATACAGTATCTGCCCTAACAATCTTTAGTGAGGCCTTTAAAGCTATCTGGGGACTGTAGTGTAGCAACTTCCTTTACTAGAAAATCTTCCATCTTGGAAGGAAGCCTATTAAGACACAGGGTGTTTCATTTTTTTAAGTTAATTTATTTATATTACATCTCAACTGTTATCTCATTCCTTGTATCCTCCCATTGCTCCCTCCATCCCTTCCGCTTTCACTCTATTCTCCTCCCCTATGTCTGTGAATGAGGAGGACCTCCTCCCCCTCTATATGATCATAGGGTATCAAGTCTCTTCTTGGTAGCCTGCTATGCTTCCTCTGAGTGCCACTGGGCCTCCCCATCAAGGGGACGTGGTCAAATATGGAGCACCAGAGTTCATGTGAAAGTCAGTCCCCACTCTCCACTCAACTGTGGAGAATGTCCTGTTCATTGGGTATATCTGGGTAGAGGTTTGATGTTTACTGCATGTGTTGTCCGGCTGGTGCCGTAGTTTGAACAGAACCTCTGGGCCCAGATCTGTCCATCATAATGGTCTTCTTGTATGTTTCTAGGACCCTCTGGACCCTTTTATTTCCCCATTCTCCCACACTTCTCTCGCCTAGAGGCCCAATAGGATGTCCTCACATCTAGTCCAATTTCCTGGTAAGTGAAGACTTTCATGAGACATGCCTCTTGGGCTAGTGTCCAATTATAAGTGAGTATATACTATTTAAGTCTTTCTGCTTCTGGGTTAATTCACTCATTATCATCATTTCTAGTTCCATGTGCTTGTCCACAAATGTTGAAAATTCCTTGTTTTTAATACCTTAGTGGTAATCCATAGTGTATTTGTACCACAGTTTCTTTATCCATTCTTCTACTGAAAGACACTTAGGCTGTTTCCAGGTTCTGGCTATTATGAATAAGGCCACTATGAACATGGTTGAGCTTATGTCTTTGTTGTATGCTGGAGCATCTACTGGGTATATTCCAAGGAGTGGAATAGCTGGTTCTTGAGGAAGCCCTATTCCCAGTTTTCTGAGATAACTCCAGATAGATTTCCAAAGTGATTGTACAAGTTTGCATTCTCACCAACAATGAAGGAGTGTTCCCCTTTCTCTACAACCTTGTGAGCATGTGCTATCATTTGGGTTTTTGATCTTACCCATTCTGATGGGTGTAAGATGGAATCTCAGAGTCATTTTGATTTGCATTTCTCTGATGGATGACAACAACATGAGCATGCCCTTAAGTGTTTCTCAGCCACTCGATATTCCACTGTTGAGAATTCTCTGTTTAGTTCTGAGCCCCATTTCTCAATTGTGTTATTTGGTTTGGTGGTGTTTAATTTCTTGAGTTCTTTATATATTTTGAATATTAGACCTTTGTCAGATGTAGGGTTAGTGAAGATCTTTTCTCAGTCTGTAGGCTGTCACTTTGTTCTCTTGACAATGTCTCCTGCCTTACAGAAGCTTCTCAGCCTCATGAGGTCTCATTTATTAATTGGTGACCTTAAGGCCTGGGCTGTTGGTATTCTGTTCAGGAAGTTGTCTCCTGTGCCAATGTTTTGCAGGCTCTTCCCCACTTTTTCTTCTAACTGATTTAGTGTCTCTGGTTTTATGTTGAGGTCTTTAATCCACTTGGACTTGAGTTTTTTGCATGGTGTCAAATATGGGTCTAATTGCATTTTTTTTATGTGTAGACATCCAGTTAGTCCAGCACCATTTGTTGAAGATGCTAGCCTTTTCCATTGAACAGATTTGGCTTCTTTGTCAAAAATAAAGTGACCAATTGTGTGTGGATTCATCTCTGGGTGTTTGATTCAATTCCATTGATCCAATCCACCAGCCTATTGCTGTGCCAGTACCATGCTGTTTTAATTACTGTTGCTTTATAGTACAGCTTGAGATCAGGCCTGGAGATTCCTCTGGAGGATCTTTTATTGTACAAGATAGTTTTAGCTATTCTGAGTTTTTTGTTTTTCCATATGAAGTTGAGATTTGAACTTTCAATGTCTTTAAAAAATTGTGGGATTGCATTAAATCTGTAAATTGCTTTAGGTAATATGGCCATTTTTACTATGTTAATTCTCCCAATCCATGAACAAGGGAGATCTTTCCATCTTCTGATGTCATCTTCAATCTCTTTCTTCAGAGATTTGAAATTTTCTTCCAAACAAGCCCTTCACCTGCTTGGTTAGAGTTACTCCTAGATATTTTATAGTGCTTGCGGCTATCATGAAGGGTGTAGTTCCCCTAGTTTCTTCTTCTGCAGAGAAGTCCTTTGTGATACAGGAAGACTACTGACTTTTTAAAAAGTTAATCTTGTATCCAGCCATTTTGCTGAAGGTGTTTATCAGCTGTAGGAGTTCTCTGGTGGAATTTTGGGGGTCACTTATGTAGACTATCATATCATCGACACAGGGTGTTTTAAATAAAGGTGAAACATTCCACCCTGAAGGAAGGTTCCTTGAATTGTAGTAATTGAGTAACCTAGGGTTTTAGGAAGTCCTACTTTAGGAAGACCAGACCTACTGGGTACCTTCCCCAAGTTTATATAAGCTGTAAGGACTCCTGAGACACACTTAGACCAGCTGAGCTGCCTGGAAGGATCTGGTACCAGCCAAGCTGCCTGGAACCTGGAAAGGACACCATCCAACCTGTTGAGCTGCTGTGTGCAGTGTGCCACAGGTTCCCAGCTTTAGGAGCTGTGACTGTGCTGGGGCAGGCTTTGAGGATGCTGTTATCTTTATGTTATTTCTACTTCTATAAGTAACCCCTCACCTAGCTTTCTGTAATTAACCCCAATAAAACACAACGGCTCACCAAACTAGACTTTGGTGGTATCCTTACTTTTATCTGCTCCAGTAAATGTCTGGTCGTGTCTCTCCGGGAATGGTGTCACACAATGGAAGAATAATGGGAAAATGAGAAGTCAAACAGCATGAGGAAATCAAGTCTCTATTGTGGGAGCTTCTCGAATGCTTGTAATTAATTATCCCTGAGGCAAGGGGGCTGCTGAATGTTTCAATTCTTTTGGCTGGTTGAACAAGGTCTGGTAGCTTCTACAATGCAAGAGCTGCAGAAGCAGTGGGTGTTCCATCCTGTGTCACGGTGTAACATCAGGGGTGGTTTTTGAAAGCATCACACCAAATATGCAAACACAAAGCAGTGGGCATTTCCCAGCAGTTAGCCTTTTAGCTTGTAAATAGGCTATGCAGAGAACAGAAAAACCCAAACTCGCTAACCTGTTAGTGTTTGCAAGCAGAACCTTGCTTGTTTGTTTGTTTTCTGATGATGGCAAGAGGAGAATCAGCCACATGTAAATCTGATTTTTTCCTTCACATATGGCTTATTAACCCCTAAGCATCACAGTGCTTTCTGTACAGCTACACACCCCGTCCTTAGTATGATCTCTCCCTTGAACAGGAACATTTTGCTTTTACAATAAATAGCTCTGGGTCTGTGGCAAAAGACAAAGGACCATGTAGACACTTGAACTGTATAGTTCCTCATGCGTAATCTGAGGCTGGGTGTCAGGGTACCAACTGAGTGTTCACCGTTGAAACTCTAGGAGAGGGTTCAGCAATAGCAGTGCATGTGTGCTGATTAGATAGGTGTAAAACCAAAGGCTCGATGGCCAGAATGTCTCGGGGTGAGACAAGAGTGGAAAGGCTCGATGACGTTATGTGCTGTGGTGAAATAGAATGGAGGAATTTTAAAATGAGAGTTGCAAACCACTTTTGGGAAGCTGGCTAATGATGAGAGCGAATTATGTTTAGTTGCTTGGTTCAAAGTCAAGGGGCGTTACGTATTTGTAATCTTAAGAGTCATTGGCACATCAGTGTAACACACTCTATTACTCAACATTTAAACACGCACTTTTATATCTTCCAGCTAACATACACATTTTAAGCAGCAGAACTGTAAAATCCCAGTAACAAAATGTAAGTGTTAGTGGTTAAAATAAAAAAGAAAAAGACATTCAATTTAGTGCATTTAGTGACTATGTCTATCTGACAATTAATTTTACATTATTTCTTAAAAAAAAAAAACAGGAATGCCTGTATACTCATTAATGCAAGAAAAAATATGACAATTGAGGAGATGCTGCTTAATGCGTTCACAGCTACCAAGCGACTGAGGTGGGGTTTCAGCTATTGATTGGCTATTTATTGGGTGCCGTGAATTTTTAATGGATAAGGAAAGGACATTCACTCAGGGTTTAACTGCTTCCCAGCTTTATTGGGCTATAATTGACAAATACTGAATTTACTCCACACGTACACTATGGATTTAATGTCCATGCACACTGTGAAATGGATGACAAAGTTAAATTAGCATATTCATCCTCAGGATCTATAGTTACTTCTATGTGTGTAAGAGAGAGACTTAAGCAATTCAAGTGACATTGCCTTTTAGGTCATGGCTGTCTGGGAGAGTTGTCCACTACATAAAAGTGACACAATCTATTTTACTTACACTTAACTTTTCCTTGTAACCTCTGTTAATCTTCACCTGAAATCTTATGCAATAATCTTCAATTAACAGAACAAAAAAAAATTAGTTTTTTACCCCGGGACCAACACATGATAAGTAGAATTAAAGTTTGCATTTAGAACAAGCATTTTGATCAGAAGATCAAGGCTAGGATTATAACAGCTTCGCATCAGTCATCAAAGGTTAAGAAAGCAACTGCTGTCCGATTCAAGAAAAGGCTGATAAGAGATAATTAGTTTTATGATTGTACATATTATTTTATCCTCTATCTTCTGTAATTCATAGAATTATATGTAATAGCGGCTTTAAGCCTGTAGGCTGATAAGTATTGCATAACTTAATTGAAATAACTGAGTCATCTCTTTTAAGCCCTTAGTGCATTGATATTTTAAAAACTCATAGAACCCTTTGAGATCATTTCGAGAATTGCTAGATATTTTTAAATCCTTTGCAAGCATATAAAACTAGTATTTTTGATTTAACATTTTAAGGTACTAAATATATTAAATTTGAAAATATTTCAGCTATGTCCTTACTCTATACCAATTCTAACATGGTCTTAATGCCTTGGCCTTGAACATAGATAACACTTATATCTAAGAACTCTGAATGAAATATTCAAATCAGAAAATATGATAACCTCATATATCCAAATAGCAAATGAATTGTTAAAACATGTTTTTGGCTTTTTGTTTTGTTTGTTTGTGGTGTTTTTGTTTTTCTGAGACAGAGTTTCTCTGTGTAGCCTTGGCTGTCCTGGACTCCCTTTGTAGACCAGGCTGGCCTTGAACTCACAGAGATCCACCTGCTTCTGCCTCCCCAAGTGCTGGGATTACAGGTATGCCTCACTGCACCTGGCTATTAAAAAATCTTAATTTAAGGAATAATTTCTCATTGGACAATTGCCTATCTGAGCTCTAACAGTGTTATTTTCACGTCTATCACATTTTTTTTCATGTTTTCATTATTTGAATGTTTGACTTTCTAAATTTGTTTTTATTATTTGGGAATTGTATACATGCACATAAAATGCTGTATACAAATCCTCCCTCATTCCTCCTGTCTAGCTGCTCCCTTATCCCTCCTACCACTATCTCTCCCAAACTTTATTATTATTATTATTATTATTATTATTATTATTATTATTATTAACCCACTGAGCTCATTTTGTGCTGCCTGTATGTGCATGAGTCCACACTTTTCTTTATGACGTAGACAGTCCTGGGCAGATGTAAAAGAGAGGTGATTGGTTTGGGTTTGGTTGGTAGAAGGTTTTGCTATGGAAATACAGGCTTCTTTCATTTCTGCCTTGTACCCTGCCACTCTCTGCTTCTCCATCGTGGCCTACCTCTACACTCACCTGTCTCTTATTTATAGACACTGACCACAAGATGTGCTTTTGATAGCATTCCATCTGTACCAAAGCATCTCATCCTGATACTGTGCATTTCTCATATAAAAGTGCATGCTGGCTTTCCAAGGTAAGGATAAAGATGAAGTCCATGCTAAAGATATGCTTGATTGATGCTTGTTAGGTTTTTAGAAATCTCTTTTAAGGTCTTTTGTTTATCAAAGCAAGTCCCTGGAGTTCACTCTGTTACCCTTCCACAGTGCTATAAGTTTAGCTTTTCAATCTGTTGGACTTAAGCATACAAGTGAGTGCCACCTCTTACTGGACATTTTTGTATCCCCGCTACTTTGTGCCCTCGTTTCTATTAATTGTGCCACTTATGTTTTATTATAGTCCGTGAGCTTGCGTATTATCTCCAATCCTTCCCATTGGCTTGTTGACTTCTTTAATTGCTGAGCGCCATCCTTGCTGTCCTTTTTCCTTCTGGCTCCGACACAACTTCTTTGCCTTCTGGGAAGACATACCCACTTCTGTTGTTCAATGCCAGGTCCCTGATCTTCTCAAATGAAGTATTATCACTATTTTGCCTATTTCTCTACTTTAACATTGCCCATCCATGTATGTGACTTAGCATTACTCTTAAATAATTCCCATCCTAGCTCAGATCCTAACAGATGGGGATAAGGCAAATTTTTCCTAACTGATTTTTTAAACATTGACTCAGAAAAAGAATAAACATTTCATGCAGAATCAGAGGATGAATTTAGTTGTTAGATCAGGTTTACATATTTTTGATATAAGATGGTTAGGGACAGGCTGAAACTACCAATACAGAGAGCCAAGACTTCGCCTCCATCTCAATGCATATTTTATCTTAAGAGTGGTTTTAAAATCTGTGCCTGGAACATAATCATGACCCAGAAAAAAGCTAGAGGTTGCTGGTAGGTGTTGAGTTCTATTGTAGAGCTAAAAGTTCCCTATAAAGCTTTGTTATAGTGTCCATAGAGAGGACGGACACACACACACACACACACACACACACACACACACACACACACACAAGATTAGATAACAGAAATTCTCTAAATATTGATGGTTCTCAAACTTCTATCTCATTTTTTTGTCAATATGATTTTGATAACAAAATAGAACCCAGAGAGAAATAATACCATAGGCCAGTTGTACTCATATCTCATTAATGAAACCAAGGTTCCCCCAAAATGTAGAGCAAATTAATGAAAGTATGTAAGATGCAGTGTTTCATGAGTATAAAGACAAGTAAGCACTATGAGAGCTATTGTTTTGGTTTAGAAAGTGGTTGACTGAAAAGTAAGAACTTACGGTGATGAACATAATAAAAAGCCCAAGATAAATTATAATTTTATATATGATATAAAATATATATATATATTATACATGATATATTGGAACACAAATATTCACACAGCACAAAGTAGTTGTGAAAATAGAAGATGCACCATGCAGTCCTTTGAAGGGGCTGGAGAGATGGCTCAGCAGATAAGAGCACTGTCTGCTCTTCCAGAGGTCCTGAGTTCAATTCCCAGCAACTACATTGTGAATCACAACCATCTATACTGGGATCTGAAGCTCTCTTCTGTCATGTGGATGTACATGAAGATAGATCATTCATACATTAAATAAATAAATAAAAAATTTTTTTTAAAAGAAATGTACTTGAAAACAAGAGAGAAACATGGTTACAGGCAAAGAAAGGGTAGGGAGGAGCAGGGACAAACTCCTCTTCAGGAAATAGCTCTTTCTTATATTACCTTTGGAATTTAACAGCATCAATTAATAAAAGTTAAATAAGATCTCCTGAGTTGGTTCCATGCGCTCAATATTCTGGCTAAAATTTAAAGGTTAATTTCCTAAATATTCTTTTATGATGATATAGAAAATTATTTTCAAATATTCAAGATAGAAGGTTTTTTAAAGTAAATTTCTCTGAAAGAAAGAAGTAATGAAGATGTCAGGTGAATCTGACAAAATAAGATAAAGATAGTAATGAATTTAAAGTGAGGGAAGAAAATATTAGCTAAGACTAAAATCTGTCAGAAAATGAATATTCTCTAGGGTGTGCCCCAAATTCCTGCAAAATTAGGGAAAAAATGATTGGGAAGACCAATGGATTATATGGGGAAAGTAAATAGAAGAGCCAAAGCTGATATACAGTATAGGAATATCTGAGTAAAACCGTCAACTTAGCACCAGATTGTAGGATGAACATACACAATGAAGGGTAAATAAAGTGCGTGTGAGAACCATACACGCCCAGTGGTGATAGTGTGCTACAATACAAAACTAGCCATAAAGACTAAAATTGGGTCATATTATTTTAATGTTGTGATTGAAAGTACTATAAGCAGCACATTAATATGAATAATGCAAATATGGTTGTGACATACACATATACACATGATAAGAAAGCAGAAGGGGGTGCCTGTTGAAAAAAAAAGGGGTTCACTAGGTAAGAGAGGGTGACAAGAGAAGTTAACAAGGTATAAATATGATAAAAATGTATTATATATATATATATATATATATATATATATATGTATGTATGTTTGTATGAAATTGTCCTAAACAAATTAATGGATAAAAATATGAGTTGAAACCATTTTTCTCCAAGTTCTATAATGCTTGGGGGGTAATCATAGTAAATGAATTAAACTAGTCTCAGAAACACAAACGTGGACTTTATATCAGTTGTGGTTGTTAGATGGTATATAGATATGTAAGATCATATGTGTGTATGTGTACACATGACATTAAAATAAGAATCCCGATGTGTCATAATGGGGGCTAACTGGGTGGGGGGGCAGAAACTGGAGCATTGAGGGGAGTGGATGTAATGTGTTCCACATGTGATACATTCTTATAAGGAAAAAAGTTGTATTAATTACTTAAAGATTCCGCATTGGAAAAACACGAGCATTTTCTGTTAATTAATGTTGCCTTGGAAAGTGTCAATCGATAAGCACACACACACACACACACACACACACACACACACACACACACCAAAACAAAAACAAGAAACAAACAATAAAACAAGTTTAAGGCGCTTATGGTACCTTTGAGATTCTCTTGTTGATGTTCAGTAGTAAAAGAAAGTGAGAGGTCCAAGCCAGGGCATTCTTTGATCTCTTTCTTCAGCTTCACCTTCTGCGGAGGACCCTGGGGCTCATGATCATCCCCTCTCCCTCCGGCACCTCTGCTTCTCAGTAGAGGCGCCTCCCTCCCTGGCCAGTGGCATCTTGCCTGCATTCTTGTATTATAGAATGAAGCCATCCCAACTCTTCCTTGCTCGTCCTTCACTACCAGAGTTTTCTACAAGTCTCCATGTAAACGATGTCAGAGATGCCTCTCCTTTCATGGTAAAATAATAATCGCTGTCTTTGTGTTGGGGTTTGTTGTTGTTGTTGTTGTTGTTCCTTCTAAACATACAACCATTAGACATTTACTCCCATAACTTCAAAACGGCATTTGTCAGGTTCCTAATACTTGCGTCAAGTCAAGCCAAACCCACAACTCAGCTCTCAGTGCTTAGAGGCCTCTGCCTGCTGTGAGCAAGGGACACACTTGTCTCTGGGAGTCACCTGCTTCACTGCTCCCATCTGGAAACTTCCTGGGTCAATTGTTCTGCTATAGAGTTTACAAGCTATGCCCAGCAGGGGGCACCAGAAAACCATAGTCTTCCCCCCCTTCATTTTTAAATTATTGTATATTTAGTCGTACAGGATGATGGTTTAATTGTGACATTTTCATATATACACATTGTGGACCTTGACACTGCTCATCTTTGTGTTCTCTCTTTTTATTCATTTCCCAGTGTCGCTTTAGTTACTCTTCCCTTCTGCTTTCATGGCTTCCCCTCCCCCATGCCATATTCCGCATAGAAAAGGAAACACGAGCTACTCTTGTCTTTCCCTGTGTGTCTGAGGTGAAGAATACACTACAGTTGTTTTCCAGCCACTTTTTCACATGGCTTAACTTCTGCAGTCTGACTCACTCAAGCTGGACTGTTGGCTTGATCACTGAAGCTCCCCATGCCTTACCAGGCATGAGTTTCTCCCTTCTTTTTTTTGTTTTGCACTGGCATCTTCAGTCCGGTTGTAATTCTATGAAGTGGTTAAGAATAACGTTATTCACTGCTTAGCTCTTCTAATGAGCTACTGAGACACTCAATATCTTTAATGAGTTTGTTCTAGTTCAACTCAGCCTGGATGAGGTTGTGTTTCTTGTAAGTAAAAGGCTCCGAAGGAAAACAAAGACGAAAAAGCAAACCAAGTATAACAACAAAAGGAACCAAACTCTTTGTTTAAAATGTGAAGATAAATGAATATTTAAAATGGACCCATTCTAGCTAACAATTTCTCTTCTGAGAGGATACTAAAGACAAGATCCATTTTATAAAAATATGATACCAACAAAGTCATTTATCACAGCTCCCTGTGAAAACTCTAGCAAGAGACACATTCACAAACTGGAAATTCTTAATACCCTCATCATAAAAACAACATGAAATACTATGTTTTTGGTAATGAAGGAAAATTAAATTCATACCTCCTTCCCCAGAGGATATGCATAACAGTAAAGCAAAAAACAAGTTGTATCGAAATATTAATAGTATCAGAGTGTGTTTTGTTTTACAAATTTGCATGTATATAAGTGTGCTGGTAAATATGTTTTAAAGGCCAATTTATAATTTTTAAATATGGAGTAGTGCTGTACATTAGTAAGGAAAAGTGATCATTTACAAGTATAGTGAACATAAGGAAGTTAAAACATGAGGAAAGCTATATAGTAAGTCATGACATCAGTAGGAAAGGGAGTCTACTGTCATCCTGGCTGGACTTTTAAACATGTTTTCCCCCCACATTTGTAACATACTTGGTGACGTAAACTCAGAGAGGCTCCAATGCCCACAGGTGTCCTAGGTCTACACCCTGAAGTTCTTCAGACTACAGTTCCTTCTAAGGTCGCAATATGACTCCCATGCCTTGTTTGTATAGATGTGTGTGTGTGTGTGTGTGTGTGTGTGTGTGTGTGTGTGTGTGTGTGCGCGCGCGCTCGCGCGCGCATGCATGTGTTGGCACGTGGCTGGTATTTGGGTTTCTTTTTTTACTCCCATTCTGAATGTGTTTATTCCTTACGTTGTTCCTTCCCTGTCGTATCGCTGTGTGGCAACTTGCTTGAGAGAATCCCACAGTTGACAAGGTCAAGTTGTGATGTCACCGCGCTCGACTCCCCATGTCCGTACTTCTTCGTCTTCCCTCCAGTCCCCCAGCCATTGGCTGATGACCTTCCTGGACAGTGTATCTTACAGTCCCACCAAGAGATGCTGAGTGATGCCTGCGTCCTAATTCTGAGAACGTGTTTTAAACAACCTGGCTCCTTCTCTCTCCCACAAAGGATGGCCTGGTGTCCTTTCTTATTACTGTAGGTATATTTTATGATATAAGAGAAGTTCACCAGGTTAATAGAAGACATAGCTTAAAACTCAGAGCAGACATTATTATTGCAGGGCCTGGGCTCCATGCCTGAGGCCACCAGATTTTTGTGTTCAAGGACACATGAGTCTGCCTGAGGTTATGTGAGGCCACCTACGGGCACCTTTCTATTGGCTGGAACTCATCTGGCCGATCTAATTCTACTGTGATCTGTAGAATCTCTATGGTCTGTGGAAAATCTAAAGGCTTGATGCAGCTTCCAATCTCACATGAAAACTTGCCATGCGAGTTAAAATTTCAGTCTTCTGGGCGGGTAATCTTTTTCTATAGTCAAAGAATGGACAGAATTTAATTTCTCCAAGCAATGAGTCGATGTCTTAAGGTTTTCATTAAGCAGTATATTGCAATTTCAATTAATAGGCAAGTTTTACAGAAGCCAAAATGTGTCCTTTTCGTTAGAGCTCCCTGCATAGCTCACATGAAATTCACCTAAGTCTGTGTGCTCACAGTGGGCCTGGCTTTAGCCCTAAGAACAAAACAAAACAACATCCAGCTATTTGCAGTGATGTGGATGAAGTCAGAAGTCGCTAACTTGCACAAACAAAGGAGGACCAACAAGTGCCTGGAGGAATACCTCAAAGGGCAAAGGGCCTTTAGTGTTCTTGCTGAGGACTCACACTGGACAGCACACATCTGCCTGTAACCCCAGTCACTAGAGTATTAGCTGTCTCTGGCCTCCAAGTACCCTGCTCTCGTGTGCACATACCCAAACACAAAAACAAACATGGACACGTAACTAAAAAAAAAAAACAAAAACAAAAAAAACATGTCTTTAAGAGAAAGACAAACACAACACATTTTTCCTCATTCAGAATTTTATTTTTTTAATATATATTTTATTAATTTATTCACATTACATCTCAATTGTTATCCCATCCCTTTTATCCTCCCATTCCACACAACACATTTTTATGCTCACTTACGTAGACTAAAATGTTTATCTCTTGGGAGAAAAAAAAATGGGGTAGGAAGTATTCATGGGAGGCCAGGAAGGGTGGAAGGAGGAAGGATAGAGACAATTTGGGTTTGGTTTAAAGGCACCAGAAGACAGGAGGAGTTCATATTGTCTGTAAATAGCACGTGTGTGTGTGTGTGTGTGTGTGTGTGTGTGTGTGTGTGTGTATGTGTGTGTGTGTGTGACTACTCATGACAATCTATGGAATATTTCAAGACGACCAGAAGAATGAAATCTTCCAACCCAGAAACGATTAATATTTGAGGAGACAAAAGCTTTGGTTACCACCTGGAACATGACACATTTTTTAGAACATTGAATATCATACTGTATGCACATGGATAAACATGTCATAATGGACAAGCCTCTGTGTTTAGAAAAAATCTATATGTATACACACACACACACACACACATACACACACAGTCAGTAAGCAGTGCTCCTCCACTGCCTCTGGTTTAGTTTACCAGTCCAGGTCTCTGCTTGAGAGCCTGGCCTTGCTTCCCTTGGTGATGAACTATACTTCGTAAATTAAAATAAATCCTTTCTTTCCCCAAATTGATCAGTGTTTTTACCACATCAGAAAAATCAAACTAGAGGGTCCAGACAAGAGTAGACCATATATATATATATATATATATATATATATATATATATATATATATATATATTTGGTAGGCCATATTTTATGTTAGCACTCAGTGTGGCATATTGGTTTTTATTTTTCCAGCTGTTCGCTGACCCGCTGTCTGCTTATTCACTCCCGGTACCCATTGACCAGTATGCTAATTCCCAGGTCCTAGTGGCTCCTTGCAATTTATGGCCACTTGTTTTACGTTACTATAGGTTTCAGTCAGTGTCTTCAGAAATCCAAAGGACACAACCACTGGCTCTTTTCGGCTTTAGGAAACAATGCTTACAACACTTAGGGCCTCATTTCACGCTGATCGGTAAAAGTAATATTTCTCAACTAAGAGTTGTCGGGAAAAAAAATAGACTAAGTTGGTTGTGTGCCAATTTTCAGCTCTATACACTCATTTTGGAATGCTAACCTTTTGGAACACTAGCCAATAACCTTAGGTGAAAATGGTACAGAAAAAAAACCCAACAACAAACAACAACAACAACAAACCACCAAGCAAAAGTAGCCACTCCATTATTTAAAACACCACGTGCAACTCGTCTTAGACACTGCAGGCTTGAGAACTTTCCAAAGGCTTTCTACTTGAGATCTCTACGGAGTGTCTTGGCAAGTTCCACTCTGGAAATAGGGACACTGGGCGGGGTCAGGGTCGGGGGAGGGGGAGAACACAAAGGCGGGGTGGTGGGGGGAGGGGAGGCTGCTGCAGGGGAAGGGAAATCAGTGGGCACAACTAGGAGGCTTCTACATCATCATGATAAGTTAGAGCAAAAAAATGGTCTTGGGCCTCTCCTAAATCCATGTTGAAAGGTGGTGCTGTAGTTTACTGTTGTTTTAAACCGGTTTTATTATTGCCGTGCCTCTAATACCCGGTCCTGCTTCTGCAACGCCAGTCCAGCCTGTTTCCTTATGGACTGTATCAGAAAGGTGGCTTCCCACGGAGTCTGTCGGTCCATTACATCCGACACGTCGTTCTATTCAGTATCGAAAACGGCCTCTGACGCTCTATTGATCAGAGTGCTGTGATTAATTATATGAATTATCCTCTTCCCATCCTTTACCGGGCATTGCTTTTCTTATCCCTGCAAGGGAAAATGTAAATCGGGAGTCAGCTCAGCAACGCTTCACGTGGCTCCGGTCGATCGGCTTGCTACGCTGTTAACAAGTTCATTTCCCTGTTTACATTTTCCTGGAGACAGAGATGGTTTATGATTTTCCTATATATAAGGTTTATAATTGTTTCAGCAGAGCTTGTGCCTAATAATACATTAGACTCTGCAATATAGAGCCTTCTTCTCTATAAATGATTATAAATGTCTTATTACTTTTATTACTTTAAAAGCTACAACCCTTCTTTGTGACCTATACCATGATGCTTATAAAGTATATATTAATACATTAATCACGCCTCTTAAGCTTTTAAGAGCCAGGGATAAGACTAAAAGCGTCAGTTTAATAAGGAGAGAGATTTTTGCCTACTG
Source organism: Acomys minous (assembly GCF_964271855.1). NCBI lineage: Eukaryota > Metazoa > Chordata > Mammalia > Rodentia > Muridae > Acomys > Acomys minous. Next base: position 99,730,796 of record NC_140495.1, read on the forward strand.
ATTCTTTCACCTCCAGTTTGAAGAGTTATACGCAGGTGTCAAACGCTCAGGTAAACACACACACACATGAACAAACTCATGAGTATCTGTGCACACACTAGCACATCCATACTTTTTCAAAGCTCTACCCCCTCCCTCTATTTAAACAGGTATGCTATTTCCTCCCCCCTGGACACACGTTTCCTTTCAAACATTTAAGATTTTCCTTACTCAAGATCCCTAACATAGACATACATAGACTGCCTCTAAGTATCTGAAATCTTACCATTGGACTCATGTGCCTTTTCTTCTTAAGTGACTTGATTTAATGATGAAAGTGCCCAGATACATAGTCAACCTTGGGAATACACCCCCCAAAACAGGACAGTAATGGTGAGAGGGAATTTTCTAGAAAAAGTTGAGAATTGTGTGAGGAAACAAAAGAGCCAACGGGTTCTGTGATAAACGGGGCACCTCCAGGTGTTCCTAAGAGAAGCCTTAAACATCCTCTTCCCCATCTTTACTCAATATGTCCTCCCTACCTCCTGCTGCCCGGGACCAAGCTCACAAGTCCCCTGGGCGACAGCACTAAAATATGACGGCCATTCTTCCTAGAGACAGCGATGCAGTGCCTTGCTTGGGTTTTAATTGTTTTCTTCATTGCTTTTGTTCTTATGCCAACTTTTAATTCAGTGGTATTTCTATTTGCATTTTAAAAATACAAAAAAAAATCACTCTGCAAGTATTTATGCTACTGCAGCAAAATAGTAATCTAAGGTTGCAGTGTTCTCTCGTACGGTGCTTGCCAAGTTGTGAACAGCGGTGAATGTGAGGGTTGGCTATGCAAATACGAGGGCCCTCATACTGTTCTTTTATGGCTATGCATTCATGACCCACACAGTGTTACGGTGACACCTTTGGCATACTTTCCTTTCTATTTTGAGACAAACTGTCCTTGAATTTTTGATTCTCTTGCCTCAGCCTCCGAAGTTACTCAGACTACAGAGTGAGCAGCCACTCCAAGGCCTGACTCTCAAAGTCGTTTGCACCGTCCTGGCTTAAAGGCCCACATGCTTCTCCACTTAGTCATAGTTCAAGACACACTGGAGAGCTGAGTCTCTCTGTGAAGTTGTCATTAAATCTTATATAGGAGCTTCTTTGTTTGGTCTCCAAAGGGCATCCTATGTGGTCTGATTCATTGTCTACTGTGATGAGTAACAAGACCTGAAACTTCTTTCTCTCCCCTGCCCCACCTCTAATGACAATCTTCCTGTTTTTACATTTTGACACAGACGCACTGGGGAAAAGGAATATAGGGACAAATGGTACGTGATCCCTAACTAGAAGCTCAGATGCTGTGTATATGTGTGTATGTGTGTGTGTGTTGGGTGGGTAAAACAGTAGTGTAGTGAAGTTTATTCAGAATACACGTCTGCTTCTACCCTAGAGTTCGAGCATTTATATATATATATATATTCTGATATTTTTGCTACTATCTGAATAAGTTCTTACTTGAAAAATATGTTAAATCATTATGTTCAAAAGCAAATATTTGTGAAATATTTCTGGTCCTTAATATTTAAAGAGAGGTCCCCTAATTTATCCTCATGAAAGTAGTTAAATGCTTGCTGTGTGAAGTGACAAAAATCTTAGGAAAAAGAGCTACAACTACAGCCTCCTGTGGCTACCATTTCTAGTTTGTTATGGAAGTAGGAAAGAAATACAGTGTTGCATTACACATTCTAAAGGAAATATTAATAGGACAAAATAAAAGATAGAAACCAGTACTCAGCATTTATAATTAACATTTGTGTCTTTAAAATTTAATAATTATGCATATCGCACCATCCCCTCTGTATTCCAACAATGCTTATATTTACATAATGACATTTTACTCCAAACTCTAGTCTGATTTTTGCTTAAGGGAAAATTTTCTGCTCAGGAAACATCTGCATTCCTCGGCATGCAGTGTATACCCCTTGGCGCTGTATCCAAATTCTGTTCACACAGGAAGTTCCTTCCCTCTGATCTGAACACCTGGGTCATAATGGAGAATGCTAGTACAATTTTGAGGAATTTTTTGAGTACCCATGAGATTGGATGGGAAGAAATACTTAATTTGTACACTTGAGATGTTTGCTAAAGGTAAGTAAGTAAGGCTTTCCGGATGCCTGCTGGCGCTGACGCAGGAAGAATCTGAGGAGGAGAAAACATTGCATTTTATTCTCTTGGTTTTAAAGGCAAGAAAATAAAGTCTCGAGACCTTTTCTTTTTTAATCCCCTACAGTCATAGTCATCTTTCTGACATTTCAGTTGAAACTTACTCTTCATGACTGCATCTCCTTATTTCCCTATTGCCTGTAGGGTAAATTTGAAATATGCTAAACTCATTCATAAGCTCATCTACCTGAAAGTTTCCAGTCACCTCTGCTGTCACCATGGGATGGTTATTCCTCTTCAGGGCAAGTATTCCGAGGTTAACAGTATAAAGCCACACAGAGCAGCGTGGCACAGAGCACACCTCCTAAACTCAGCCCCTCTGGACACTCAGGTCTGTTTTTGAGAGCTCTTCAATTTCGTTGACTCATTCTATGTCTAAAAATAAGTGTCAATTCTGATTAAATATTTTTAGTGAATTCACAGTTTTCTTCGATATTGATGTGGCCATATAAACCATTTGCCTGATACAACTACTGTACTGTCCAATTTTCACCATTGAAAAGCACTTTATGGTCGGTTACAAGTGATGTCCTTAAAATTGCATTAAAGTAACTTGACCTGTACTCTGAAGGCCTCCATGGGCAAGTTGCTCACTGAGGTTGGTTGTCCAGGCAACAACAAAAACTCCATCCTCTTTCAAACTATTCTAGACACAGGGTAACTCTTTCCTTGCAAAGGACATCCTGTTGGCTGAGTTCTTAGACCCAAAGAAGCGGGCAGTGCTGTTGGCTTGGCTGGAAATTTTGATAAAATTTGACGGAGTTATCACAGGTAACAGTTTTCAAAGTGTGCTAACAGTCCAAAGTCTTGTAGTTCAGATGAAGGGTTGAGAGAGAATTTACATATTGACTTTACATGAAATGGAGACAAAAAAATCTATCACAGAGTTAATGGCTATTACATGAATATTTTTGTATCATGACTTGGCTTAGTTTTCTTTTGTTTTGTTTTGTTTTTTGGACTAGGTTTAGCTTTTAAGAAAACATTTTTTATTCTACAATTCACCCTTTTAGATAGTAAGCTAAAATAAGACTTTAGGTGCTGCATTTTAAATAACCAGAAGGTTGTGATTAAAGTGTAATTTACATAAAATATTCACTGACATTTAAAAACCTGCCTTTGGGGCTATTGTAGAGTCATTGGAAGGGTGGAAACCAGGATGGAATTCTGCTGAAGAGGCATCATTGGCAAGACCTCTTCAAATCCCAGACTCTCCTAAGAAGACTAATTTTTTCATTAAGGAAAGAATAATGAAGGTTCCTTTGTGCTTAAATAGAAGTGAAGTGATCACTTTTAATGAGCTAGCACCATTAACAGATGACTATCCAAACATTGGATTTTTACTTCATTTATTTCAGTGTGAACAGAACATCAAATAGAAATTCTGCTTATCCCCAATTAATGTCCCGATTTAAAACACAAATCATGGTAACAGACAAAGCTTTTAAAAGTTCATCTCAACAAAAGGAAATCACCTGTCATAATTGGGAACATTATTATAACTCCATTTAGTGTTCAATATTGGGGGAAAATGCTTTTATGAAATCCATCCAGAACTTTCCATCCCTAGCCAATTATCCCATTCAAAGTAGTTGCTTTAGCAGTTTTGACGTGTGACACCATAGCTACTTAAAACATACTCTTTTCATTTCTTGGAAATTTTCCTACATATGTATAATGCTTTTTATTTTAATCCGTTCAACTACACAGTGCTTCCATTCATTGTCCGTTGTGAATCAACAACCTGTGACATTTCCACGTTCAGTCTTTCATTACCACCTCCACCACTACCACCACTACTGCCATCACCATCACCACCACCGCCATCACCACCATCATCATCATCATCTTCACCACCCCACCGAGTCCAGTTGGCGATGACATGTACAAATGGCCATGGGTTCCTTGGTTGGGTCACGGGTAGCCATATGGCCAAGGAGAACTGGGTTTCCCTCTCTCAGCAACCATGATCTAGAATACTTGGGGCTGATTCTCAGGAGCCCCCTTTTCTGCCCGTGCTAGAATTTTGACTTAGCCTGATCTTGTGCAGACCTCGTGCTGGAAAACCCAGGGTTCTGCGTGTTGGGAAATGCACCAGTCACGTGACGTCCAGGGGACAATGGTTCATCTCCATTCTCCAGCTGAGACCACACCTTCGGAGCCTTGACTGGAGAAAGGTCGCGGTGTGACTAGGTAGTGTGTGCCCTTATTTTTTTGTTTTAGATTCTCAGTTTTTTTTTAATCAGTTCATTTTGCTGTTCAGAATAAAGCATTTCAGCTTCTTTGTTCAACTCCGGGCTTAGCATGCTTTCTCATTCCTTGCTAATGTACATGAAGTTGCCTTCAGAATCGCACCTTCAGATTGCTTGTCAGAAGCTTATGATGGAAACTAGGAACTCTGGGTATTTGTATTGAAAAGGAAACCTTGAATAAGCTATAAGTGGATTTCAAGTCTATAATGTTATTACTTGCTGACAGGCATGGCTTAGTTCCTGTCCAAATTTTAAGTTTTTATTCCTTTTACTTTGGATAGAACTCCCATGATAAATTATGGATAGACATTGTGAGATAGATATTCATGTTTATTTCATGGGCTTGCCAGTGTGTTGATCTTTTACATCTTGATTTTTATTCTTTATCGAATGATGTGTTTGGGTGTGGTTTTGTGCTGGTGGGTGCAGTGTCCCTAAATGCCAGGAGAGGGCGCCAGATCACCAGGAGCTGGAGTTAGGGCAGTTGCCAACCACCTAATGTGGATACAGGAAGAAAACCTAGACAGCCTGTAAGAGTAGTGAGTGCGTTTAACCAGTAAACCTCAAACCAGTGTCTCAAAGTAAAACACCAAGGTGCACAGTGTTGCTCTTCAATTTTAAAGCAAGTATATGCAGGGAAACACTGTGCCCTAAGCATTTCTTTGACTCCATTTCAAAGCCTTCGATAAATTGCTGCCTCACTTTTATCTCTCTGAAAGCAGTTTTTCATTTATTTGAGGTTGGTTATTTTGGAATATGTCACTTAATTTCCACATTTGTTGACTAATTCTATTCTTACTGTACACCAAACCCTTTGTGGGCTCATTGTCCATCACTTCGTGTCACTGTGGTTTTTTTTTTTTTTCATTCAGTTACTTCATTTTCCGACTCTGTATTTTTCTTATTTTTATGATTTCAATGTACTAATGAATGTTTGGTGAAATGTCGTCCTATTTTATTAAGGCCAGTTTTCCTGAGGTCTTTGAATATACTTAAATTTTAACTTTCATATCTCTACCTGCTGAACCCGGCCCTGGGCGGTCTCAGGCAGTTCTTTGTGGGCTTTTCTCTTCCTCATGTCATTTGACTTTCCAGTTCCCTTAGCCTGGCCCCCTGACTCTGGAGTTGCTGAAACTCCCATGTGCTGAACCATATTTGATCACATCCACTTGATAGCATCCCTCTGGGCTCTGCCTCTCGCTGTCCCGTCTTATTGTTTTGTCACGGTCGACCGACGAGACTGTTTTGATCAATTCTACTTCCGCCCAAAGGGAAGATGTTGTCCTAGGTCCTTTCCCTGTTCTCTCTGGTGAAAGAGCTAACATGTGGCTTAGTATCTTCATCCTATATTCTCTTCCCTAAAAACATGGGGTTTTCTTTGAGAGAGGGTCTTACTCTTTAGCCTAGGCTAGCCCAGATCTCACAGTCTTCCTGATTCTTCTTCTAGAATACCAAAACGCCATGCCTGCACCACATGGCGTGTCTGGTGAAAGAAGGAAGCCTCCGGTGGCCCAAGATTATCTTCTGCAGCAGGCAGCGCGACAGTGGCGCATGCTAAGTTCTGTGGTCTCAGCCTTTATAGGATGACGTCTTAGCATCAGCTGAATAGTGAGAGCGCCCTGTGTTCTGGCTGCAAGCCTGCTACAGGGAGGCGGGAATATGGGGAAGGATCACAGTGTTGACTCCATAGAACTCCTCAATGGCTACCAGATTTTAATAGGTCTTCTTAGATAATATTTCTTCATGAATTATGCGCTTAAGACTATTCCAAGAAACCAATCATGATCTTTTCTTTTTTAACTTTATTTTTATATTGATGCCCAGTTCAGGAAGAGACATATTGGTCGAATGCACAGCATTGCTACGGTGTTAACTAATTCATATCCTGTCCTTCAGTTGAAGTCAAATAATGAGAATATCAATTATCTAGCATTATTATTTACCTAAATGTTAAAAATGATGTGCAAAAATTTTATTTTGTGAATTCTGTTTTTTTTTCTGTTAAAAGCACATACACTTCAAGCTAAGTAGTATTACCTGTTTAAATCTTTGGATTGAAATATTTATGCTTGTAATTTATAGGGTTTAATCTGTCCTTCAGGGTTGCTTCAAATCATATAGAATACTTGCTAATTGCAAATATTAACTTCTCAGTTAAATATATAATTATAATCTACTGGTAAAAGTTTATCCAATTGTCAAAAATACCAGATATATTATTATTATATATATAATTATATACTATATTAACAGATATAATAATGATACAAATTTTGTGTTTTATAATACTCATTACTCAGATAAACATGAATTTGCTGAAATAGAAATGAAGTCTGATGAACATAAATTGACAGCAGTATTGATGATTTTACTAATTTTAATATTTTATTATTATAAAGAATAATATTTACTATAAAGCTCACAAATATTTTAATATGTATTATTTTTCATACACTTGAATGAGTCCAATGTTATTAATTCATTGCAATTGCCAATGTGTAAAATAATAGTTACTTATCTTATTTTTGTGCTTTTTTAATTTTTAAATTTGCCAAATCAAAACCATTGTGTGAAGACAGAAAAAGAAATGTGGATTGAAAAAATAAACAGCATGAATAAAAACCTCATGATAGCAAGTAGAAACTAGTAGGAATCCAAATGAGTCCCCAGGGGCGTGCATATTTTCTTCTATAGCATGACTTTTTGTACGTTATGTGTCCGGATGCGGTGGGAGATGAAAGCTCAGGTGAGACAATTCAACTTGCAACTGTAACCTTGGGAAGAGTCCAGTAATAGACTGTGAATGATGCATCAAAATATGTCTTTTAAAGTGGACATTTTGTATGAGATTGAAACACATTTGTAAAAACATCGGCTAGTTTTAACGAGTCTGATTAAAATCACGTGATCAATATTAAGTAAATTCTATCATGTTGTCATTTTCTTTACCTATGATTTAATGGAGTGCTTGTATTAAGAATTTCTATTAAATGGTAATATTAATTATTAATAATTGTTATTAATTAGTAATGAATAAACAATAGAAAAATAAAGAATTTGTATTGAATGTTATATACTATATATAAACATCATTTAATTTCTTTTTAGTTTGGTGCTCTATACACACACACAGACACACACACAATCACACACATACACTCATTTTCATCCACAAACATTCACACACATACACTCAAGTGCATCCACAAACATACACACCAACTCACACACATAATCACACATTCTCACACATACACTCAACACACACACGCTATCACACATATACACACACTCACATATATGTGTGTAGAGATATTAAATCATATTTAAATTTCAATCCAGATGCTCCATAAGAGAAAACTTAGAGCATTTGTTCCAAATCTGATTTATATAGCTGAACATATTTCTAACCCCATCAATTTTCCTGCAACTGTCAATATTTTTTGTCAGTGTTGAATCCCATTCTGTGCACGGGTCACATTTTCTTCTCTCATTCTTTCATTGATAGACATCTAACCTGATTTATTATGATGATGATGATGATGATGATGATGCTATAGAAAGTATAATAGCAAAGCAGTAAACAGAGATATTCAAGTATACCTATGAGAGGTTAAACCTAGAGACCCTCATTACTCAAGCTGTGTCAGCTGGGCCATGGGGAGTTCTAATTTCAGTTTGTGAGAAAGCGCCACACCACTTCCACAGTGGTACACGAGTTTCCATCGAGCAGCAGGGAATAAGGGTTCTTTACCCAACATCCTCACTGCCATTTGTTGTCATTTATTTATTTATTTTTTTAATGATAGCTGTTCTGACTGACCTTTCATTCAAAGTTCTGATTTTTCCTGAGAGCTTAGGTTATTGAATGCCCTTTCAAGTACTTATTGATCATTTATATTTCTTCTATGATAATAGCTATTAAGTTAGTTAGCTGTCTGTTGACTAGTTGATACTCTGGCTATTTTTTTCTTAAGTTTTTATTTGTTTTGGATACTAATCCCATGTTTCTGCATGTAGACTGCCAGGAACTTAATGGTCCTACTTTCTCAGTCCTGAATGTCTTTACTTATATATTTTGCTATAAATTACATATATAATAACAAAACCTAAATTGAAAACTGCAATGCGTTCACATTGTTCTTCGTAATTCTGACATATTACAGAGTTTAATTAAATTTCTTAATATTTTACTCTGTATGTTTCTCTTTTGTTGAAGTGTTTATTCTAAATATGTTTAGGATATTTATTTTCCTATAAGATGAAAATAATTATTTCTAGAACCATGCATACTTGTTTTCCCCACTATATCAATATATTGGTAATATATGAAATACTATATGTATATATACTATTATATATGTGTGTATATACAATATATAAAATATATTAATAATTATTAACATGTTAGTATATTGATTAATTAGTTAGTTAATATGTAATATATTATAGTAATATACTTATATATTAAGAAATAAATGTTCTACAGTCTTAACACAGAAATAAAGGTTATGTAATTGTATTATCCCAGAATGTCAGGCTTCTCAATTTTTTCTTTCTTTTTTCTTTTTCCTTTCTTCTTTCTTTCTTTCTTTCTTTTTTTTTTTTGTGTGTGTGTGTATGTGTGTGTGTGTTTCAAGATAGAGTTTCTCTGTGTAGCCTTGGCTGTCCTGGACTTGCTTTGTAGACCAGGTTGACCTTGAACTCACAGAGTCCACTTGCCTCTGGGTGGCTAGTGCTGGCATTAAAGGTGTGTGCCACCATGCCTGGCCCTGGATTTCTTAAACAACAGAGAAGTGACAATTTTCTTAAGCACATAGCCCCAGGCCCATGCAAAGCCCAGGTCCCTTGTTTTTACAGCAATATTAGGTTGGTTCTAGAAAACTAAAAACTGTAAAAAAAACTTTCTGAGAACACACACACACACACACACACACACACATACACACACACACACACACACACACACACTATAGCATACCACGACTTGCCTGATTCTTTTTAACTCCTTCTTTTACAGAAAAAAACAAAACAAAACAACAACAACAACAACAACAACAACAACAACAACAAAAAACCCTTGCCCAGTGTAGGTGGTGGCAGGCTGGCCCACACTGGTAGCCTGTGCACTTGCCACCCAAGCGCAGAGAGAGTTCTAAGGCTAATGTCTGCTTTTGGCTTTTAAAACAGTAACAGAGACTCAAAGAATCTGCAAATTAAATTGTTTTCATTTTAACACCTATGTTAAAGCACAAAGGGCATTAGAACTCCAGGCCTGCCTTCACCTCACCCCCTGCTGATTGCTTCCAATGAGAGAGGGCTCACAGTCTGACACAGGCAGAGGAACCCCAAGTCCATGTGGATGCCAAGTCGGTTATGCAATTAGGAAACCTGACTTCTAAAGCCTCAATAGATGGAGATGGGTCTGGTCCTCCTTCATATGCCAAGGCAGGTGTTGATACCTATGGGAGGTCTCCCTTCTCTGAGACGAAAGGGAGGGGCCACAGGGAGAGGGCAAAGGAGGTGAGAAGACGGGACTGGGAGGAGATGAGGGAAGCGGATTTCCTATCAAGATGTGAGGTAAATAAATTAATTAATGAAAAAGGTATATGTTGACAAATCCAAATAAATAAATAATTAAACAAATAAAACATTCTACATTATGAGAAAAAATAAAAATAAAAGATAATTTTTAAATATCGTGATTTTGAGAATTTTCAATGAAAACAAAACAACTCTTCTGCTTTCTTATAGAGGACGTAAGAAGCCAACCATGTGAGCCTCTCTGGAGCTGAGATGTGTATCAGTTCTTAGTGATAAGTGGCTTTCCCCAGTATCATTAGTGATGGGTTGGATTGGCACCTGGAAGTTTGCTCTTAGAGGTTTCTCAAACATCAGGAGGTATAGTTAGATGGTTGTGCTGCGGAACAGAATTGCAGGGATAGCTGAGTTTGTGAGGAAAAATATCCCCTCTGTGTTCTTTCTTCTTTAGTTAACTGGGGATTCCAAGATGGTAGTTTTTCATTTCTTACTTAATGAATTAGAGGAAAGTAAACAAAACATACAAAATTATAGCAGGCCACACAGCTAAATTTCACACACAACTCATATTGCTTCTTTTTCTTCTTTTATAGAACCCTTACCTTCTTTAAAACAATACAGGAAAGCACATTATAGAGAAACAAATAAATAAATTGAAGTGTCCAACAGCCATCAAGTTGGACTTTCTTAGTTTCGTGCAAGGTAGTTGCTCTTAACTTTATTATTTTATGACATAAAGTGAGTAAAATTACTGTAACTTTTGGTCTGCTTTGTAATTGTGTGAGCTGTAAGCAGAAACGTTAGAATTTAGAGTGATAAAGGTGGAGGCGATGTTTACATGATTTTTTTTTTTTGAGATACAGAACCACAAAGGAGGCTTCTTGAACTAGGAAGAATCATTGCAAATGCTACCCCCACCCCCATCCCTTCATCATCTGAGGTACTTTTTAAAGTTACTGTTTTGTCTGCTTTCCCTCGCTCAACTTATTTAAAACAAATCTTTAAATAGCCTCTAGAATAAAGACCGTGTGAGCCATCATCATCTTCTTCAGTCGAGCAGAAAATTTTATTTTTGCTTCACTTTGATTTTCTGATTGCTTGGTGCCTTGGTTAGCATTTAAAATCATGCAAAAGTATGCAGACATACGTCCACGGGCCCAACTGCCTCTAAATGTCAAACTGACCTCAGTTATTGAAATCCCGGCTGGTTTAATACTGCCCTTTTTGAACAATTTGTGATTGCCACTCAAGAACGTGCTCATGCATACTGCACTCCCCACAATGTAGAAGAAGCCCCCAAACAACTAGGCCCTTTGTTGTCCTAGTCACTGCCTGATTCCAAGCCACGGGTAAAGGCAGAGGAGCCCTTGCAGCGTGCAAGCAGAGGCCTTACAAATAGAAATTTCAAAAAGCCAGACAAACCAAAATTGCTCCATTGCAAGAATTTTGTACAGAAGTTTTCCCACTGACCTTCGTTATCTATGTAGTCTGTGAAAATACTTCCGTCCATCTGTTCCTGACCTGTGAGAGGGCAGTTGTCACGGTGCGTTCCCTGAATCTGTTTGCAGTGCGCAGAAGGACTTCCCCAGTCTACTCTGCAGCTATTACTGTGCTTATAGTTTTAAATATTGGAGCTATCTATCTTCCTAACCTGTCCATTAGTTTATAAGCCAAGTCATCCATTGCTGTTACAATGCTCATTTCTCCCACATCAACATGTGAAAGATGTGGCTGATTTGCTAAGCACCAAATGCGATGGGTTTAACTAGGTAATCGTCCTGTACGGTGCGCACAGGGCCTTTGAACTGTTTTTCACACACTTTACCCATACACATCTGTAATCAATCCTTGTAGTAGGAGGTGGGAACCGAACCATCTGTGGCCGGAACGCATCGTGAATCTAACCCAGTTTCACTCCTAAGTACCAACCCAGGCAAGGGAACCTGCTACGCTGTGAAAGGCTTCTTGGAGCAGACGACAAACCCCCCGACAAATCCATCTCGACCACAGTGGATCGAGATAAATGAAGTAGTATATTTATAATTAAGACTTGTGTTTATTTCTGTCATGGATTTTACACAAAACAGAAGGTATACAGTAGAGCCAGGCCGTGGGGAGAGAACTTCACAACTTTGTTCCATTGCAGACAAACCTCCATGGCATCCGTGCTCACAGCAATCGGAGGCACTGGCTGTCTGGCGCTAGCTCGGTGGCACTGGCAGTGGGATATGCCTAAGGCAGTCAATGCGTTTAAGTGATTTCTGCAAAGCTAAGCATGGTAGTTTATGTGTAAGCTCTGGAACTCTCCAGACTGAGGCAGAAGGATTGCTAAGCGTTTCAGGCCAATGTGGGTCATACAGTAATTTTAAGGTCATCCTGAGCTACAGGATGAGACCCCCTGTCAAAAACAGATGAAATAATCAAAATCCTTAACTTTTCAAAATGACTCTTGTTTGTAGTAAATTGTGCCTTCAGTTGCCTCCTAGTTTATTTTCCCTCCTGAACCCAACTGCAGGCAATTCTTCTTATATGATGCTTATGCAGCCTGAATTGTATCTTTGCCCCCCGCCCCACCCTTTTGTTAACTAAACAAGCTAGATTTTTTTTTCTACTGGCATGTACTCTAGGGCACTATCAACCCAGAAGCTTTTAAAATTGATCTCTAAAGTTTGTATATTATTTAAACAAAAGAACAATTTGAAGAATAATATAAAATTTATACTATGCATATTTCTGATTTTTTTCCTCTGGTTCTGCTCACCTTTGCTTTAATCCATGCCCTCTAGGTGTTGTTATTCTTCTGGGTTTGTCAATGAAGTCTAATATTTTTAATGCTGATAGCTTGGGCTGCCATAGTGATTTCTGCATAACACTCCATGGGATCATCTTTTCTTTCCTACAAAATAGAAGCTGCCCTAAATACTGCTACACTGCTTTGAATAGACGTCATGACCAATACAGCATATAAAAAACAGGCATTTAATTGAGGACTTGTATACACTTGCGGAAAGGGAGTCCATGAACATCATGGTGTGGAGCACAGTGGCAGGCAGGCAGCCATGGTGCTGGAGCAGTGTCTGGAAAAGATGTCTGCTCAACAAGTTGTAGACAAAAAGACAGCATGGTCGTGGGGGGTGTGGGGAGACTGAGCCTTTGCCTGGCATGAGCTTTTAAAACCTCAAAGCCCACCCCCAGCAAATCACCTCCTCCAACATGGCCACATCTCCCCATCCCTCCCAAACAGTTCCACCAACTAGAGACCAAAGTCAAGCATATGAACTTTATAGGGGCCATTTTAACTCAAAGCACCACACAATCTTTAAAGCCTAGCTGAATCTAGCGCAGATCACACGACATACAGCTGAGAGCATGTTCCACTTCATTTTAGACGTGTCTTTTCAATGACACAGAACATGGATATTTCTCTTGTATTTGAGAGATATGCTGCTCCTTGGTCCTTCCTGGAAATACATGTTGAAAGAGTACAGTCGGTGGGTTACAAGCCAGAGTCCTTTGTAAGCCTTGCACCTGTCTATCTTTTTAAACTTGTTTGCTCCTCTCCAGTCTGTGCTCTTTAGACAGAATCCCTTTCAGGGACACGTCCCTTTGAAGGCTACATTTCTCACTGTGTTCCTCTTTAAAGGACAAAAAGTCTTCAAGAAGAAGTAGAGTTTTTTTTTCTCACAGTTTTCACTCCTGTTCAGCCTTCTGGCAAAGTCTGACATCGTAGCCAGTGTCCTTGTGTTTCTGGGACTCACTTATCTTCCAGCTGAACAGCGGCTCACTCCATTCTGAGAAGTGTAGCCTATGCTGCTGCCACGCTGCTCTTGGCCCTGTCTGAACTCAGGCCAGGCTTTACGATAGTTCAAAATTTTAAAACAAAAACAGTCCTTTTTTTGTGTGTGAAAATTTCTTGACTTTCAGAAACTCAATAAGCACGTGCTATCAACATTATCATGTCACAATTTTAAGGTTTTTGTTTGTTTGGTTGTTTGGTTGGTTTTTTGAGCCAGGGTCTCTCTGTGTAGACTTGACTGTCCTGGACTTCTTTTGTAGACCAGGCTGGCCTCGAACTCACAACGATCCGCCTGCCTCCTCCTCCTCCCAAGTGCTGGGATTAAAGGCGTGCGCCGCCATGCCTGGCCAATTGTAGAGCTTTATGGATAACTGTCCACTACGTGTGAAAGCTCTGAATCCTTCCTACAGCGCCACAGTGAGGTGTAGAATGCTAAAAGGTTATCTGCCGTTGTTCATTACCTCTTTTCTAACACCAGGTATGGACCCTGCATACAGTGAATATTTACAGTACTTTTAAATCATCAAAATACAGAACCCTAGCAACAAAGCCTTGGCCTCTAATGAACGGGAGTTAGGAATATTCAAAACATCCTACTCTAACGTGAGTGGGAATTTTTACTCCTGTCTGAACAGCTACAGACAACCAGCGGCAGCTGAGAAGGGGTGGGGGGAAATCAGTATTTCCCGATGGGGAGCCCCTGGTTCATTTCTGAGTGGTCAGCCCTAAAACAATGCATACAGAAGCAACCTTAAGTGGAAGGGATCATGCATTAGCAAGAGAGTAGGGGTGCAAGAATGTAGTTGGAGCAGAAGAGGGAGTGAAAATATTGCAAATGAAGTACTTGTGCACGGAACTCTTAAAACATTTTAAACTTTAAAAAACATAATAAGGTAACGCACTGAGTGTAATTGAAAACAGGATGGCTTTATGCAAATTCTGCCCTACTTATGCTGAGTAACATTCATACTTTGAGAGAAAGGGAGAGAAATAAGATCCATTGCTCAAACAGGGAAAGTTTAGTCACATACAAACAAACCTACTGAAATCTGTCGATGTGTCTGACATCCCATACATTGTCTAGTCTTTAATAAGCCATGACAAATTTTTCTTCATAACGCTCATGTGTTTCCAAAGTTTATGCTTTTTCAGAAATATATATATATATATATATGTATATATATATATATATATATATTAGAGAATAATTTTAACTGTGTATCCCTAAATGCATTTTATATTTAGCCTGTTACTGAGGGAAGTGACTAGTCTTCTGTATGTCCAAGTGTGCTACTACTAACTGAAAACCAGTGTGAGCCTAAGCCACTCATGGCTGTCATATGGAGAATTTTGGGTTTAAAAGAGCTATCCAGATGCTAAATGTGGCTTCAAAGCTACAGAGTGTCATTATGATTATGACAAATGTTCTAGCACATATCCCTGCAAGACATGCAAAGGTGCAAATAACTGAGAATCCATCTTTTTATGAGCCCATTATAAGAAAAAAATGCAAATTTCTTCTTCATACAGTCATTATTTAAATTAAGATCCAAAAAATTTTTTTTAAAGCTAGCATCATCCCTGAAACAATAGGAGACGCTCAACACATGGGATTAGTTCTTAGAGGAAACACACACATCAACTACTTCACAGTTTAGACAAATGCTGAACACTGTTATTTCTAAAGACTGGTATGTAATTCTGAAATAAGCTTTTGTCTCTGAGGGACAGGAACACAAACATACATATAAAATTACAGAAGAGTAGATTCTCCGAACCCCAATGTCAAAAGATAACTGACGGGGAGGAGAGAAAGAGACAATGATAATTTTACCCCAAATTATCATCTTTTCCCAAATCTACTCAAAAGAAACGAAGATAACAAACTACCATGTTGTATAATTGAGAGCTCGAAAATCCTTAGGTCTCCTTTAAACTAACTCAATTTCTTTGGTACATCTACACCTTTACTGATACTGAATATAGCTACACTGATACTCAGTGGTAATTTGAAGGCACAGCATTTAATTATATCATTAAAGATAGACTGCACTGGGACAGAAGAGTGAGGAAGATAAGGAGACATGAAGGAACATCAAAAAAATTTAAACTATCAGGGTTAAGTGCTACAGTAATATAATTTACTTTGTTGATTGGTGTTTTAATAAAAACAATTTTCTTTTCTTTCTTTCTTTCACTTTCTTTTTCTTTTCTTTCTTTCTTTTTCTTTTTTTCTTTTTCTTTTTTTTTTTTTTGAGACAGGGTTTCCCTGTGTAGCCTTGGCTATACTGGACTCTCTTTGTAGACGAGGCTGGCTTCGAACTCACAGAGATCCACCTGCTTCTGCCTCCCTTAGTGCTAGAATTATAGTTGTGCACCACCACGCCTAGATAACTTGCTTTTCTTAGAAGTAAAGTATATCTATATTTTCCAGTTTTCTTTAATGTCACTTGAGGCCTTAGATATAAACTCCAGCCAAGATAATAATGTCGACAAAATGTCTCATCTAACCCAGACTGGAGCCCAGGCTTATTATAACATCATTTTTCTTTCTGTATCCCATGTATGTTTCTTGACTCCACAATGACAAACACGACCTCTGTGGAAACCTTGAAATGGAACAAATTTGTTTCTGAATCTTCTCATAGAAATACATAGCTATGAGAAAACAGAACAACTTAGTTTTTTGAGTTAATATGCACAAAATAAATTTCCTTCAATTTTGAGACATTTTAGGCTTTTTTCTCATGGTAGTCAGTGTTGGCTTAAATCCTATGTATTTTAGAGATTTTTCATACGATATATAATCAAAATCTTGGAATCTAAATGGAATCATCTCTCAAAAGACATTCTAAATATTTAGCCAATTCTTGCGCATGAGAAATCAAATTACAGTTTTACAAATCTCTTCTGGAATATCATTAGTTAATTCAATAATCCATTTTCTAAAGGACGATCAAAATTTGTTTGTAGAATATACAAATATATCGTTTTTAAAATCTAATTTTATCCTGAAGCCGTACCAAAGCAGAATGAAAATAGCCCTCCTCAAAGCCGAGTCTTCCCAGTTCTCTTAATTCTGCAGTGACATGTACCTTAAAAGTAAAGAGCGTGTGCTTAAGTCTCACATAGAGTTGTTGAAGCTGTAGGAATCTCCCGAACTGCCCCAGCTGGCAGCCGTGTACACACCTCCACAGAAGAGGGCCTAATGCAGCGTGGGTCTGAACATCACTGTGATTAGTTCAGGATCGAAAAAGAAACGTACTCTTCTGTTACCTACGACGCTTAATGAACCCCATGCTTATAGAGAAAAACCATGGCAGACCCTCGTGAAGGATGACACACAACTGAATCTCATGTGGGGATCAATACCTCCTAAGTGGAGTACATGAATAAGGAAATAGGGCCCATTTGAAATGCATTGATATCAATGCTGACGGCCTGGCGTGAGGCAAACAGTCTTCTGGCGATTGCTGATTAGCGGTTGATAGGACGAAGTTTTCTCGTGGGACTGGTGTTGTGTGGAGAGTCTGGCTCCTGGAGACTCAGGGATGGTAGAGTTAATTCAAGCATGAAAGGCTGCATTCTCTGCGAAGCACTTGTGATTGCCAAGCTGCCTTCACAAAAGGCATCACCAGCATCTTTGAATGGATGGAATTGATGCTGTAATCCTTCTATTCCGTTAGGACTTCCCAGGGTGGGAAGGTGGGTGTATTAGTTGAAGTGGATTATATTTACTGAGTATGAGCCTGAGATAACTTACTTGTTTATGAGCAAAATTGAGACGTTAGTCCCTGACCAAACTTTGGTTTGAAGCAGGTTTGGCTAGTGGAGCTTTGTTTCCTGCCTGCATAGAAGGATTGGGCTTTTGCAGCGTGCCACTCGTGTTTTCGTGACATGGGGATATCAAACACTAGCAATTATTTAAGCCTAGCCAATATATCTGCCATTTTCAAAGTGTCCAAGGTATAAACAGTCATAAGGACTGTTTTGTGAAAACTAAGTTCAGACGCAAACGTCTTTTCAGTCTAGTCTTCAGAACGTAAACTGTAGACAGAGCTTTCAAAAGCCCCGGAAACTCACAAGTGACAACTGACATTGGCCTGATGTCCTTCAGTGTGGTGTGGGTAATGTGCACAAGGCAGGTTAGGCCTAGATTGGCTCTAACCTTACTAATCATACCTCTTCTGTTAACAGACTTGACCCTTCTGTGTGTCTCCAAATCATTAGTGTAGATTATGTAATGGTCCTATAAAATAAATGTTTAATGTCACCATTTTGAACAAGGAGCATCAAACTGAATGAGATAAACATGAACACATTTACTTTAATATCATACATATTTCATCAATACCAGGGATAGACTTGAGAATGCCACGTCATCTTGTAACTAGACTCATTAATAAAAAAATATACTTCAATCTATTCTATAAAGGTCATCTCAAAAAGCCAGGTAGGAGCTTCCTTGAAGTCCTCGGATTTGGGCCCCTTTCAAACTTCTTTTGATCTTTTGGGTTGGTTATGTTTATCCAGTCTTCATCAAAACATTAATTATAGAACGTGTTTCCTGTACACTTGCAGGTAACATTGCGCCATCTGCTAACTAAAGAGTGGAAAGAAGTTATCTGTACGTGGGTCTGGACAGCCTTGATGGTTATAGACTATTAAGTACAATTGCTTTGCCCGCATAGGACACTATTGAAGATTAAATTTGTTGAAACCCCTTAGGAAACTATGAGTGAGTAACTGCCTCTTCAACAGTTGAACACTGCTCAAAGGTGACACCCTTAAAAGTCTCAGAAGTTATTGCTGAAAAGAAATACAGAGAATTCCATATGCCCTGTTCCTTTGTTTAGCCAACTAGAAAGCATATAGAGGATGGGTGATTGGCATTTGGGGCTTGAAACCTTGAAACTGACACACTGGTTCTCTTACAGCTTTGGAAATGATATGACATAATAAAATGGCTTTGTACAATGACAGTGAAGAAAATTTACATAAGTATAGAAATGCCTTAATAGAATAAAATAGTATACTCTAATCTCATAAAAATTAATAAGCAGTCTGTTTTTTAATAGCCCAAAATGATTTTTTTTGTGCAGTAGATTATGCTAGCCAATTATTTTTTAAATTGCATCCCAATTTTCATTGTACACAGATGGATTATGAGATGAGAACGAAAAGAATGCTCCAGGTAAAAAATATTAAATATGTGATACTAAGATTTGAGAAACATATTTCAACTGTTTTATGAACAACTTATCTCTATTTGGAATCAAAGGAAAAAATAGCATAATTCTGTTAATGTAGTAAATAATAAATGACTGTCAGGTGAAGAGTGGAAAAAAAATTAATAGAGGCAGAAGAAACAGTACCTTGTCCCACACATTATTTTCTGTGGAGTTACATCCTCCTGATTCTCACGTGTCTTGTCTTCTATGGTCATATTAACTAATTGGTGCAACTGAAAGCCAATGGCTGGGCTTGTGAATAACCACGGTGAACATTTGCATTTGTATAGAAGAGAGAAAAGAAGCGTGTCAGAGCCCTTGTCATTGACTATTATTTGGCTCCATGTAAGTACAGGTTTTTACATATATGACTACACACATATGTGTATGCACATGGTGGCACATAACCAGAGCCATCCATCAGCAACCTCTACAGATCCTTCACAGGACATTTCCCACGGTATCCAGGGCTCCTTCTTCCTCAGATTCTACACATTTTAAAATCATCCGTTTCCCTGCCGTTAGCTGCCCATTCGTGATTCAGGACTGTGATAGGCTATTTCCTTGATCCTAGAGTCTAAACTATGTCCTTATGCTATATGAGATGGATTCCTATCGCTGATCAAAATCTAAAATATTATGTGTCAAAAATTTCAAAACACCACTTTACTCTTTGACGCTTTTCCTATGGAGGAGTGTTCTCTTCTTTTGAATTAAAATTAACCTCATGAGTCAAGTCCCCTTGTCATCTTATGACAAGCTATGAAACACAGATGACTTAAAAGAAGCCATAACATATCATATGGACATGTGGGTGTCTTTTTTTTTTTTTTTTGCATGTAAGGTATAAGCAAAGCCAGAGTTTAATGTGGGTCAGAAGTTCCATATAAAAAGTCTGCCTTCAGATGTTGCTGCGGGAGATGTCATCGTGGGTGCTCTGGTACACAGGTCAGCTGAGCTCTAGACTACAGTCCACACAGATGAGTTTTCTGAAAGGGCTGCTCATCTGGATGTTTATATGACCACAGCCCAGGCAGTTTCTGAAGAACTGCTCTTCTAGTAATTCCTAAGTGAAAGGTTTACTTAATTGATGGATGTTTTATGCAGTAATAGAAACCAAATAATAGAGATGCAAGTGACTATGTGCATGTGTGTGTCTCTGTGTGTGCATATATGTAATATAAATGTATACACATGTGTGCATATATGTATATGTGAGGGAGAGAGAAAGAGAGAAAGAGAGAAAGAGAGAGAGAGAGAGAGAGAGAGAGAGAGAGAGAGAGAGAGAGAGAGGAGGGAGGGAGAGAGAAAGAGGGAGATTGGCCTATTTGTTCACTGGTAGATACCCTGTATCTGAAATGGAGTATTTAATATGTGTGCTGATGAGTAACTGCTCTACAAAACATTTTTTCAATGCACATTATAAAATACTTATATAACACACTCAATATTGATCCTAAAGAAATAAAAGCCAAACACCATTTCAATGGCTTTAATATGAAGTAAAATTTATAAAAGCATGAATGTGTTTGAGCTAGCTTTGTGAATTTCACTCTTAGAAAACAACTTTGCCTCCCAGGCTTACATTGTTGACAGGACTGAACAGCACAAACAATGGCAACTTTGGGAGATCTTCTGATTATGTAATTATAAATAATATTTTTAGTTTTCACATCTAAGTGAAATTAATTTCATTCTAAGATACTCTCCAAACTTTTAGTAGTGTGTGTGTGTGTGTGTGTGTGTGTGTGTGTGTGTGTGCGCACGCACGTGCGTGTGTTCTAAAGAGCTGTATGTCAGTGTTGGTATCAGTTATGTTTATAATGGCAGAATAAAGCAGAATCATGTCTATTTATCAGCTTGACTAAATAAAGAAAATACGGTGTGTTTGTTCACAGATGGATAATTTCATGTGGGGAAATGAATAGAGAAGAAATGAAATATTCATGAAAATTGGTTGCAGTGTGGATTGATATTTACTATGTCATGATAAATGATACCATTTAGAGGCAATAGTATCACATGTGGCTTGCTTCTGCATACAATAAATACCCAGACATGAAAGCCTATTTACACAGTGCAGCATTTCTACTGTCTAGGCTTAGTGTGTGAAGAAGCAATGACTGTGAGTGGTCATCAGCTTAACTGTGAGGGATACTAGGGCTCTAACTTTTTATCATTCAGGTTAAGATGTACCATCCTTGAGCAACCAGCCAGTGTTCAGATTCCTCAGTAAAGTGTGATGGGATGAAGGTGACTCTGAAACAGGAAGTTCTGAGAACTTATGTAAGTTTGCAGTGACATCATTCTGCATGTAATTTAACTCTTGAAAAAAAAATACTGGCTTATTTTAGTGAACTAATATTGCTGTAGGAAACAAATAAAGGCAAAAATGAAGAAGTAACCATGGGTTACAGGAAACCGTGGAAGCGATTTGCATCAAATGGAGAGTCAAGGAAGAGAACTTGAAGAATCAGCATCATCGTATCGCACAGGGTGCAGGCTCCAGGAAGCACCCAGCTTCACTGCTTCTTGCCTTGCAGCACACATCCTAAAGGCCTGCAGTGAAAACAGTAGCAAGTGTGACGTAGCCATCTTACAGCAGACAAGGTAACCAAACACCAGCATATGTCCTGAGAGAAAGGACAACCGGAAAAATGTATGGGGAGGCTGAGATTCTATCAACTGGTTAAGTCACGCCTACTGGTACTTCCTCCTGGAGACAGATAGGAAGTGCTGTAGCTCTGCTGATAGGTGAGCTCACCTTGTCATTTCTCTACTTTGCAGTCGCTGAACACTTACCAAAATGGTTAGAAAACAAAGATGGAATCAGATAGTAAAATATTGCAGCCAGGTCTTGTGACACACACTTGTATTCTCCAGCTCTTCGGGATGATCCTGGAAGATGCAGACTTTGTAGCCTGCCTTGGTTACATAGTATATACTAAGCCCCACTCCAGACTGGGCTACAGAATCCATGCTTGTCTCAAAATAAGCAAACAATAAAAACAACTGTAATGTTGCAACCATCTATGGGGTTAAAAAAAAAAACTGTACAATTTAACTTACAAGCACTTGTTACAGTTTTTGTAAACACTGGTAAATATCACACATTCAATAAATTATGTTTTAAAGAAAAATGGCAGCTTAACTGAATTGTTTTCTATTTTTTAATGTTTTGTGATTAATTAGCCAATTAAAAACAATAAATTCTGCAATTGCTATCATGAATATCTTTCAGGAGGGAATTCTGCAGAACAGTAGTCTTTTATAAATGATGGTATTTTTCTGTCTTTTTTATTTAATTAATGTAATCAGATTACATCTCAATTGTTATGCCATCACTTGTATCCTCCTGTTCCTCCCTCCCTCCCACTTTCACCCTATTCCTCTCCCCTAGGTCTAAGACCAAAGGGGACCTCCCCATTTTTTTCCTGATGTGATTCAATCCTTCAATTCATGGGAACTCAAGCGTTGCCCTTATTTTCTGTTTCTGTTTGTGTAACACTGGAAGCCAACTCAAGGCTTCCCCACTCTTGCCCACAGTAATTTCAGCCCTTAAAGATTCATATGAATGGATTATTCCTGCATGTCATTGGATGAACATTCAGGGACAGACATATGACCGGAGTGTTCTACTTATGCTTAGATACACTTTCCCGTTAGTTCCTCGCAAGCAGCTACCCTCTCTCAGTTTTATCACGTCTTGTTTGAAGACAGTTACTCCCTTCAGGATTCTGTTCCACGGACTCTCACAAGCCACAGCTAAACACAATACTCCTGAGGAAAGCGAAGCATTTTTATTGAATAAATGCAGCTTCTTGCACAGCAGGGCATGGCTACGGTCTGTAGAGTAACTTCCCTTCAGAAATACAGTAAAACCTCTGCATTTGAGTGGATGGGAAGGACCTTTTGTGTGTATGTAAACTATTAATGTGTATGCTGGTTGGTGGACTGTTAGGATTTCAGTAAGCTTGTTTTTTAGGAAAGATTTCATTTCGCCAGCACTTCTACCACTTAAAATAAAATGTAGGCTTCCAAGCAAGCTTTCAGAAATAATATCCTTAAATGAGTTTGAATACATGAAATTGTTATTTTATTTTTCTCGTACTTTTGAAATTACTTCCTCCTGTACAGAATTAGAGAAAAAGTATGCAACTAATGACTTAAATATGCAGCTAGAATTTCAGAGACCCAGAATTAGCCTGAGCACTGAGTATTATCCAGAAGAAAAACATAGTGGTACTAGGGAGCTATTCTTTGTCACCTGTGAAAGCAATCATACACACACACACACACACACACACACACACACATGCACAGACACACACATGCACAGACACACACACACATGCACAGACACACACACATGCACATACATGCACATGCACACAAGCATGCACACACATACACACAAATGCATGCACACACATGCACACACACACACTCACATGCGCACATACGCACGTGCACACACACACAGTGGGATTTCTGAAGTCACAGATCCATATCAAGGATGTTCAGAGATATCTCTGCTCACGGCAATCCAGTTTCTCAAACCTTGGCACATCCTGTTCTCTGTTGCAGTAGCCTGAGGAGATGCTCTGAACTTGCAGTAAAAAAAAAAAAAAAAAAAAAGTGTCTGTTTCTTAGGCAGCTGTTTGGACAATGTCTTACCAGACCCCATACAGATATCTAAAGTGCCTTCCATCACAGCTCTTTCATTTTGTTTCTTGTAAAAAAAAAAATCTTGACCCTTGTTGACATTAGAGAGCTGCAATCTCTTACCACTTCATTCCACTAGATTACCGGGTTCTGGTTGAACTCATTTCTATGAGATGGAGTCAACAAGAATCAGCAATCAAATGTTGTGATTATCTTGGGGTCACCTTGCGACAATCCATGCTTCCCGTGGTCTCTGTACTGCAGTGTCTAATGTCCCAATCGGAAAACAGCTTTTCCAGGCTTAGCCTTCTTTCTGACAGGACACACCTCATCTGAAATCATTACTCCGCTGCAGACGGGAACATGGAACTCATGAGTATTTTTTTAATTGAAGTCGTTCCTCCACCAGTGTCTGCATTTGAAATGAAAGTGTGAAAATATTTTATTTAGATAGACAAATAAAGAACTTTAGTTTTAATTAGTTTGTGTAGTATATAATTAGCTTTCATTTCATTAGAAGAAACATTTTGAGAAAAATCAGAGTGAAAATGTAGAACCAATATTAATTAAGATTCTTTCAGTATGTTGGCATAATTAGGAAAATATCACAATGTAATGTTATCTTTAGCTACTTGAAAGAATATATGCAAAATATTAATGTTTTACACAATTGCTTGATATTGTATTCTTCAAATTGCATCTCTGTCTTCTACTCGTACAATTTATTTATAGATTGTACCAGAGTGAATGTTACATCATCATCATCATCATCATTATTAATTATTGTTGTTGTTGTTATTTTAAAGATTTATTTATTATTATGTGTAGAGTGCTCTGCCTGCATGTACACCTACAGGCCAGAAGAGGGCATCACACCACATTACAAATGGTTGTGAGCCACTGTGTGGTTGCTAGGAGTTGAACTCAGGACCTTTGGAAGAGTGAGTGCTCTTAACCTTTGAGCCATCTCTCCAGCACCCCTTTTTATATTATTTCTGGACATTTATTAGGCTTTTTGAGTTGGGATGGATAGAGTAGGGATTTTTGATTCTTTTGCACTAAAAACTGAGAGCTAGTTTCAGTGACTGGGCACTTATGGGAGGGCCTGACTAAAAGCAAGCCCACCAAAATTTACAGCTGTTCTTTGCATTGGGTCATTTTATGATCATATCTAAGTGACAAGAGTCAGAGGTTATATATTTTCCTCTACTTTTTTCCAATCATAAAATCTTAGTGAATAATGAATTCATGTACATTTCTTTGTCACTAGCAGTCTGAGAGTTATACCTTAAAAATATGATTTTCTAACACATTTACTTACTTTCCATGAAAAGTGTTAATGTACTATTTTAGTTGTGCATGTCTGATTCCATTGATTCTGTGAGTTTTAAACTATATGTCTCAGTATTCCCGTAGTAGCTTGAAATTTTACATCAAATATTTATAATTTTGACATATGAATCAGCATTAATGTGGAAGATTGCTCTTTGGGGTTTCAGAGATATTGATAGGAAGAGAATGTGCACACTTACAAGCTTATTTGTACAAACCAGAGTAAAGTATATTTTACGATGTTGGTGTCAATTTAAAATATAGGATGAACAAGAGGTGGGTACTATTTAGGTCAAATTATAAAACTTATCTTATACAATTTATAAATGAGCATCATCGTAAGACATGGAAAATTCCAGTGAAGCAGATATTTTATCTGAATCAGACTGAAAAAATGCCTATATCGTATGTCTGTGCACCCACACATGTCTGGTGCCCTCAGAGGTCATAAAAGGGCCCCAGATCCCCTGGAACTGAAATGAAAGATGGTTGTTGAAGCTCTCTGCGGGTGTTGGAAACGAAACCGAGGTCCTCTGGAAGAGCAGCCAGTGCCCTTAGCCACCGAGACATCTCTCCAGTCCGTAAACAAACACATGTTTAAATGAAAAATAAACACTTGGAGATGGCTCATGGAGGCGATGCAGAATGTTTTCATAACATGGGAAGGTGGTGGATAATGAGCAGGTGTGACAATTGCTGAAAATAATAGACCCCATAAGCCGTGACAGCCAAGGAACAAGTGTACTTAACAAAAGGAAACAATAAACAAATCGAGGTAAATCACTGTGGAGTGGTTTTAAAAATGAGTCTAAAGATAGTTTAACTGCTTAATAGTATACAGCTTGAAAATGAAGGGTATGGAGTGAATTGTGGGAAGAAGCCCCATTTCACTGCACGGAGCTTCAGAATGCTGGTTTGCAGTAAAACTTGGATGATAAAGAACATTTAGCATTAATAGTGTCAGGTTTACTTTTCCCATAAGAGTTTTGGCACTTTTTTTTTTTTTGAAAGTGAAATTCTGACCTAGGGAACCTTCTGGCATTGTAGGGCGTGGAGAAAGCTATGAAGTTTGATAGTTACTGCTGAAGAGCACGTGGCTCAGTGGGTAGGGTATGTGCCTGGCATTCAGGAGGCCCTGAGTTCAATTCCACCATGGTCTAAACCAGGGATGGAGGCCCAGACCTGCATTTGGGAGGCAGAGGCAGGAAGATGACAAATTCCAAGCCGTATTCTGCTATCTGCCTTGTTTGAGGCCAGCCTAGTCTACGTCGAGACCTTGACTCAACATCTTAGGAAGAAGGAAGAGCTTTGAAATCTAAATACTGTTCACAGGAAAGATTACAATTATTTTGACGCTTTTCCAACATGTGATATAGTTAAAATATGCAAAGACAGACAAAACCAGTATCACCCATGTCTTGCAAAATTTGTATTTAAAATTTAAGTAAATGTCAAACTTAAACTGGTAACATGATTCAACCAGAGAACACAGTTTCACTAATGAATCTTCAGGATGTTTAACAAGCTTTAAAACATCATACTAGCCAAAATATTTGACTCCAAATAAAGTTTTCCTAGTTGGGAAAGGGAAGATGTAATAAAGAAATGCACCTTTAAGAAGTTTATCTAAGCTTTCTTATTATTGAAATTTTAGTATAACCTGCATTTCTTGAGTGTAAAATATTTTTCGTACATTTGTAGTACCTTGTAAGGTAATTGAAGCATTTGATACAGACAGTTTTCAAAACACTAAGTGATTTTACTGCCACTCAAATGGGCATGCACAGCTAAGACAATCTTGCAATACCATAGATGATTGGGAATTAATCTTTTTTGTTTTTCCTTAGAAAACTACAATGAGAGAAAAAAAACTTCAGAATTTTTACTTAAAATTGTAGAGATCATGGCAAATCATGTGTTGTATATCATAGGAAAAAGTTCATTTACAAGTATTTTTTTCCTGTCTAAATGGTCACATCAGATAAAAATAGTTGTCTTACCATAACAACTGATTGGAAGGTTTAAACCAAATATGGTTTAAATACAAAGGGTAAATCTCTTAGCTGATTTGAATTTTAAGACTTAGCTTTTGCCCTATCATTTTTTTTTTCTTCAAAATACTGCTTCCTTCTATTCTAGTTTTAATAACAGCCCTTGTAGCCGGGAGTGGTGGCGCACGCCTTAAATCCCAGCACTGGGGAGGCAGAGGCAGGCGGATCTCTGTGAGTTCGAGGCCAGCCTGATCTACAGAGTGAGTCCAGGACAGCCAAGGCTACACAGAGAGATCCTGTATGGAAAAACCAAAAAGAAAAAAATAACATCCCTCTGTGAGATTGACTTGTCTGTCAGCCACATACACAGGTGTCTTAGTGAGTGTGCTATTGCTGTGATGAGACACTGTGGCCATGGCAACTCTTATAAAGGAGTGCACTTAATTGAGCGTTAGTCCATTACCATTGTGGCTTGAAACATAATGACACGTAAGCAGACATGGTGCTGGAAAGTTAACTGAGAGTGACAGGATGGGAGAGAGAGAGAGAGAGAGAGAGAGAGAGAGAGAGAGAGAGAGAGAGAGAGAGAGAGAGAGAGAAGCAGAGACAGGCAGAGGCAGGGGCAGGAGCAGAGGCAGAGAGAAAACTGGGCCTGGCTTGAGCATTGAAACCCCAAAGCCTACCTCCAGTGACACACTTCCTCCAACAAGGCCAGGGCTCCTAATACCTGTCAAGTAGTCCCACTCCCTAATGACCAAACATTCAAATGTATTAGCCTACGGGTGGCATTCTTATTCAAACCACCACAACAAGCAACAAGTCAAAATGATTGGTGCATTTGTGACACAGAAAAAAAGAAAAAAGAAAATTTGAAGCAGCATAAAATATTCTGTTTTGTGAGAGAATATAAACTTCAACTATATTGTTTTTTTATAACGCACAAATTCAAAATTTTGCAGATAACACTTTTACCAAAAACAGCATAGTGATTCATTTAAACTAACTACTCAACTTCACTTAAACTACTTAGTAACATTCCTAAGTGAGAGAGCAATGAAATAGCATCTGAATTCATTTGATTCCTTCTCAAGCCTCTGATGGGGTTGAGGACTAGATAGTTTAGTCTTACAATTAAGCTTAGTTGGTTAGGGGTTAAGATGTCTTTAGGTCATGAGCATATACAGGGGGAGGTAATCCCCCTCAGAAACAGTCATAGGGGACGGGAATAAGGGGAAAATGGGAGGGAGAGAAGAATGGGAGGATAAAAGGGATGGGATAACCATTGAGATGTAACAAGAATAAATTAATAAAATTAAAAAAAGATGTCTTTAGGTCTAGATAGATGTTTTAAGTTGGTAATGGCAAGATATGATAGATGTTGATTTACAATCAGAATTTTATATGCACCAAGATAGGAAAGATGCTTTCTTCAAGGCTGCCAAATACAAATAGCCAAAACACTAGGAATGTAACATTCATATAATTCCTGATCATTTCGTGGTTCTTCTCGATGCAGGTAGTTTACTGTATATATGTGTAATAATTAAATGTGTATGTAAAAAATTAAAATAAAAAAATTGTAAAAACTGTATAAACTCCAAGCACCTTCTCTTTAAATATTTTTAGCTCTGTCTCAACATAATGAACTGAGTACCTGAAAAATAACAACAGCATCGACAGTGTGTCCTCATTTTGGGAAAAAACATTTCCATTTAACTCAAGAGTGTCAGACCAATGGAGAACAGCACTGTTAAGGGAATTTTGCATCTCAATACTTTGTTACCTTGCAATTCTTGTAAGGGGATTGGAGTACTCCTAAATTTTCATGTGGCTTTGTTAGGGTTAGCCAAGCACTGGGGGGTGGGGGTGGGGTGGGGATGAGGCCCTTCCCAAGCCTTTTGTCTCCCTCCTAACAGCAAGCTGACTCAGTGTTGCTTTCACCAAATGTTCGGCCTCCTACCTGTGTGACTCATTTGTTTCTAATGTAATGAAAATAATAGATACAAATGTTGCAGTTAATTCTGAGTCATGTGGAGTGTCCATTTTTTTTCCTCCTGTGCTTTCAGAGAAATCTTATTCTTTAACTCGAATAAGCAAAATTAAACAGCAACGAACTGTTTGCAGAATGTTTTTGGCTGTTTATACGTGAGGCTGTTGTGGTATTTAAATAAGAGTTAATGCTCCTTGCTACAAGGTACATGCTGCTTCCCATAAAGAGAAGCCTTGTGGAATGCCAGAAACATGAGGTTTTGAGAAGTTAGAAAGATATGACACAAAACTGAAAATAAAAAAAAATTTTGCCATGAAGAAGAATGATTTTAATATATAAATATATCTATTTAAATTTTTAATGGGCATGCGTGATGTTTTCATGTGTGTTAGGTTAATATTGGCAACATAGCCAAGTTCAAGAATCTCAAATTACATAGCACAGTTTTCCATTAGTTATAGAAAAACTTCTAAATGATTAATTAAATGTTAGTTTTAATTAACAAAGATAACCTACCTACTTTTTCCAGAGTGTCTCCAAGAGCAACAGATTTTTATATAAGAAAGCCTTTAATTATACTGAGATATGAAAATAAAAGCTGGTCCTGTTTGGTTTTCGTTACATCTCCAGTAGATATTAAAAGTTATTCGTGTAGTGCTAATGCCTTTTTTTTTCTGGGCTATTCAACAAGAGGCAGTGCATTTGCTGACCATCCAACCCCCATTCCATAGGGCACTGAGCATCTCAGCCTTGGGAGTAACCTGACAGCGTTAGTGCCTGGTTCACTTTAACTGGAGACTTGGGATTAATTCTTACCATGCGTTGTGGATACATCTTTAAATCTAAATTACTCTGTTGAGTGGCACAGTTGTTGGATCCACTGTGGGTTTTTGGCCTGGATTAAATGTGCTTTCAGGAGGGTTTGAAACACACCCTGGAGTTAGATGTGTAAGGGCAGATACAGCCTCAGGAGCTACAGGCCAGCGAGGTACCTTTCCCGCTGCCTTTGCCTTTTCCATTCAACTTTCCCCAATAAAAGCAACATTGAACTGCTTGCAAAGTGATTTATTTTGGAGTCTGTGATTTGTAGTATGTTTATCCTGTACTATATGGCTAAAATCCACTTATAAGTGAACACATACCACACATGTCTTTCTGGGTCTGGGTTACCTCACTCGAGATGGTATTTTCTAATTTCGTCCATTTGCCTGCAGATTTCATGGTGTCCCTCTTTTAATAGCAGAGCAGTATTCTGTTGTATAAATGTACCACAGGTTCTTTATCCATTCTTCAGCTGAGAAACACAAATATACTTTAAGAATGATATTTTATGACTGTTTACATGTGAAATATTTAAGTTGGAGTTACTGCAAGGATATACACTGCTTCCCATAAGGAGAAGCCTGGAGACGTGCCTGGGATAAACTCAGAAACGTGAAGACTGGTACCTGCCAAAAGACGAGGGACACACGAACTCCATCAGAAATGCTCCAGTGAAAGAATCAAATACGCTTACAAACATTTGACAGAGGAGGAGATAACCAGAAAAACATTAACTTCTCCTGCAGCAAGATTAGTGCCGTTAGAGGCAAACACTGTGCAAACCGGATGGAAAGTCATCCTTAATGATGGAAGTCCTCTTAAAGGATGTCTGATTCTCAGGCTTAGCGTGGCTTGATTGGATTCTATTTTTTTGTGGGAGGCTGCTGTGGAATGGAGTATCTTAAAACTATGTTGAAGAAAAACCATACTATTGCTGTTTCTGATATACAGAAACAAAATTTTAGGATTCTTGATTCTTCAAGAGGATAACACACACATATACATATATACAAGCATACACACAAACACATACATATGCACATAAACACATGCACAAACACATGCACACAGACACACACATATACACACATACACACAGGAGACATACACATGCACACACCATATATACATACATACACATAAACACATAAACTCATTACATACATATACACAGATACACATGTAAACACACACACACACACACACACACACACACACACACACACATTGGAATCAGTTCTAGCTCTCACGAAAATATATTCTCACCTCCAGGGAAGAACAATGATATGCGGCTCTGTTCCTGACATGAAGAAGCAGCTAATATGCAGCTGAAATATAGACTTATTGCCACAAAGAAACAGGAGATTATGTCCCTTGTATAAAGTGACAGATGGTAACAAGCGAGCCCTGGCACAAAACCGAGACAAGAAGAAACATAAAACTTTATATTCTTTCATGTACAGTGAACATAAACAAAAGATTAACAGCCAGAATAGACAAAGTACTACATATCAACAGGAAAATGAGAGAAATCCAATATAAATATGACTCATAAGATTAATACTTACAAAGAGAAATAATACATGTTTATGTTTATATATGAAGAAAAATTTCCCTTTTTATGTGAGGACACTTTATTATCCCTATTGTGCTGACTCATCATCTTCTAGGAGGAGTGTACACTATTATTCTTCCTGGCAGAGGAAATTCAGATTATCTCACCAAGAATACTGCCAGAAATCTTCATTCCAAGTTTGCCGGATAGTTTAAGCAGCATAGCCGATATAATGCACAGAATAATCATTAAGGAATTACTTAAAAGCATAAAAAAGCTAAATATTTCACCACGTAATGGTGTAAGCCAATGAACTACTCTTTTTGACACAAATAATGAAAAAATGTTGAAAATAACAAACAAGTCCCTGAAGAAATACGATAACTATTTATACTTACAAACAGAACCAGAAGCAAAATAGAACATGTTAATAATATATACTTACTCCTACACACCTACCAGGAATACGAGTGTATAACACAACCATAAAACCTGTGTTGTACACTCAGTTTTCCTTAACAGTTATACTTTATTATGAATTTATTAAATGAACATACCTCCCTTACAACCCGACTACCCTAAACAGGAGGGATGGGGGATTAAGGAAAACAAGAATGTAACCTTCTGAGTTTCAGTTCCTGAGAACAATTCCTCTGGCATAGTCAGGAGACCAGCAATTCCACCAAAAATTGCTGCTGGAACCTGGAGCAACCAGAACCCGGAGCCTCAGCCTGAGCCCAAAGCCTTGAAGTCTTCCCTGGAGTGGTTCTCTCTAGGAGTGTCTCAAAGTGGAGCGATGAACAGCCAAACAATCCCAAGACTGAAAAAAGCCATGCCTCGTATTTTGGGCTCGTGTGTGTGTGTGTGTGTGTGTGTGTGTGTGTGTGTGTGTGTGTGTGTGTGTATCCTCTCAGAGTCAGTGCTAGGATGTTTTTCAGCTGGCAAAAACCAATTCCCCCCCTACCCTCCACGAAGTGGTTAGCCTTCCGGGGGATAAACATCACTTGCTGTCTCACAAGTCTGCTCCCCATCCCACACTTGGGATTAAAACAAAAGCATGTTTATCTCCACTGCACTGTATTATACAACTATATTCACAAGGTTATCTCTATCTTTTTAGTCTGACAGATGAAGCAGACCTACAATGCATGACTCTACAACTTGACAACTTAAAACAGCGCCCACAATGAAATTTATTCTATAAATGTTCAGATGAAAGACTGTTGGAGATATACAAATTGAAGACACGTCTGTACAACAAATGAACTTTGAAAGAAATGGTTTTAAAGAAAAAATTTCTTCAACAAAAAGGGAAAAAATTTATGAGCAAAGTATGTGGATCCATGTGGAAAAAAAGGAGCAAGAAAAAGGCACAGAGGGCAAGAGGGCCAGGGAAATAGAAAGCAAGCAGGCTCAAGAGGGGCAAATACCAGAAAGCTAGTTTAATTCTCTTGTTACTAATTGAACTAATACATTCAGTAGGGTCAAAATTTTAATTACTAAAATG
This sequence comes from Acomys minous, assembly GCF_964271855.1. Taxonomy (NCBI): domain Eukaryota; kingdom Metazoa; phylum Chordata; class Mammalia; order Rodentia; family Muridae; genus Acomys; species Acomys minous. Next base: position 99,763,677 of record NC_140495.1, read on the forward strand.
TTCTAGGCAACTGAGGCTCATGGATAACTCAGATAAAGGGCATCAGTGTCATTAATGACAAATTACTGTTGTCACCATACTAACATAAATGAAAAAGTTGGGCACACATACTAACCGTGAAACAGTATCAAATGACTCGAATAAAATCAAGACAAATTATTGGTTAACATATAGTGAAAAATTCCCAGGCTGCCACTAAATAACAAATAAAGTGCTGTACGGTAGTATAAAGTGAACTTGAAATCATACCTAACACTTTATTTATTTCCAATTATACTAGCATCCCTAAGAAATTTAACAGTAGGTGGAAACCCCCAAATCCTAACAGTAAACTAACCATGTTAGTACGTTTAAAAGCATTTATCAGAGTTCCCCTAATGGCTAGCCCAGTTTCTATTTGAGCCAGCAGTTCAAGCAGTGAAAGGAGGTTTCTTTTTCCTTTCATCTTCACCAGCATTTGTTGTCAGTGGTCTTTTAGATGGTAGAGATGATAAAAAGTATTGGAATAGTTACTTACAGGAGCACTAATTTTATGACTAAGTCCATTCATCACTGTAGAGCTGAAAAGCCGAGCAACCAGGAAAGCCATCCCTGGATCAGGAGTGAGGTCAAGGCATGTCCAAATGCCAACGATCTCATTTTGAGACCAGCAGGAGTAGGATCATCACCTCTGTCGGCAGAAGTAGCCTTATTGCCCTCACCTCTGCCACCCTTGAGCTGGTCATGTAGCCTTAAGGCCAGTTTACAGGTTAAACTTCTCTTCTCCTTCAACAGTTATGTCCAGCAAGCACCTGGAATGCAAATGAGGGATTCCCAACACCTTTGGACACAGCCAATGATGTGCATGCATGCTGAAACCCTCTACCCACTCCCCCACAGGTTTAAATTGCATTTGTTCTTCCCAAATAAAGGAGCTGTCTCACTGAAGCCTGACTCCCGGGGAGTCTGTTTCTTTTTTGTTTTGTTGGGTTTTTTTGTTTGTTTGTTTGTTTTTTTGTTTTTTTCGAGCTTTGGCTGTCCTAGACTCACTTTGTAGACTAGGCTGGCCTCGAACTCACAGCGATCCACCTACCTCTGCCTCCCCAGTGCTGGGATTTAAGGCGTGCACCACCACACCGCCTGGCTTGTTTCTCATACTCTTAATGCAGGCTGAGGTCTCCTTATTTTTCATCCGTTGCTGAGTCCAAAAAAATCACATCACTGTAACAAAATATCTGGCACTGGGAAATCAACCTATAAACAATAGAGATTTGTTCCTTGTACTTTGGGAGGGCAAAAAAAAAAAAAAAAAAAAAAAAAAAAAAAAAGAAAAAAAGAAAGAAAGAAAGAAAAAAAATCCAAGATTGAATTTTAGGTTTGATGAGAGTCACACTTCTGGAGGGAGTGAATGCCGCCTGCTTAGGGTGGAAGAAATAGATGAGTGGACCCTCCAGCTTTACCAAGGCAATAGCCCATCCAGCAGGACATAACCGTCACCGCGTCATCAACCCTAAGAGTTCAGCCTCGCTTCTCAATACTGTTGCAACTGGGTTTTAGATTGAGCACAAATGCAAACTGGGTCATTCGCCTGCAAAAATAAATGCCTTAGTGTCTTCTGAGGGTTTGGGTTGCCCCAGCTAGTGATGTCTCTCTACATTGATAACATGATCATTGCCAAAATATGTCACAAACGTACCTCATTTGGAGTCTCTCCATTATTTTGTGGCAAATGTAATTATAATTACTTAATCTTGTCAAGTCTTTGTCTTGTGTTTTTGAATAGACAGGGATGGAATGACCATAACATTAATCAAAAATTTATTTTATTTTTAAAAAGATCAGTTCCAGTACTGTACATGTGTGCAAGATGGGTATGACACATATTAAGTGTGTTATTTCAAAAGGAAATTCTAAAGTATCTGGTCCAATGATGTTATCACCAGACAGCCTGCAATACTTCAGTTATTCTAAAGTGTCATCGGTATGCATGGGACTTGATAACTTGTTAAATAAATAAAACACTTTACATTTACATTTAAGCCTGAATATTTTCTTTCGGGCTTCTTTCCATTAGGAATTCTATAAAACACATCAATTGAATTTTCAACGCCTTGAGGTCTGAAACTACCAATCTCTTTTACTTGGAATATATAACAATTCTTGGGAACTTTATTCCTCCTAAGAATAGAAATTTAAATTGCAATATAAAGTCATATTTTTTAGATTTCACCACTCAGAGAAAATCACAATAATGTATTTTCTGAGACTTTCCAGGAACAGGTGCACTGTTAGCTGAAATTATCAAAAGTAGGATTATAGTGTCTTAAGTATTTAACTTATTCTACAATATCTATCAAGTGCCCACTCTGTACCACGTACGTAGAGCCTCATTTATGTATGTGTAATTCTGTTAACAAATTACATCACTTTGTATTTTGCATCATGTTTATTCAGTAATCAAGGTCTCAGAGAATTGAAATAAATGCTCAAACTGCACCATCATGTCACAACATAGGCAAATATTAATAAACACTTCTTTTATGAGTAGCTCTTTTGTATATGATTATGCAAGGTATTACTTCTATATAACTACACTTGAGCATTTAAAGATTTATTTATTTATTATTTATTGTATATGAGTGTTTTATCTGCAGAAGAGGGCATCAGATCGCACTATAGATGGTTGTGAGCCACCATGTGGTTGCTGGGAATTGAACTCAGGACCTCCGGAAGAGCAGGCGGTGCTCTAAACCACTGAGCCCCTACACTTGAGCATTTAAACATTTTGTTCAGATGTTCTCCTAATTATTGAGTATAATGACAATGAAGGCATTTTGTCACCTTGAAGGAAACTTTCATAGGTTAATTGTGACTGTTAATTTTTTTAAACCTTTCCTTTTTGAAATAAAACACTGCTAACAAATTGGCTAAACTGTCTTTATATCTTCAGATGCATTTTGTACCTCTGACCTCATGCATAAAGTATTCCCCTTACAGTGCAAATGCAATGCTACGGTCTTAGGAAATGAGGAATATTGAACAGAAGGTGGTTATTCTGAGGATAATGGGGCATATTTGTTAGGGGATGATGCACTTGCAGCTTCCTTAGCATCAATAGGGCCTTCCAGTAGGAAGATGCTTCTCCAGTGAGGAGACAAGGCGGCCAATCACAGTGTAGACCCTGAGAGTCTGAGCTGATGCTGTGAAAACTGCATGAGCCACACTGTTCCAAGAGCGGTTTCTCTACTCATCGGCTTTCGGTTGTGTGCATAAAGCTAGTTACCTGTTACTTTCCCTCTGTGTGTCTGGACTGCGCTGCAGTGCCACACTCTGACCTCTCTATTTCCAGTGCAGTTGTTTTTTGCACAGAGGCATCTCCTCCGTTCTAGCTCCTACTGTTACAGTCAGTCTTAACTACTCAAGCTCCCAAACTGAGTAACCCAAAGTCTTCCTTCCTCTCAATACCCGCGTCTAAACACATCAGTGAATTCAAAGGTTTTCACGTTCCTCCCACATCATTCTCCACAAGGCTGCCAAGGCAAACCATCTTAAAACAGAAATGACATCCTAATGCTTCTGAGCTTGAAATGATACAAACAGCTATTATGGCACTTAAATGAAAATCCCTCCTCCAGGCTCTCTTCCTGTTCATGCCCGGCCTGATGGCTTCTCCATCCTGGACCAGGAACACTTTCAGTTCACTGGACATGGATGTAATCATTCTGACTCAGAGAAAGAAAATGCTGCTTGCTGGCTTTTTTCATCACTCACAAGCACCTTCTCTGCAGAGATTTTTCTCTTGTTATGTTATTTGAAGACTTGTTCTTTTTTTTTTTTTTTTAAGATTTATTTATTACATATGCAGTGTTCTGCCTGCATATACACCTGCACACCAGGAGAGGGCACCAGATCTCATTATAGATGGTTGTGAGCCACCAGGTGGTTGCTGGGAATTGAACTCAGGACCTCTGGAAGAGCAGACGGTGCTTTTAACCACTGAGCCATCTCTCCGGCACCTGAAGACGTACTCTTAACCATTCCATATTTCGATCCCTTGTTGGTCTCACTTACACACTTAGGGAGGGCGGCTTTTCTGTTCATTTATAGTCCAGTTACTGCCACACCGCACAGGGCATCGTGTGAGGGCAAAGGGGCTCTGAGTGTTTCCACTGTGGTGTCCTAGGACGTGGCATAGCTTCCAGAACAGGATTCATAGGTACTTAATAAGTAATTTCAGGAAGACGAATTAGTTAACCTAAACCAAGACCTAGAGATAGTTGTTTGCCATTCCACATGCAACATAGCAATTCACACAGGACGGTGATGATATAATTGGCTTCTCATCCTGTCAGAATAGCGGTGCCGTTACAGGAAGCTGGCATTCCTCCAGACACTTTTACCCTAAGGGAAAGTTTTTTTTTTTCTCCCTTCTATCTAAATGGAACCAAGCCGAAGCAACTGGAAAGTTCATCTTGGCATATAAAAGTTGAAATTTGAGAAAGTGCAAAATAGAGTCTGAAATCAATATTTCCCAACTTTTCTATCATGCAGTGTCTTGGTCAGTGTTCTGTTGCTGTGAAGGGACACTATGACAAGGCGTCTCTTACAAAAGGAAGCATTTAGTTTGGGCTCAGAGGTTTAGACTATTATCATCACTGTCGGGAGCATGGCAGCTCCCATTGTGCTGGGAAGCTGCTGAGAACCACGTTCTGACCCTAGGCCAAGAGAGGAAAAAAGAGCCTAGACCAGGAAGGAGCCTTAGAAATCTCAAGTCCCACCCTTTGTGACACATTCTATCCAATAAGATCATACATACTCCAATGAGGTCACACCTTCTAATCTTTGTCAAATAGTACCATTCCTTGATGGCTAAGCATTCATTCAAATATATGACCCTATCGGGGCCATCCTTATTTAAGCTGCCACATGCAGAAAACAAAGATGAAAAATAATGCAAGCACTGAAAACCATGTAGGGTGAACCAGCTCTTTGGAGTCTCTCACGGTTTTGGTTTTGTCAACTTGACTGAAACTAGCAACATCTTGAAGACAGCATCTCAGCTGAGGAAATGCTTCTGTCAGATTGGCCTGTGGGCAAGCCTGTGAGCTATTTTCTTGATTAATGGTTGAAGTGGGAGTGCCCAGCTCAGCTGAGCTAGTGGTCCTGGGTTGTGTAAGAAAGCAGGCTGAAAAAGGCATGGGAACAGAGCTAGTGAGCAGCACTCCTCCATGCTTCCGGCTTCGGTTCCGGCCTCCAGTTGTGGCCTTGAGTGTCTACCCTGACTTAGCTCAATGATAAACTGGGACCTGTAAGTCAAACTAAATCTTTTCCTCTCCAAATAGCTTTTAATCATGTGTTTATCAGTGCAACAGAAAGTGCACTAGGACAAGATCCAAACGCCATCTTGGTCCAACTTGCTCCTTTTCCTCTATGGATTTTTTTGCTCCTTTGTTTTTTGTTTGTTTGTTTGTTTGTTTGTTTGCTTGTGTTTTGAAAATTCAACCATCCTCCTTGACTCTGAAAAAAAACCCACTTTCTTCCCACTTCACTTAGATTAGACCCTCTGAGAACTTTAATTGAAAAAATATCAGTAAGATAATTTAGATTATTTACACCAAGGCAGCACATACAGAAGACTAATTACATCATCTAATTACATGATTCTAGAGTGTCTAAAAATTACATATTCTTTATATATTTCAGAGTAAATGCACGTGAAAGCCAGTTTTCCGCACAGAGAGCCAGTGGCCAAGTCTCCCATTGTGTCCTGAATGTAAGTACCAGATGATAAAACTACCCAGCTGACTTTAATTAGTTTTTCACAATCAAAATTTCAAAGGCATTTTAAGTTTCAGCAATTATTCTGCTTCTTGCTTCTGTTGAATTTTATTGATGATTTAATACAGCATTCAGATTTCTTATTGAGTGTGATTTCAGAGTCTTGTTAATTAAAATGACAGCACTGTTTAGAGTAGCATGCCAATGCAGAGACAATATAAATATGTTCGGGTATTGGACTGTTAGTAGGTAGTAACATATATTTTTAATATCTCTAGTGTGTTGTTCATTAAGATTATTGTCAGCAAGCTCCCATACTTCATGCCCATGTGCTACAGTGTTCCTTACAGTCCTATCATTTCTATTTTATAGCAAACATGAAGGAAGACAAGAATGCAGCCAGCATGCTGGCATTAAGCTAAGCTTCTCGAAGCGAACACTTAGCATCAATGATAGTTCATTTTATATGTCTTAGTATATACGATGAAGGCCATTTCCCAGAATGGAAATTTTGTTGCTATATAAAATAAAATTATACTTTGGCTTGTATTGTCATGCAACAAGAAAGGGATTTGCCATATTGTGTCTGTCTATCTATCTATCTATCTATCTATCTATCTATCTATCTATCTCTATATCTTAAGGCCAGATATTATATGTTTAAAATGCAGTAACTGAAGTGATTAGTAATAAAACATAAGATGTGATATTTCCTTTGTTTATGAAAACTATTGATAGAGTTTCAGGACATATAATATCGAGGAGCATCATGTTAAACAGTGATGTCTATCAAATTCCATATCTGCATTATTCTTTTATCAACCATCATTTTAACAATTGCTAATTAATTCATTACTTGTTAGTAATGGAAGGAAATTATTTTCTGCTTTGCTAGAAACAAGGTCAAACTGTTGGAGGAAAATATATTTCTTCCCACTCTAGATGATAAAATGCAAATTTACAAATGAATTCACAATTAATTATTCATTCTTGTTTATTTAAGTAAAATCATAACAACCCTAACACAGTTTTACCAGTTTAAACCTGGAGTAGGGTTTAGTGCAGTCACTTTTTTGTTCAGTCTTATTTCTCCTCCTTTTTCCTTTTATTTTTTTCAAGACAGCATTTCTCTGTGTAGCCTTGACTGTCCTGGACTCACGTTAGACCAGGCTGGCCTCTAACTTACAGAGATCCACCTGCCTCTGCTTCCTGAGTGCTGGGATTACAGGCTTATGCCACAACACCCAGCTTCTCTTCCTTTTGAATGAGAAGATGACTTAAGCAGTATCTAATCTCACATATATGTGTGTGTGTGAGTGTGTGTGTGTGTGTGTGTGTGTGTGTGTGTGTATGTGTGTGTGTGTACTCAGATGTATATACTTTCAGGGAAAAAGTTAGTGAATTTACCAATATGTGGATTTGAAGCCTCATTAATTGAAAAGACACAGACATTTATTGTTAGCAGAAAATTAGAGAAAGAGACTGCGCCTGCTAGTCTTAGGTTAACTTGACACAAGCTAGAGTTATTTCAAAGGAAGGAACCTTGATTGAGAAAACATCTCCATAACATCCAGCTGTACACAAGCCTGTAGGGCATTTTTTTTGTCAATGGTTGTGGGTGGAGCCACCCCTGGTCTGGTGGTCCTGGGTTCTATAAGAAAGCAGGCAGAGTAAGCCAAGGGGAGCAAGCCAGTAAGCAGCACCCTCCATGGCGTCTGCATCAGCTCCTGCCTCCAGGTTCCTGCAAGCTTGAGTTCCTGCCCAACTTTCTTGAGTGGTGAACAGCAGATAGGAAAGTGTCACTCATAACTTGCTCTTTGATTGTGGTGTTTCATCACAGCAGTAAGAAGCCTAACTAAGATGGAAGGTTTCTCCCATTCTTCCAGCCCCGTGCCTTTACTCCAGACCAAAGCACCATTGCTTAGGGAGTTTCTAGGAAATCATCCAAAATCTTTCTCAGATATACTAAGGTCTTGGAAAATTGTAGGTTTTCCTCACAAATAATTTTTGTCTCTGTTCTATGTCTGCATTTTCAGTAACGTGTAGTATTCCCTAGATAAAACAATTTAAGACTCAGGCTGTCCTCTGATTCATACCTCTAGAGCAAGAAGGTTGGAGGCCAACGCCAGCACTTGCCTTTATGTCTTTTTCCTCCAACAAAAATGTCCAAGCTCAGAATGACTTTAAAAGATGTAATGCAAAGATAAAATGAGGGACATTGCATAGATAAAGCTAGAAATATTCTGATAAAATTGAAAACATTATAAAATACATGAAAGGACATAATGAATAAGATTAGCTCTGCTTGGGTAAAATCGGGCTGAGTGTTGTAAAGACCAAATACAGTGGTGGCATCCTGAGGAGCTTATGGGGTCAAACAGACATTTCTGTGTAGAAGGGCTGAGCATGAGGTCTGAGATTGTCTCAAAAGTGCCTGTACTCCAAGCTTGATGGAGTTGGCAGGTTGCATTCAGACCGCAAAGGAGCAGGACGTCAGCTGTGACACAAAGGCTGGAAAAGAACATTAGGCTACAGTTACAACCCTTGCTGGACAATGCCTGTGGCATCTCATGGACAATAATTTCTGTATTGCACTTTGATGATGAAGTTAAGCAAGTTAGGAAAAATGGAAGGACCAGTTCAGAAATGGTCCAGAATTACAAAGAAGGTTATTTTAATGTTACTCTTCTTTCATAGTTGAATAATTGGGCTGTGATTCATTTTCATTCAATTTCATTAGATGTAACATTGCCTAAGATAATGAGATGAAATAATGAGCGATATATTAGGCAGGATCTATGAATTTCTTGTTGTTCTATAATGGAAAAAATTGAAAGATATTTGCCATTGCATAGATAAAGCTAGACATATTCTGATAAAATTGAAAACATTATAAAAATTCTGCTTAAAACAAAAATAATCTCATATACATTTAAATGTGGGCTATGTGGTGATTTACTCCTGAGTGGTAGGATTTTAGCTAGTGGGATTGAAACTGGCTGAAAAGGGTTTTTATTTTCCAGATGGTATGTTTTAATGATAATTGTATATGTTAGTCTTTTATTTATGATAAATTTATCTAGTTGTATAATAATCTACATACTCCTATTTGCCATTTATCATTTGCTAATATGTGATTTTATGTTTTAATCTAACGTTATGTTCTGTTAACATAATTTGCTTATACAAGCAAGATTTAGTGTATTATTCCAAATATTATTTAGTATAATAATGGAAATATGCTATAAATTCAGGAACTCTTCAGAGGTAACTCAGTAAAGCCATAAATCAATATATAATTGTAGTGGTATATTTACAACTTCAATTAGAAATGCAGAGAAAAAAAGATACAAATAAAACTATTTCAGAATCCAATGAAACTTCTTTCCTTGGTCTGAATCCATTATGGAAAAGATGTACATATACATTAATATTTATTTGTAGGAAACATGTATGTAATCACACGCAGATGAGTTCCACTTTTCAGGGTTTTCTTGTTTTATGTCTGTGCATGCATAGTAACCAAATGAGGGTAACTGTCTTATCACCTAAAACACTTACTATTTATTTGTGTTTGAAACATTCAGTATTGTCTAAATAAGCTGTGTTTCATTATCAGTCGGTTATTCCCTACATTGGTTGTTACAATGTGCCACAAGGCTCTAGAGATTTTTGTCTATCCTGTCCCACTGCCCCTCTCTCCAGGGACTCATCATTTTCCACATGTCCTTTACAACCTTAAGGCTCTATAAACCACACCTAATCCCAGACATCTTAGACAGTACCATTTCACTTGCCCTATAAGTGAACATACTATACTCTTCATTCATTGCCCATCTCATTTAATATAATGACCTCTGACCCCATCTACTTTGCTGAAAATTAAATCAGTTCATTGTTTTACACATGAAAGGTATCTCAAGAGAATATGGCATAGTGATGCATGCCTGAAAACCCAACTCAAATAGTTGGGGCAGGAATATCCCTGATTTGATGCTAGTTCAGGCAGCTTAGTGAGAACTTGTCTCAAATTAAATAAGCACACACACACACACACACACACACACACACACACACATACACAGAGAGAGAGAGAGAGAGAGAGAGAGAGAGAGAGAGAGAGAGAGAGAGAATGTACATACAACAGTCTTTTTACCCATTAACCTTGGTTTAATGCCCCCCTAAAACATACACACACAGTGTATATGTACAAGTTTTCTTATCCCTCCACCTTGGTTTAATGTCCCACCCAGCACACACACACACACATACACACACACACACACTCACAAACACACACACACACACACACACACAAACTCACATACACTCACGCTCTCTGCATATACATACATCAGAATCCTTACTCATCTATCTGTAAGTGGGCAGCTAAGATGCTCTCACACGTTGGCTATAGTGAGTACTATTTGATAACTATATGGGATGGTTGTGACTTGCACACATCTTTCTGCCTCTGCTTTAAAATTCACTGTAGAACTACTCATGCATCTCTTTATTGCATTACTTTTCTTAAGCTTGGCTGAGTCTCATGTGGTCATTACATCCAAGAAACAGGGGAGTATAGCATATGCTATATGCTATGAATATATTCAGGGCTGTCTGATCACATGGACACACACACACACACACACACACACACACACACACACACACACAGAGAGAGAGAGAGAGAGAGAGAGAGAGAGAGAGAGAGAGAGAGAGAGAGAGGAGAGAAGACTGTAGCAGTATACTTTATCTACTTCTGAAGGTGACATGACCTTTAGACCACAAAACACCCGTAGAAGCATTTCTCAGAAATTACCTCCACCATTCAGAGATACTTGGCTTAACCTTTCTCTGCTCACATCTAAACTTAAGTGCTTACACATAAACTTATGTGAATATTTTCATGTTATTATAAACAAAAAGTCATGTTTTTCCCAAAGACCTTTCCATATACATGGTTAGAATATTGGCTTTGTACTCACAAAGCGTTTCACACTTAAAAAAATATTAAATTAAGTTCAGCAGCATATGACTGTGATGCTGCCCTGGTGGGTAAATTCTACCAATAGTATCAGGCAAATCTCCATGAAGACGTTGAGCTGTTATTTGAAAAACGATGAGTCTGACCCGTTTCTCCATCTCAAAAAGAGAACTCAAGAGTTCATTCTTTGGGGGCACTAAGGAAGTCCTTTCTAAGTGATGAAAGGAGCTGGGAACAGAAACACAGATCCCCTGCGATTGATTTGGGTCCTAGACAGAGTGACTGTGTGAAGAGGTCCTCACTTTGATGTAGTGACTATTCGTAGTGATCCGTTTTACATTCTTACCCATAACATCCAGGCTGTCGGGAAGTTCATCCCTATTTTTCTAACATTACTGTTTCTAAACATTCTTCGAGCAAGGAATTTCTCCACAAAAGACTCTCAACGTGGCCACAGGAGTTGACGTACGATAGCCAAACATTCTCAAAATGCCCCTCAAGTCTGGAGTTACTAAATCATAAACGGATCAAAGTTAGGTGAACAAGGTCACTTTGTGCAATCCTGGTGTTAAGTGGTGGTTAGTAGAATATAAAAATTGGAGATGCTTAAGCACATTTGGAAGCACCTTTTGGATACATTTTCTGATGTGTTGCATTGCCTAATAATTTCAGAGCTGGTGATGAAAATAATCAAAACCATTTGCCTACAATATTCTCTGATTTTTATTTAACCTGGGATATTCCACAGAAGTCTTCCTGTCTCTGCATTAGTTTTAGAGGATATATTAGAAAACAGAGCTTACCTGTAGCATTGCCACATTCACAGTTGACATGTATTTAATATTCATACTAGGTTTTTATTAAAGGCACTACATTTTCCTTTTTTTTTTTTTCAGATTTGGCAGAAGAATAATGTTCATTGTTCTCCCAAAAGCTTAGCTCTTTATAAATTCCAGATACCTCCATGGCTTGAAAGCCCCATTGTCCAGGAAACAATGCTGTTCAAAAGATATAATTTTGATGAAAAGATCAATGCAGTTATTTAAAAGGAAACAAACACATTTTAACTTACTAATTGGATCATTTGCATTTTTGTTTAAAATTCATGTGTGAGCAGCATATCTTCTATTTACTGATCCATCAAGTTCAAACATTTAATTTTATAGATCTTTCTGATGCTCTGCTTTCTTTTCCACTTGTAAATTCTTAATATTCTAACAAGGAAAACACTTATCAACATAATAAGGACTTCATAGAAAACATGCATCTTAGTTATGATGGATCATAAACAATTCAAGAGATTATTTTTGACTTAATGAAAAGAAAAAAATACACAAGGAAGTTGGCTTCACTGTAGTTAAGGAGTACAAGAATTATGATGACCTCTGTAAAAAAAAAAAAAAAAAAAAAAAGAGCTTTTCATTCATAGATGTCCCATTGGGCTGGAGAGGTGGCCCAGCCATTAAAGGCTAGGTTCATCACCATAAACATCATAGATGTTCTATCAGTCTGAACTTTCAAAGTCACTTATAAACAAAAGCTTACAGTGAAATAAAAGAAGATAGACACACTCATGTATAGAAAAGGTGAAAGATGCTCTAGTTCCCTGAATCAGAAGGAAGGGCACCCCACAGACAGAATTCTGGTGAGAGGAGACAATGGTGGACAGCCAGTTGTAGTCCCAGATGCTGATGCAAAGCTCTGGCCACCCTGGTGATCAAACAGAGCTATCAGTGAGTCATTTGTAACTGCTTTGTCCAGTAGGGTGGCCACTGCGCACTTACAACTGTTTAAATAGAAACTAAAGTCAAATGAAAGCACAAAATTGCAAATCCTTCCTCATGGGACCGTCTCAGTGAGCACTTTTGATCATAATATGTTTCCATCATTGTTGATTTGTAATTAAGAATTAAGAATTTGCAAGTGGCAAAGAAAGCCAGAGTATTATAGAACCCCTCAAATTAAATGTTTCAGCTTGATAAGTCGGTAATCAAAAGATATACAGCTTACCCAATTTTAAATAAAAATACAAATAATACATAAAAAGGAATATGATAGAGTCTTAGAATTGTTATATAAATCAAAGACCCTACCAGGCATATTTTCCAAAGCTTTGTTTTTAAAAAGTGCACAGTGACATGGACTGTAGTCATTCACAACAGTCATACAGAAGATTAGTGACCGTATTGCTTGTATGTTTCTGGGTGTAATTTTTGGAGTCTCGTAAAGTTTTCTTTTCTAAGTAAAATATTTATCCATTTGTCACCCATAATCTATAATGTCTTGCTGTGAATGTTGATGTAACATCACCCGTAATGTTCTGTACTTCTTTGCCTTTTGCCCATATTATTAAATCCTGACAAATATAATTTCACCTGTTTACTACATGGTTTTATATCTAGGGCACATACTTACATATATATTGTATGTGTGTTAAGTAATTGCACGCTAGTTTCTAAAGCGTTGCAGATGTTGTCTGGCAATCCCACCCTTGCGTACAGCCCTTTCTGATTACAGTGAACCTCACCAGCGACCGTCTCTCTCCTACACCTGCCCTCCCCTCCTCCGTCACCAGTGCTCAGCTTCCTTCCACCCCTAATATCCTCTGACTCCTACAAGTCCCTTTTCTACATCTTTAATTTGATATTGAGGTCCATCGAACTTAACCAGAGCTCGCTGGAGATTGGCGACCTCCTTAGTCCAGGCACGCTTGAAGACACCGCATTACTTTTAATGCAAAAATCTACCAAAACTTATACCGGATACCATGTAACATTTCTCATAAAGGGGCATGAGGTGAGTAAAACTGAGAACTTTGGAACAAAGCTGAAATAAAAAAAAAACATTTACAAAACCACAGAAAGTAAAACTAAAGCGCATTTTTAAGCACAAATGATGACACAAAGGCTTAAAGTGGAATTGTGCGTATGTTAGTGTCAGCCACTAACATTTTCCTAACCAGCCAACCGTATCAGAAGCAGCAAGTTCTTCCAAGATCTGGCTCCTGGCTGCATCATCAGCTTTCTGGGTCTCCAGCTTGCTGACTGTGGATATCAAGGCACCTTTATAATCCCGCTAACCAATTGCTTGCGTCTATCTGTCCTTTTAAAACCCATTTTGTTCCTTTGGGAAATACTCACCAACAAACTCACCACAGTGGAATTCCATATTAGAATAGTGAATGAAGTACATAAAAATGCTTTTACTTTTAGAACCATAATGACATTTCTGTCAACTCTGTTTTAGAAAATAAAGAGGTATCTTATCTTCTCTAATACCATATTAAAAGAGATTTAGACCCAATGTTGCTTTTTCATCGTAAATATTTTAGTTCAAATTTGGTTCTAGATTTCCAGAAATATCTGCCTGTTATAAACATTTTTTATTGAAAATAGATTTTTCTCTGATATAATATATGAACACTTAAAATTGCTTTTAAATTTCTTCTAAAAGTGACAGGCCTTGCAATTTCCTTTCATAAATATTAATTCTGATTTTATATGTGTTGTTTCATATGATGCTACTGGGGTACTTATAGTGTTATTTCAAGAAATGTTGTTCAAGACAAAATATATTCTTATATATGTCATGTGGTGAATCTATAGTGTTAAAAAGCCTTTTCATATTTAATTATTTAATTAATTAAATAATTATTTAATTATTTCACATGAATAAATGCAACCGTGGAAATCTAAAGGTAAGCGTGCTTATCATTGATGACAGTTTCCATGTTGTCAGAGTAACTTAACATGGTTTCAGATTTTCATCTTTTAATTCACATTCCTAGATTTAATCTCATAGGGTTTTACTATGTGGCCTTGGCTGTCCTGGACTCACTTTGTGGACCTGGATGGCCTTGAACTCACAGCGATTTGCCTGCCTCAGCCTCCCGAGGTGCTGCGACTAAAGGTGTGCGCCACCACGCCTAGTGACAGAGTTTATTTATTTATTTTTAAATCTGAGCCAAACTACTAGTCGATATTTCATAATAGTTTGTTGTGACTCTACAATAATTTAAAGAGTGGATAAGAACAGTATATAAGCACCACGTTGAAGATGTGGTGGTGAGAAGTCTGTCATTGTCTCCTGGGGCCAGCAGGAGGAAAATCCGTGCCATGCTGTCGATCAACCCCATGCTTGCACCCCTTGGTCTCTGGCTCACATCTGCATCTCTAGAACAGAAAGAGTATCTTTTGCCTCTTCTGCATCTCTTTCCACTAGGACAGCCAAGCTTCACTCTCTTCAGCGATGCCTCAAACCCCAGGAATCCTGAAGCTTCTAAGATTTTGAGTGGATGGGTCTTTTCGCAGAACAGAAAAAGACCAAAATCTTCCTTTTTATACTCAGCTGCTCCTGCTCCGTGTCCAATCCCATGTATTGTAGACTCACGAAACTAGAGGCCCTGAAGCTTTCATTAGCAGCACGGTGATGTCGCAGACGGACTAGTTCACAGCATGCAGACCTCTGTCCCAGCTCTCTGCAGCATCGCTCTCCACAGACACTCAAGCAGCACTTGCTATTGGGACCAGAACAGAAACTTAAAAGGACAAAGGTATATTGGACTCAGAAGGCTGCCATACCTTCGCTTGATAGAAAAAAAAAAAAGTAGCCTGCTTAGTTGCCATGTGGCCTTTCTCTGACCAGCATGGGAAGAGAGGGAGCAGGAGACACATATCATTGGTATAAACACTATTGTGCATGACCGTGTCACGTTTTACCATTAGTGACTACTATGAACAGTGTACCTAACTTAAACTATGAACTTCTTTATTAGTCTGTCCCGTTGTCTCAAGAGACCTTTTCCATTATTTCAGAGTTCATTGACAAATAGTCTTCATTTGTCCTTCTGTGATAGGAAGATTATTAGCACAGACCTCAAGGGTCAAAGCCCCTTGAGGTCACAGCCATCATATGATCCCTTGTGTGTGTATCACAGGACACAGCAGGTCACTTCTATTAAGTAGAACAGAGGCCACATGCTGAGACTTCAATTACTTTTGTCTCATTGGACTCTTGTTTATTTCCCTTGGGTGCTTTGTACATTTGACTGAAGTTAGCTGCTGCGTTGCTAAGATGCCCACAGGGTACAGACTTATACAGCCTCCAGACTCCAACCACCCTAGAAGAATGGTCTCCCCAAAGGGGCTGAGAGTGAGTTTGAAGCTGGTCTGTCTTCTGTCAAGAGCGGAGCTTTAAGTTTTGTGCAAACTTCACGTCTGTGCCATGCACCTCACCCCTAGTAGAACCAGCTACACTGAGCCCAGACTCGTGACCACAGAATTTTTGATCTGATAGTAATGGCTATTGTGTTTGAGCTACCACGTATTGGGTATGCGATATGTAACTAATATAAACACTTTTAGAAAGTAGTGTTTCATTTGTTTTATTGTACATTCAACAGATAGATAATAAATGGATGATCATTGCCACCTCTGCTTTTACCACAAACTTCTCTCCTTGAGGCTTTGACTAACATCCTGTTTTGTTTGTTTGTTTTGTTTTTTTTAATGTTAGAACCTTGTAACCACAATGCAGGTTATTAGCTAATTGATATTACCAGGTACTATTTAAGGCCTAGTGTTAAATTTTTTGCTGCACTGGTTCTTTAATCGACAATACATAGATAAATTCATCTCTGCTTGTGGTCACACAAGAAGAATGAAGGCAGGAGCAAGTTGTCTGTGGCTTTATGAATTATTAATAACTCCAGAAATTTGTAGTTTCCATGTTTTTTTTGAGTCTACTTATGAAATTTAGACACAGAAGAGTAAGTTCATGCTGCCTTTCACGCTGTCTGAAGTATTAAACACTGTTTAAAATGGAGCCTAAAATACTGGAGGTATCAGAGAGAGGAAGCACAGCTTCTAAGTGTGACTCAGTAGGGAGAAGTTTTCCCGTGAGATGGAAGCCATTGCTACCTATGTTTAAATGGTTGATTTCTTGGTTTGAAGTTCGGCATATTAGTTTGCATGCATGCAGGCAGCATAGTTCAAGAAGAACTGTCAGGGAAATCAAGGCACAGTGCAAACACCTGGAAGGCAGCAAGCAGGACCACTAGGTATGAGACGAGCCAAGACTGAGGAGGAGAGATGGAGGCAGGTGTGCAGCAGTCAAAATTTCAACTGTAATGATGACACAAGAGAGTTCAGTTTTTCCATACAGTTTGTGTACCATGGCCCTGGGTAGAGAGACTAGATTAAATTGAATGGCTTTACTATCCCAACAAATCCGTAAGAACCATTAAAAAAATCTGTACTTTATAGTTTAACATTGTAAGACTTCTGTATTTCTTTTGACGGGGACTGGTTGATGGAGTCACTATGTTCTTAGCACATGATCCTATTAAGTGCTTATATTCCACAGAATCGTGTTTTAAAATCATCAATTAATATTCTATCCACACTCATTACATCAAAAGTACAAGTGGTGGGCCTTGAAAATACGGAAGTGTGCAACTTCCACTTCAGGTAAACAGACAATGCTTTCCAAGCAGAAAGTTCACGCAGTTCAGGCTTGCCCCCTTCGGAGACACACAGGTTGGAAATGGCTTTTTAAGAATGAAAAGTGAGACCTCGGGTCTTAAATACATGACTCTATATACAAATCATAAAACACTAATTGCTATTAAACACATTTGTTTCCAAATTTACTTCAGCCGTGGAAAAATAAATCACCAGCGACCTCAGTTTTACCACAGACCCAGTGTAATTGCCACATCATATTTATACTTTCCCTGCTTCATCAATTACCTGCGAAACCTATATTTTAATGCTTCTGATAGTTTAATTTGCACTTTAATCACAGCATTCCAGTTTGTTTATTCTTCCTGAGTAGCAGGTCCTTAAATATTGAGTATGTTAGGAGGAGGCTGAGTAGCTCACTGCCCTAGGGATACCGCATTTCCAGGCTCTCCTCTGCAATATCTTTGCGTGTGTATGACACCTTAGGGACCACCTACCATGTTGTTTCTTCATATGATGTC
The DNA here is from genome assembly GCF_964271855.1 of Acomys minous. Classification (NCBI taxonomy): domain Eukaryota; kingdom Metazoa; phylum Chordata; class Mammalia; order Rodentia; family Muridae; genus Acomys; species Acomys minous. The sequence goes on from NC_140495.1 coordinate 99,781,403, forward strand.
GCCTGCAGCACCGAGTGGGAGGTATGTAAGGAATAGGAAGGAAGAACATATACAAGTGAAATTTTAACAGAGTTAAGTAAATAAGCAAACAGATACATGAACATTGCTTTATGAGTGTAGCCTCGAATGGGCACTGAACCCTGGTACTCAAAACTATAGGAACAAGAACCATTCCCACTAAAACTCTCCACCTAAAAGTGACAGGTAGTGTTTTAAAGGGTTCACCATTTTAAACCTTACACTGGAAGACACGGATGCTGGTTCCTGTCAAAGTCTAAATTACTGACTCAGGTTCTAAAGACTGTGTAAAAGTTTACCTCGGGGCATAGTAACAAAATTAAGCAAATATGTTAAAAAAAAAATGACCCACAGGAACGTGACTCATTCCTAATCCTTAAGTTATCTCCCAGTCATCAGTCAACACGGTGGATTTAAAGTAAGAAACCTGCTGAGGATGTAAAGAAAGAAAGCTGTGCATCCAGAAACAGGGAGGCAGGGCTACCTGGAGGAAGAAAGGGTCATAAATGTAACTCACAGTGGAGGGAAAGTAGGAAAAGCTGTGGACCTGTGAAGTGGCTCAGTGGATAAAGGTGCTTGCAGCCAAAGCAGAGTTAGACATGCCCCAGGCCCCAAATGGCAGAATTAGAGAATACATCCTACAGCTTGACTTCTGACCTTCCCATACAGGACTTGGCAAGCATAAACACACCCATTCATGCGCACACACAGAAACACTAAATAATATTTTTTTTAAAGGAAAAGAAAAAGAAATGAAGGACCCAGGCATTGCGCTTGGCCTAAGGCATTTTTCCTGCACATGATATCCTTGGTCTGAACTTGATCTGAAGCCAAATAGTAGAAATGCCTGGAGAATTTAATCTGCAGAAGTTGACTCCTAAAATACAGAGGATGATGGGGGGGGGGGGGGGATGGGAAATGTATGTGAGGACTAGCAAGCAAGTGCCCAAAGGCAGAGTCGGCTGAGAACAACCTAAGTTCATATGCAAAGAAGTACAGAGACAGAGGGAGGCACTGAAAACCTGTTTCCTCTAGTAACCTTGCTAACAAACAGACACAGTTGCTACTGCATTTGATTTTAAAATTAAAATGTTCAAATATGTCTACATGTATTCCTGGCAATTCGTTTTTCAATTCATGAGTTACTTATTTAGCAATACTGTTTTCATAGAATGTACTTTCTTTTAAAGTGTGTGTGTGTGTGTGTGTGTGTGTGTGTCGCGCGCATGAGTATGCTCAGGGTGCAATTCATACTGTGGCCAGAAGAGGGCATCAGGTCCCTTGTAGCTGGTTTAGTAAAGATGCATTTGTGTATTTCTTTGACAAAAGGTCAGTATTAACGGTTGGTTTCTGTCAACTTGACATAGACTAGAGTTCTCTGGGAAGAGAAAACCTCAGCTGAACAATTGCCTCTACCACATTGACCTGAGGGAACATCTGTAGGCATTTTCTTGCTTGCTGATTGTTATGGGAGGGCATGCTCACCATGCGCAACACCCTCTATGGGCAGATGGTTCTGGGTTGAATAAGAAAGCAGCCTGAACAAGGCATGGGGAGCAAGCCAGAGAGCAGCATTCTTTCATGGTTCCTGTTTTAGTTCCTGCCACTGGCCTCTATGGTTAAATATTCATGTTGGTGGGATGTAAGTGGTTATTATTTTATTCAAGTTTATAATTTTTCACTTTTAATTGAAGGATTTAAAAATCTAATGTCGACTGTAGCCCACAAAATTTATTTTATTTGTTTTTGTTTATTGACTTCTACATATGAATCTTTTTGGTTTTTAAAAAAAATATTGCCATTTGCAGTTAAGGATTCTTATTATCCACATTTATACTCCCTTTAATTTTAGTGACAATTTGGTTTAATAATATTTGGTGCTGCTAGAGACTATGGTTCAAAGTCTCAACTTGCACTGGCCCTTCTTCAAAATGCTTCCTGTTACAATGTGAAGATGTTCCCAGTGTGAATTCCACACATTGATTCCTTCTGCCAGCCCTGCATCTATCTGATACAGACAGACATGCTCCATAATTCACTTTGTTAATTTTCTCTCAATGCTTCACAGATTGTCAGGAAACTTAAATAAAATATGTGATAAAATACTATATATTCACAGACCTATGTATTGTTTTTAGGATCCCCAATTTTTCTGGTTATTTTTGGGGAGGCCATTGATTTTATTTGACATCAATTTTCAGCCCATATCTGTACAAATCTTTTTAATTTATTTCTGTATATGTTTACTCGTTTACACTGATTTTTAACGGCATTTAGAAGGAAAATCTTATTAGATTAGTTTTTTTTTTAATGATCGGCATGTTAAAGAGATGATCCTACCATTTCATTTCCCACTGTTTGCGAAGAGAAGTCAAGTGTAATTTTTATCATGTCAGGATTTTGTGTTCAATTTTTCCCAGGTGCTTTGAAATTCCTGTGTTTCCTTTTTACACTGCTCTGTTGCTTTCCTGCCTTTTATTTATCATCAGGGTGTTTTTCTCTGTGCTAACACTACTAGAGTCCTGTTGAGTTTCTAAACTCTGAAAAATTCTGATGTGGCTCCTATAAGCTACCTTCCTTCTGGAATTAAACTGTTTCCTTTCTGGTGCTGCTGTCCTTCCTGTTTCAGACCTCTCTCTCTCTCTCTCTCTCTCTCTCTCTCTCTCTCTCTCTCTCTCTCTCTCTCTCTCATTACTACTCTCTTCCTCATTCAGTTTCTGTTTCACTCCACCCCCTTTCTCTGCACAAGTTCAGCTCACAGTTCAACTTTTGAAGTGGTCCAGTCATTTCTTACAGTTTACTTTCCTGTGGTGAAATGTACAGTTAAGTCTTTGGGTTTCAAATACCTGAGATATTAGCCAAGTGCTCACATAATTGTGAACCATTTAATAACTTTTATATATTTTATAATTACCTTGAAATCCTGTGTAACCATTCCATTCAGGCCCTGTGGAAGGGATTCAACCGAGGATACTCTTCCTTTTCTCTAACATGTTATATTTTGTGGTTATATTCATGTATGTGGAACACACACACACACACACACACACACACACACACACACACATCCCTCAAAATTTTAGCAAATTGTCTTGTGTTTCAAGCAGCCCAAAAGTAAGAGATTTATGGTTTTTATAAATTCCTGTATCTTGGGTATTCTGTGATAGAGCATGATGTAGCTGAAGAAATTAAATGATGATGAGATCATTGATATATTTATGTTAACTAAATCACTAATTTTCTGTTCATAGATTTAGTGTGTAAAAATGGAAGATGTTTCTACTACTGCAGCTCTCCCATCTTCTTACCTTATTAAAAATCTTCCTTAGTTGTACCTGTCATCCTGCAGGCTTCACAAACTCTTTATTTATAATGTTATAATATAAATTACTGTTTTGGTCAGTCGATGAACAGTGGTAAGAACTATGGGTCACATTATTTTTATTTCACTTATATGTTGTTTATTTCTCTAATTTAATTCAATATGAATTTAATAACTACATTCATTAACATTTTATTAAGTCAAAATGGATGTCATTTTGTAATGCATTTATCTCTTAGCTATAACTCTCTTTTAACTAATATCTGCCTATCGGCTGTCTATAATCCGTTTCCCTATATATATCATTTATTATTCAGCCAATATATACCTATCTCCCTACTCTATTCTTATCATCTGTTTATTACCTGGCCTCTATCTGTTTTGTCATCTATGTCTATCATTTATCATTAGCATCTCTCCCTTCCTATCTATCCATCATCTGCCTATTTATCCATCTTCTATCTAATCTAGTCTAGTCTAGTCTATATATAGTTTCTCTCTCCCTAGATATATTACCCATAATATTTCCATTTTTGTGTCTATCATACATTTCTCTACCTACCCTTTATCTATAAATCTCTTGCTTTTGCTTTAAACCATCCCACTGCTACCTATTATTCACCTGTCACCAATAACCTATAGATAACCACCAACTATCTGCCTGTCATCTACTCATCTTTTGTCCTGGCTTAAACTCTTTCTCTATCCTTTATCTAATTTATATCATCTATCTATCTATCTATCTATCTATCTATCTATCTATCTATCATCTGTCTATCATCTTCCATCATCTATCATGTACCACCATGATGGAAATCAATGCATCTTCCTCTTCATCATCATCCTCATCACCACCACCACCACCATCATCATCAGTTTCTCCCCCTGCTGATGTCTATATTTTTTTATTTACTTTAATACATTCCAATATTTTCTTTAGGCAGACATATTGATAGCATCTTCTCTGCTTGTTTGTTTTTTCTAAAAAGTGTTAAATCCATCTCATTAACAAGGAATTGTTTCAGTGTATTTTTACTTCTGGGCTTAGAAATGAGGATGGATGGGTTTTCTGAGTAAGTCATTTGCTGTTCAGCGTATTGAGGTCTTTATAGCATTCTCTTAGAAATAAGTTGCTGCCAAACTGTGGCTCCCTAGAAAGCTATTGATCCTTTTCTTTTTCTTCTTTTGTGTGTTTTGAATCTACTTTTATCTTTGGTTGATGCTGATATTTTTCACTAAGTTTCTGTGTTTTTTTATGCACGTGTCTATATTTTTATTCCTTCATCTCTGGATTTCAGCCTTATAATTTTATTCTTCTTATCTTAAAATTTACTAATAGTTCATTTTGAACCTATTAAAGGGATCATATGCTCTTGAGATAAGTTGCAAATTAGTGCTCGGATTCCTATTATCTTTTGTTCGAGTGCTTTTAAACTTGTTTCTTTATCTTATCCTTCAGCACCAAAACATGTAAAGCTCCGTTTTGATCACCTGATCTCTCATGGGTCTCTGTCTATTTCTCTGTATTTATCCTTTGAGGCTTACCTGTTCCTGTATGATCAGACTGCCTTTCCCTTGTGGAACATTCTGGGTTTTATTTTAAATTGTTGTATACAACATGTTTTAATGAACATACAGGAATCTAGAATCATTTCAAAGTGTTATTTCTATACAAAGGGCAAGTTTACTTTCTAAACATAGATTTGTTGCCTGGAGTTCATATCTCCATCTCTACTTCTGACCTCACAATGACCAATGTATTTATTTCTCACTTGTGTTTGTAAGGTGGAGTACTTGAAGTTCTAAACCAGTAGTTCCCAACCTTCCTAATGTTGTGACCTTTTAATACATCTCCTCATGTTGTGCATAAAATTATTGTGTTGCTACTTTCTAACTGTGATTTTGCTATTGTTAAGACTTCTAACGGAAACAGCCGATATACAGGATGTCTGATATGTGACCCCAAAAGGAATTGTGACCTGCCGGTCGAGACATACCGTCCTAAACCAATATGTGTAAGTTCGCCCCAAGTCCCTTTCCTGTTGAGCTTTGATGCCCAATTCCCACTTACAATCCTGTACATTCTTGGCAGAAGATGTTGCTTTCTTATGCTCCAAAACTGTTTCTTTTAGAGTCCGAAGTCTGGGCTTCTCACTGCCTTAGCATAGTAAAAGGCTGGAGTTTTATGGTTAGTATTCTCCAACTAACTTGCGTATTTCTGCTGAAAAAAAATCATATAAATTCAATTTGAACTGGTTTTAATAGAAAAGCAAGTTTCATCGTGGGAAGGTAAACAGATTGCAGTATAGTAAAGAGAGATAGATGGATTAGCTCCTAATGTCGGGCTTGAGAATAGGAGTTGACATGGTGAAGGTGCAAGGATGTCTTGCTGTCTCTCATAGTGTCCTTTACCACCACCAAGAGGCTCAACTCTGCTCAACTTCTGGCCTCAACTTCATTCTTCCTACCTACGTTCAAGACTGTAGCAGCCTGTGCCACAACATGAGACTCTGTCACCACCACCACCACCACCACCAACAACAACAACAACAACAACAAACAACAACAGTAGCAGCAGCAACAACAACAACGACAAACCCACACCAAAAAAAAAAAAAAACTAAATAAAATATCCACAAAAATAAATTAAAAATCTCCATTTTTTCCCCATTTCTCTATTGATAGAGTAGTATGAAAAGGCTACCATTTTTAACTCTGTTAGAAGCCCAAACTCTAGAATTCTGTTATGGAATTTTAAAGTGACAGGATAAAGAAAACAGACTTTTCTGATTGATGGCTCTGCAATGGACGTTTGAATAAAATAACATGTTGGAGGTCCGGCCCTGATGTCACAGGATATAAATGTATTCTAATATTTAATCCCATTGTGTGTTAAATAATGAATCTTCATCCTGCTCGTACCCCAGCCTCATCCCTTCTTCATAGCTTTCTGTCCTCTTTCCCTCCCTCCCTCTCTGACTCTTTATTCCTCCTTCTTTCTTCTTGATCATGGGTTCCTAACCAAGCTTTATTTTTTTTCTAGAAAGTAAAATTAAATACACATATATGGATACTTGTCCCAAAATATCAACTTCCTTACAGTCCTATTGCTTTGTCCAAGGTTGTTGTTGGGGACTGAACTTAGGACCTGCTGTGCATTATGCGCGATTTCTTCCACAGAGCTGTATCTCAAGTCTGGATCCTACGATTTTTACATCGTGATCCTTAATTTAAATGTATTTGACTTAGCAAATTTATGATCAAACACATTATTTAAATGCATGGGCATACATAGGCGTATTGAAAGGAAGGAAACGTGACACTGACTAGATAACTAAATACATAAATAATCCATTTAAAGTTATGTAGAGTGATTTTGTTGTTTTGTGCAAATAAAGTGATAACACACACACACCTTTGTCTAAAGTCTTTAAAAGATATGTGTGTTCTTATATAGTAAAGTAGAACCAATGTTAAGCCTTCTCTGAGTTATGTTTTACTACCAAGGAGCTGGTATCTGGCCTCTTTGAACACCCTCCCCTCACACATAGTCACTAACTGAATTGTGAGTATGCGTTCTGAGTCAGAGACACAGATCAGCTCCTCACACTCCTGTGGCTGCTGTGACAAGTTCCGAGCTTAGTGCCTTTCCAACAACCTTTTCATCTCACAGTCTATGGATCGGCGTTGACTTGGCTCACCCTGGGATGAAATACAGACATCATACCAAGCTGACCTTCCACGGTGAATGCCCATCGCATCCTGTTTCAGGTTGCAGGGGTCTCCATTAGCCCACACCCTCTTCCATTTTCAAAACCAAACCCGGCCTCTTCAGATTGAGCGCCCCACATAGCATCCTTCTTTCTTCCTCTCATGCCTCTCACGCATTGAGACCATCTAGATAATTTAAGATAGTCTTAACATTAATGTTAGCTGACAGAGATTGTCTAATGCATTGTCAATCTCAATCCATAATTGATTATGGCTTCACAGGGTCCAGAATATAGGCCACTGACACTCTTGATGTCCTGGTACTTTGTCTGTCCTTTCCAGGTGTTGATCTATGCTTCCAGCCTTGGCATGGGCCGTGCCAAGAATCCACAGGGCCATACTATTTAAAAGAATGTGAAGACAGGGGTCCTTTTTGTTTGATTTCTGGTTATAAAGGAACATGCCAAGATAATTTAGGGCCCATGCTCATGAGGAGTAACAGGTTCTTCCGAAGAGAGGGCCCGAACCCAAGAAGAGGTTCTGAAGGCAGTGCGCATTCCAGTCAGACCATCCTGAGTTCTCAAGCCTTGCTGGATGGCTGTAAGTTGGGGAATGTAAGGCTGCCTTGAAAATGCACACACATAACTTGGAGAAGAGACTTGTTAGGATCATTCCTGTATTGTGGTACTGCTGGCATAATTGATAATTGCAGAAACACTGCCGCAAGCCATATCTCTGTCACTCACTTGCTGCTGCAGGGCCACAGGTGGGAGCTGCTGTCCCCGGAGAGCTTCTGGAGGCTTCCGGACAGAAAGGCATCCTGGGATCTGCCACAGAAACAGATGCTATTTACATCTGTTTTTCATGACAGTCACTTAAGATGGCAAGAAAATATGCATTTTAGCACACACTGCTCAAATATTCAAGAACATCTTTGGCTTGTCAAAGCACATTTCAAAAAGTTATAGTAGGAGCTGAGATTTAGAGCAAATACAAATTATTACATTTCACTTTGAGTTTATCATGAATAAATTTATTGCATATGGTCTTTGCATTAAATTCTTGGAGAAATTTTAGGAGAAAGAGCATTTTTTGCTCTTTTCATTTCAGAAGTTACACTGTAAAGAATAACCAAATTTAGCCTGTACTGTCTTAACAAAGCTTGATTTTTATTATTCAAATTAACATAGATGAATATATTTCCTTCGATTTTAAATGTTTTACTTTGTCTAACAATCTTTTTAGCTTAACTCTGATCTCGGAGGAACTTTTAAGTAGACTCCCAGGCATGATTGCTTTTCAAGCACACTCCAGAAATTCCATTTATACTTTTGTGAAGTGTCCTTCTTAGAAAAGACATTTTCTCCATATTAAGGCACTAGTAGCTAAATAAGAAAAAGCAATTTTTAAAGCATTGCACCTCTCTATGGCTGGGGTTGTACTTCAGTGGGTGGAGCCTAATCTGCAAGAAAACCTGGGTTTGGTCTCTGGAACCTCATCCTCGCCCTGCTTTCCTGTAATTCTAGCACTCGAGAACCAGGCTGGAGAGTCAGAGTTCAAGGTCATCACCAGGTGCACTACAGGCTGGATGGCAGACTAGGTGCAGGAGACTGCTCACAATAGGGTTCTTAGTTCAGGCTGTATGCAGATTAACTCCCTGGGACATTTAATGTGGGAGAAGAAGGCAAATAGGGAAGGCATGCACACACTTGTGGATTTACACACAAGGAACAAAATGATGACTTTTTTTTGTTGTTGTTGTTGTTTTTGGTTTTGGTTTTTGGTTTTTGGTTTTTGGTTTTTCGAGACAGGGTCTCTCTGTGTAGCCTTGGCTGTCCTAGACTCACTTTGTAGACCAGGCTGGCCTCGAACTCACAGTGATCCGCCTGCCTCTGCTTCCCAAGTGCTGGGATTAAAGGCGTGCGCCACCACCACCCGGACCGCAAAATGATGACGTTTACATAAACTTTGTATTATAGATATGAAGGAGGACCTAGTAATATATTTGTTTTGTTGGTTTTTTGTTTGTTTGTTTGATTTGCTTTGCTTTGGTTTTGGTTTCTGTTGTGGTTGGTTTTTGTTTGTTTTCAAGACAGGGTTTCTCAGTGCAACCTGGGCTGTCCTGGAACTTGCTTTATAGACCAGGATGGCTTCACACTCACAGAGATCCAGTTGCTTCTGCCTCCCAAGTGTTGAGATTAAAGGCTTGTACCACCACCACCTACCTGTCTTTCTTCATAAAGAAGAACTTATCATACATTTAACTAGACACAGCCATTGCTCATCCCACTGAGGCAAGCCACAGAGAGGCAGAATGTGACCTCAGAGTTTTCCACTCCACTCTATGCTGATACAATGTGGCCACTGCACTTAGGGCTTTAGTTTGCAGCATTTGAACTATTTTTTTTACCCTAAAATGGTTGCTGCTGTCACTGTGATTTGTAATAATGGTTCCTCTCAATTATACTCAGCTCTTTCAGTGGTATCTACATCGACTGGTTTACATCAGCTGCAGTGATGGAATCCTTTCACCTCTTGTTCAAGCAAAGTGTGTTCTGTGTGGATGGTGGATGGTGGTGCTTCTCTAGGTAAGCAAAAAAAAAAAAAAAAAAAAAAAAAAAGTAAGATAGCATGCAAACTATTACAAATAAGTTTTGAAAATGTCTTCTACTATGAACTGCTTTCTGGGATTGTTTAAACATCATCCTCTGGAACTACTGGGACCACGCCTTCCTGAAAAAGTCACTTCAGTATTGCAAACTTACACCAGGCAAAGCATTCTCCCCCTGCCCACCTCTCTCTCTCTCTCTCTCTCTCTCTCTCTCTCTCTCTCTCTCTCTCTCTCTCTCTCTCTCACACACACACACACACACACACACACACACACAATGGAACTAACTTGTGTTCCCTCAAGTGAAAAACAGTAAACTAAATAATTCACCATATTTAATGTGAAGTGACACATTTGATGGTTATTCTTACACTTCTCTCACCCTAAAATTATATAGATGTTTAAACATGACTGGGAAGATTTACCAAAAAAAAAAAAAAGTATAAGCTTGTACAATATACTCATTTGTTGGAAAGCCTGAATCTCATTAATAGTTCATATATACAGATTATCACCTAAATTCCCAAAACAAGTAAACCTAATTCTCCTACAGATGGTGCAAGGTTGTAAAATCAAGAATATTTTCACTGTACCAGATTTAAAGGTACGAAGTGTGGATTCTATGTGAATATGGTGTGCTTGATACCAAACAGTGCCCTGTGGGCAGTGCACATACAAACAGGTAACTCACTTATTTCCTTTTCACCAGCTTGGATGAATAGGATTGTTGAGACTTTCACAAGGATCCTGATAAACAGTGTTTCCTGTTTAGATGCCCTCATAGTTCCTTTTTGTCAGCCTCACATAAATGTGGACACACCCAGGAAGAAGGCATCTCAATAGAGGAATACTCTTCCCCCATCAGTTTGATTGCTAGTTGATGCAGGTGGACCCAGTTCACTGTGGGAGGAGCCTGCCATCACCTACCAGGTAGGGCTGGGCTGTATGAAGAAAGGTAGTTGGCCAAGCAAGAGGAGTCAGCCAGTATTCCGTGTTCCTCTGTGATTTCTGCTTTGGGTTCTTGCCTTGAACTCCTGTCTTGGCATGATAACAGACCATAATCTGAAAACTAAAACCCCCTTCTGACATGTTACTTTTGCCATGGTGTTATCACAGCAACAAAGGGGGGGAAAAAAACTAGGTCACATATGCAATATTTCATAGTAATTTAAATACATCTTAGGTGCTAGAATAGGGACCCGTAGTGGGAAATTTTAGGGGGCAGGGCATCCACAAAACCCTGGCCTCAGTCCTCCATCCTGGAAATAAAAATGGATGAGTGAATAAATGAATGAGAAAATAAATGAATAAGACGGCATTATCCTTGTCTCCACAGTATAGACCACTGCATCCACAGTGCTAGGAACCACCTGTGTCCACAGTGCTGGTTTTGGACCATTTGAAGCGCTGGGTGGCCAAGCTTTTTTGTTTGTTTGTTTGTTTTTTTGTTTTGTTTTTTTGTTTTGTTTTTTTGTTTTTTGTTTTGTTTTGTTTTTTGCAGGTAGGAGGCTACAGCCACTCCGAGCTGGGCTTGGAAAAGTATTTTGGATGTAACTTGTCTCAGCCTGTTGTAGGTAGAGAGTGAATGCGCCTGAGGTCCATACCTTGTACTCCTCACTGACTGGGCAGGTGAGCTAGGGGACCTCTAAAGAGACTGGTCTCCTTAGCAGAACTGAGTGCGCTAGAGCCGTTGATCTCTATTGGCTTCTGTTCAGTACCCAGTTCCTCTGAGCACCAGGACTACCGGGTGTTGTTTGCATCCCACGTGACCCAAGGTGGGGAAGGGCTCTTCTTTTTTCCCAACTTCCCCAGTGCTGGGATTCCTGACTGTGCTTATTAATCTGTGGAGCCAAGAATTTGCAGAAGGATTGAGAATAAGGATCTCACCGCAGCTTATAGCAAACAGAACCCGTGCTGCATGGCGCCTTCACCACCCGTTATGTTTCGAGTCTAAGAAAGGCAGAGGACTGTCCATCAGCTTTGAAACTCGTTTAGTGAGACGACAATGCATACATCTGATTGGAGGAGTTAACTCAGGTGAACCGGCACAACGTGTTTTGCAAGATTTATTTATTTTGGTGTGTGTGTATGTGTGTGTGTGTCTGTGTGTGTGTGTGTCTAAGTATGGGTATGTGCATGTGACTGAAACAAAGAAGACAACGCCAGATGCCCAGCAGCTGGAGCTACAGGCAGTCCTGAGCCTCTGCTGTGAATGCTGGGAACCAGACTCAGGTCCTCTACAAGAATAGCACAGCTTCTTAACCACTGAGCCACCTCTGCAGCCCATGCAGAAAGCGGTTTATTTTTGTTTGTTTTAATTATTTTTAGATTTTATTCCACCCAGTCTTCAGTGAAAGAATATAACTTGCATTATGATGTAGAGAGAGAAAAAAAAAAACAACCAAGTTGCCTCTGATGAATAATTATGGAACTGACCAGGCAGTTTTACAAATGAGGTAATTGAAGTACATGCATACAGTGGGCGGATTTATGATGTGTATGAATATAAAGCTGATTTTTGAAATTGAAAAAGTACAATTCATTATAATGAAATATTTGGGGTCTCATTATACTAACACAGTACTTTCCCATAATGATGAATTTTTAAATTTTTTAAAAAAATGAGATTATTACAATTAACATATCAATAATAAAAAAGGTACAGAAATAACAGTTTCAAAACACAAAACAAAATAATGAGCATGATTTTGTTACTAATACATAGCTGAAAATGGCTCAGCAGAAAAATCTTACCTTGAGAAGTTTGTTAGTGTGGACAGTTTTGCCTTCAAGGTAGGAAAGATAATCTGAGTGTTTATATTTACATAGGACTTCCACTGGGGACATAATTCATGGTAGAGTACCTCTCTGCCATGAGTTAGCCACAGGCGTTATCCTTAGCACTAAAGACATGCATAGTCACATAGCATTATGCATTTTTAAATGTGTAAGCATTAGAGAACACATTCAACTGGCTGCAATGAAAACCTACAGAGCATAAAAAGATACTTAAATAAAAAAAAAAAATACAGGCAACCCCTGGAGTTTGGAAATAACAACAGCCATAACAAAAAACATATTTTAAATATATGTCGAAATCATGTCCTTAATTTTTTAAAAAGATTTTATTTCTTACACGTCTGAGTGCTCTGCCCGCATGTATCTGTGTATACCATGCCTGTGCCTGTTGCTGCCAAAGGCCAAAAAGGGGATTCACATCCCGAGGAATTGGAGTTATAGATGGTGTGAGCCATGGTGCGGGCACTGGGAACAGAACTCAGATCCTCTCTGTAAGAGCAATCAATGCTCTCAACTGCAGAGTCGTCTCCACAGCCACATAAATAGACATTACTGCAAAAAGAAAACTGGCCCCAAGCAATACACTTTGACATCAGTTATAAGAAAAGCAAGTTCTTCCTATGGGGGATGCTGTCTCAAACTGCTGAAAGGACTCCTCAAAAGGATGAACAAGGAGAGCAAGTGTCTGTGAGGATGTGGAGAGGAAGAGCCCCTTGTACTCTTGGTAGGATCAGTCAAATGGTGGTGGTGGTGGGGGCTATTTTATTGGATTCCTATATCTAACACCCTTTCCGACCCCAATCCTTTCCAACCCCTCAACACTAAGTAGGAGAGAAAGAAGTGAATGGAAGAGGGGGATGTAGACTCCTTAGACTACTTCCTTCTGATTAGGGACTTTGAGTTCATAGTCAAGGTATCCAATTTCTTCTTTTGGCCTTTACACTCAGGAATGCTTCACAAACGGCAGCCACAGTAACCAGCAGCAGCAGCAGCCTCCTTTGGAGCACCTCCTGCTTCTCTTGGGGCTCTGGCATTTATTTCCCTCAAGAGCCCCCAGAATTCCAAATGTAAGCCATCTGCTGCTGACAAAATCATGCCCCTTCAGGAGCATGAGATGAATTATAGTTAACCGTAGTGGATAATCTGATGCAGCCCCATATCTCACACCTAAGATTAGACAGACAGACAGACAGACAGACAGACAGACAGACAGACAAAACCCCAAAAAAACATATTCACATTGCGTTCCTGTGTTTTTAAAGAAACCAAAATTCTCACCAGCGTGTCTGCTGTGCAAGCCAGCTTGACAGTCCAGTCACCAAGGAGAGAACTTCCATGGTACATTTGCCCTCTCTACCTGCTGTGACAAAATGCCAGGGGCTGGAGAACTGGCAGCTAAGGAACTGAGATTGCCAATGTCAAGGCTCTTTTCCTGGGTGAACAGGAACTGTTGCTTTGACCATACTTGGCCTTCCCCATAGCTGGTGAGTACTGAGAGGTCAAAAAGGCACTTCCTCCTCCACCCCATCCCCCCGCCCCCTGCCACCGCCCCCTCCGCCGAGTCTTCTTGTAGGGACATAATCCTAGCAAATCAGAGCCCCAACCCTGAAATTCTCATTTATATGAGTGACTCTTAGGGACATCATGTCTAAGCAAGGCCACACAGGGCATTAGGGCTTCTATGTCTGAAGGATTATTAAATTTATTCTATGCAATTTTTATTACCTATACAATGTATTTGGCCACATGGGTTCCAACTGCTACTGGTGCCTCCCTCCCTGTCTCTCCCTCCTTCGTGTCCTGTTTCGTTATTGTCATTAATGTCCTGAGTCCAGGAAGTACTGTCCATGTGCTCAGCTACTGGGGGCTTGGGGAAACGACTAACAAAGTTATCTCCAAAGGAGAGCTTCTCTCTGTTTATTGGCACCTACAAAATGCCCCTCCTCCAAGGGTGTGGCCTTAGGGAGGTGCCTTTTCCTTATTCTTGTTGGAATTTGGAATGTCTGAATTTTGAGAGACTTGACACGATCAGCCCCTTAGAACAAACTGTCGAGAGTTCCCACTCTGTGGTTCCCTACCCAAGGGAATTGAGTGACGGATCTCAACCAGTGATAACTGTGCAGTTGATTCCATAGCAGCCTTATTAGAAACATCTGTTGTTCAGTCTCCAGCAGCAACACACCACCTCACACCTGCAACTCCAGTTCCAGGGCATCCCCTGCCCTCGTTTGGCTACCATGGGCAATGCGTGCCTGCGGTGTACATGAACTCATGCAAACACACACACGTACACATAAGAATAAAGGATAATTATCATTTGAAAATGGCAATATGTCAAAGGGATATAGAACTCTTTCGGTTTTGTAAGAATGAAAATGCTGGAGATATTTGTCATTTGTCAACCAATGTTAATATGCGCAAAGCTTCCAGATTGCATGTTTAAAATGGCTAGGGTGGTATCATTGCGTGACTTTTATATCCAAATTAAAGTTGGGAAGTTAATATATCGCATGTCAGGTTTTAAAAAAGACATGCTCATCAAACATGCTTAGTGTAATAAGGATGTTAACGTTAGCTCTTCCCAGCTGATGGCTCTGGTGGGAGTGTGGGAGGGAAACAGTTAGTTCTACTTAAGGGGCAGGCCAGTGAGAGTTGACTACGCTCCAGTGAGAGTAGACAACACAAATTGGACTTACTTTATTTTATTTCTTATTTTCCTTCAGGAGGGGTGTCTCAAGGGTAGGGCAGACAGATGAGGACTGGGAAATGGATGTGATGGAGTGCCTGATGTGAAATTCCCCCCCCCCAAAATCAGTAAAAATATGATGTTGAAAGATAATATTTGATTATTGAATATTAACCTTCAAATTTTTTCTACAAATGTCACATTTTTCATCTTATATAAGAACATTTCTTAAAATATTGGTTCCTCAACTGCAACAATTTACCTCATGAAATGCCAATATGCACTGAAACACTTCTATTTAAACCTTATAGATTTTACCTCTCTTAAAAAAAATCTATCATTTAAAAATTCTATTTATTATTTATCTATTATGATCTATTTAAATATATTATTTATAATTTAAAATTGAGTTTATTGGATATATAACAGTATAAACATTGTGCACATGAATGTGATAACACATTATGCCATGTATTACATAGTTTTTACTATGTGTTACATAGGGTTACATATGTGTTACACAGGGCTCAAACCAAGGTAATCTCTCTCTCTCTCTCTCTCTCTCTCTCTCTCTCTCTCTCTCTCTCTTTTATTTTTTTTCCTGAGACAGGGTTTTTCTGTGTTAGCTCTGGCTGCCCTGGACTCGATTTGTAGACCAAGCTGGCCTCGAACCTACAGTGACCCACCTGCCGCTGCCTCCTGAGTGCAGGGATTTAAAGGCGTGCACCACCATGCCCAGCTCCACGGTAATCTCTTTGATCTCCTGGCTTTTGTGGTGGAAACATCCAGACTCCTTCCATGCTTTCCAAGTGCACAGCACTGTCGCAGATACTCAGTCCTCAGAGGGTGTGTACTATGGTGATTTGAACTGCAGCTGCCTGTCAGCCTTTCCTGTCTCTCCCCGCAGCAATGTCCACATCAACACTGAGGTCGTCGTTCTCGGAATCTGTACACGTGGGAGCTCATTTTGTGTACGTGTCATCACTGTTCTGGGTCCTTCCACTCAGCCTCAGGTCTCCCCGAGTTCCCTCTATGTTGACGCAAGTGACCAACTTTTTCCGTTGTGTATATGCATCTTTAGTCTTTTCTATGAGCCATTCTCTCGTACCCAAGTGATACCCCACTACAAAGTTGACTTATGTCTCTGATCAGTTGGCATTAAACATTTTTCATGGGCACCCCCATACATACTTATGCTTGCCTGCATGTATGTGCACACACACACACACACACACACACACACACACACACACACACACACCCTTTGAGAAATGGCTATCTCAGTCTATTCTCTCTTTTCATTGAGCTGTTCAATTTTGGCTTGTTGGGTGCAAAGAGCTCCTTATGGATTCTGGCTAGTAACTCCTTGTCAGATAGCTGTAGAATCTGAAGGGACCCTGGCCACCCCGAACATGGTGAGCATCGCTATGACAGGGCTTACCTTTCTTTCCAATGCACCCTACTTTACTAGAAACTTGCTAGGTTGCATTCCAGAAGCTCTTCCCCAAGGTCTATTCCCTTAGCTGGCCCATCCCTCCTCTTGAGGTTGATCAGCAAGTTCCAGCTATCCAAGTGTTCAAGTTCTGCAATCCAAGCCCCATTTGGCTCACCTAATTAACATGCCCAATTAAAATTGAGCACCTCATCCTAACAGGGGGTGTCCCTTGCACCTTTATAAACTACCGTTTTCCTATGTGCCCTGTCTGTCTTCCCCTCTTTCCAGAGGCAGCCCTGTGTCCCCACTCCTGGACAAATACCCCTCATGTCTCCCTTTCCTCTTTCTTCCTCCTCCCTTGTCCCCTTCCCTGGCTCTGCCTCCCTCTTTCCTCTCTCTCCTGTCTTTGTGCCTTATCCCTGCCCTCTGTGCCTCTGGAACAAAATAAATCTCCTTTGTGCTGAAAACTTGATCTGAGAACTTGGGGGGTCCTGATAACTTTTCCTTTCAGAGTTTGCAAACATTCTAGACCATTCTATAATGTGCTCCTTCACTGTGTTGCTACCTTTGCTATGGACAAGATTTTAGCTTCAGGTAATTCCACTTGTCTATTTTTACTTTTGTTTCCTGTGTTGCAGGCTTTACACCCCCCCCACCCTCCCACCCCCCGCCAAAATGCATCCTTTTCCATTTCAGTTCTGAAACATTTTTCCCTATGCCTTTTTCTAGAATTTTTACAGCTTCCGTTTTGCCCTGAAATTTTAATTTGAGCTTGAGTTTATTTCTGTAACTGGCACGAGGGCTCAAGACTGAGAGTCCTTTTCATGTGCAAGATGCTTTATTTTTCCCTGTAGGGTGTCGGCCCTTCCTCTAACACATATTTTACTTGGTAAAAAGAGAGCAAGCTGCGCATGTCTGACTCTATTTCCAGGCACTCTGTGCTGTTCTGCCGGCAGGTACAGTCTCCCTGAGCATTTTAAAGGAAGCATTTTCACTTAATGTTATGCATAGTTTATTCTAGACCTCAGGAAATTATTTGTCTTGTGCTTATTTTGTACAAAACAAAAACAACACACACACACACACACAACTCGGCAGGTTTAATAAATGGGAATTCAATACTGTGAACTATTATGTCAATGTAATTATTTAATTATGCAACTTTCTTATGGGCATTTTTATTACTTAATTTAAATAGTTTCACTTAAATGGTTGTTTTATTTAATTTAAATAAGTAATTAAACTGTTTAAATTATTTTTATTAATTTAGGAAAGAAAATGTGATGTATTTATTACCTTGAGGAAATAAAGTACACACTTATCCATGCTACAAGGCTTGTTTCTTTTAGCTGTTAAAGTGTGGGAAGAGACAGGCATTTTTAGGTCAGAAGTGGAGGTTCCATGGTAATTGATCACCAGTGTAGATGGCGCCCACGGTTCCAAGCAAACTGGACATTTGTTCTCTGTGCTCTAGAAAATGTGACCCTCCCTCCTAGCCCTGAATTATGTCCAAGCACCCTTGTGTAGTGCTACTTAGACTGGCCTTAGGCCATCCTCTCTGAGAGGAAGGTCATTGTCTTCCAGGGCGCCATGTAGTGAAATCTGGTCAGATGGACCAGATCCACACAGGCGAGCAGACACAGAGTCAGTCATCAGGAAGAGTGTGGGGCCATAGGAACCAAGAACCCCTCTGTGCCCCACACTTCCTCTCTGTAAGCTCTGCCTTAATGTGTGTCTCCAGGGCCACAGAGGATGTGGGCAGACCCCCCAAGTTTGCTATAGTTCACGCACCCCAATAAGAAATTGTCTCCTCCCAGTTCCATCTCCAAGACTTTACGGAGGAGGAGGAAGGACGAGTTCTGAAACTTCCCACCAGAGACAAGCAGGGACATTTGCTTCTAGACCTACCCCTGCGCTCAGACGCCCATCTGCACTTGCGCTTGCACACTGGTGACTCAGATCACCACCCAGTGGGGCCATGAATGGTAAGCGAGTAGGGCTTGGGCAGATCTAAACAGACGAGCAGAGACAGCTGAGCATCAGGCATTTGGGGGCTATGTGGAGCGAGGAGTGGCGACCTTCTGCCTAGAAAACCCTCCCACTAGCAATCGGACCATTTGGAGGGTCTTTCTTCCTGTGAAACAAACCAGCAGCTCCGCAGCACACAGGCTTCCGGGAGGGGGTGTGTGTGTCAGGCAGCGACTCTCCGGAGCTATTACTTGGGGGACTTTGGGGGAAGTTTCTCCTTCCTGAGTGCTACAGGCTAGTGCACCTATTCCTGTGGAGGTTGGCTTCACCAACTTTTTCTGGTGGCTTAAAGACTGGGATAGAGCATCTATTGCCCCGCCTCCATAATGATGATTGGGATAAAGCAACTACTGCCCCGCCTCCTAGTCTCATCTCTATCTGGGTGGCTCTAGGAAACCCGGGCAATACAGACTGGTGGCTTAGTGGCTGTTCGTTCCACCTGAGTGTTTTAGTAGTCGACCCTCCCCCCTGCTCCACCCTCCTGCCCCACCCTCCTGCCCGCTTTACACAGGTCCTGGTCCAAACTGAGGGGATAGTCCTCCCAATCAGTAGCTTCTCTCACAGCATTGGCTCAAGAGTGAAACTAGCCAGGATCGGATCATGCTTCTGACATCCGGAGGCGGGTGAGCATTGGCCAGAACGCAGAATCCAGGTTTCAGCATTCCTTTAGGCTCTTCTTCCTTCAACCAAGAAGCTCTGTTTCAGAGAAGGAAAGAACGCTGCCTCTGACTTCCCCTGATTTAGCTATTCTTACATCAAAGTGTTTAAATAAATACTAACCTTGATCTGCAAGGTTGATATGTTTTGTTTGTTATTCTACTTGCTTTAAGTCCTTGTTTAAGGAGTGGGGGGTAGGGGGGTAGGCGGGGGCTGCTGCGTAGCCCAGACTGACACCCTCACCAAATCTTTCTGTGGCATTCTCCACCAGGAGCAGAAATACTGTTTCCTAAGTTCCCAATGCTTCAATAGTGAGGCTCTTTCAGAGTCTGGCAGAACCCTGATGGTCAGGGCCCAAAGGAGGGGGAAGCTGTTAGGTCTAGGGTCCTCAGGATGGTACAGGGTAGGGAGGGGAGAAGGAGGAAGAGGGTAGGGAAGACAGAAGAACTAGGAAGGAGGTTGGAAGCTACGAGGTGGGGGGAGCTAGCTCCCATGGAGCATGTATTCCCGGAGATAGCCGCTAGAGGGAGACATGCGGGACAGCACAGGTGGAATAAAGAAAAAAAGGAGCCCGCTGTCTGGAGGAATTTGTCATGATGTCGCTTTAAAAGGCTTCAAGTGAATACAATGAAGGGAGTTCACAGAGGAGAAAATCCAGTAGCTCCTGGATCTCGCCCCTCCAATTCCTCTGGTGTTGAGATCTTGCGTTCTTCACCGTTTTCAGCTTAATACCGGGAATGTGCAGGGACCGAGGACAGGGTATAGAGACCAAGGATGGAGCCTTGATGATCTTGACTTTTCCTAAAGGGGATGTAAGAAAACGCGCTAGAAATGGGGATTTTATTTTTTGCCTCCCCGATTATGTATTTAGCCTCTGCTAAATTTGACTCTATATCTTTAAAATATCACGTCATGGTGCTTGAAAACCTAAAATCAGTGTGAAATGGACTCGGTTATCTTACACACTTGCAGAGGTATTTTTATTTTTCACAGCCAACTTGGGGATTGCTACAGAAACCTTGGAATACGTCATTTGACGCAAACAAGCTGGGTTTCTTTGGTTTTGGAATACTACTCCCCCCTGCAAAAGCTCTTAAGTCATTGATGAATGTTGAAAAGTAGGGTGGCCATGGGTTTGTGTCTGGGTATAACGCGCTGGATGCGCATGGGACGTTTGAACACGTGGGCATTTTCTACTAACTGTCCCTGGGTTGGGAAGTAGGCAGTGGGGGAAGTTAGCCTATCATCTTCATAGGAATTTCAAGACAGGACAGCCTAAATCAATTTTTTAGGTTAAAAAGATGTCTCGGTGGGTTTGAGCTCTGCCAAATGAATCAGCGATGATTCAAGAGCAAACCAGAAAAGTGTGTTTTCCCAGAACCAGGTGTTGAACGCCTGGGCGACCCAGGCAGCGGCGCGGCGCGGCGAGCAGCGGCAAGTGCCCCTTCTGCTCTGCCAGCGCACCACGAGCGGTTCCGCCCTGCAGGACCCGTGGGACTCGGACCCCGTATGCCACCCTCGCTCCCTCCCACCCCCACTCAGAGCCTGGTGCTCTCCGCGGCCCTGGCAGCAGACTCGGTGGAGCGCTGCAACCGGTGGGGCGGGGAGATCTGGCGCTCACCCGCGGGCCCAGCAGCGGCTGACGTCCTCTCGGGCCTTTAAACGTGTAGGTCCCTACGCAGGAGAGACTCGACTTTGGAGCAGTCACTTTGCGGGGAGGGAGAAAGCTGCTCCGCTCCGATAGGCGACAGCTCGAACGCCTTTGTGCCAGGTCGCTGCATTGGGTCTGGGTCCCACTAGTGCCTGGTCCTAGTATACTAGGCAGCAGGAGGCGCGTTGGGCACTCGAGTCTGCCTGTGAACCTCAAGCGTCCCTGGACCTTCCACTGCACACACAGATCAAGGACCGCGAGGTGCGCCCGCGGTAGCCTGCGGAGCACCGAGCTGTCTCCTGGGCTCGGGTGCCGGGTGATTGTTCTTGGAGCCCGGAAAGGCGCCTCCGTGAACCTGCACTTGCAACTTGTTTGGTTTCGTCTCCAGCAGCGTGTGCAGAGGCAGCATCAAAGTTTCTCTGCTTTCCCCCGGAATTCGCCTTTTGGATCGATCTTCCCCGAGCGGTGTCCCTAGGCCTGCGGGTAAGAGGATCGCCAGGCGCGCGGGTGAGAGGCGCGGCAGACACCAGCGGTGTGGTCGCGGCGAGCACCAGAAAGGATCTGCGGCCGGGGACTCCCGGGGTGACCCTTTGCGGTGCGACGGGAGCTGGGTGAGCGTGAGAAGAAGAGCTACACGGTTCAGGGACGCGGGGCCCGCACAGTGGATGTTAATCACCTTGCTGATTGCTTCTCAATTGGGAACTAGTGGAGAGCGCAGCGCGGGGCAGGCGCGCTCTGCAGGACTAGGGCTCAGCGTCAGGGATCGGTGCAGCTGTGGCTGCAGAAGCAGGAAGGGAGGACGCCGCGGTGCTCGCTGGAGCCTGAAGGTAAGCAAGTGGGTGGGATGCTGACTCTCAGGCCCAGCTCCGAGTCCAAAAGCATGTCTGGTTTCCTGCAAACTGGTTCTTACACTCCTCTCTCTGCTCACCACCTCTCCTCTTGGGGACCCAGGGGACCTAGGACCCCCTCAGGGTTCACGACCTCCATCTCTTACCCAAATGCCCAAATGCTAACTCCTTCAGTGGCCATGAGCTGGGAGCTGGGAGCTGCGAGCTTCCCAGAGAAGTTGATATCTTGAGATTTTAGTGATGTCTAACTTGATTTGATGTAGTTTATTAAAGGATGCGTTTACCGTGGGCAAGAATGATGGGAAATAAATGTCACTGTTATATACAAACTGCTACCACTGCTCAGCATCTTCTCCCCCAAAAGTTTCCTTGTAGCAAGTTTACTTAACGTCCAGGTGAAGTCAATGGGGGTTGGAGGCTTCCATACTGGCAGGCAGAAGAAAGATGCGGCTTTTTAGAAGGGTAGGATAAAGGACACAGTGTGTTCATAGTCTCTCTCTCTCTCTCTCTCTCTCTCTCTCTCTCTCTCTCTCTCTCTCTCTCTCCTTCCCTCCCTCCCTCCCTCTTTCCAATGTGCAGAATGCAAGCATGGTGATAATCTTTCCTTTTTTCAGACTTGCTTAAAGTTTTTCTTTTTCTTTTTAAATGTAAAATATTAGACTGTTTTCAGTTAAATAACACCTTTGTGGTAAAAACGGGCTGTGATTCAGACATGACAGAAGTTCATACAGAGTGTGTAACCAAGCTTGGCTCTTGAATAGTAGCTAAAAATTATGAGTGCCCCCCCAATGATCAAAATGACTGTTAAGTTTTGGCAAATGATATTGTTAACGGAGGGGAGAGGGGAGGGTGGTGGTAGTGGTGGTAAAGTCAACGTCTTAAAAACTACCCAGGTGGAGAGACTACTGTGGGTGGAAAGATAGAGTTAACTTTAAGAAGGTGGCTCATGGAAAAACCAGGGCTCAGTGCTTCAGAACCACATATGGTAATCACCGAAATAAATGAACCAGTTAGTATTCCAGGCTTGCAATGTTTGGCTCCACAGAGAGACTGCCGTTACATTTCATTTCCAATCTCATTTGTGGTAATAGAATAATGTTGGATGGCTTTATCCACTTCCTCACATATGTGTTGTCAATTCCAAGATGCTCCACAAGGCAGAGGCAGGAGGTCCAAAATATGCCCTTTAAACTTTTCTCCTCCTCCAATGAAGTACCCTTCCCTGCATATCTCTCTCTCTCTCTCTCTCTCTCTCTCTCTCTCTCTCTCTCTCTCTCTCTCTCTTTCCTTATCCACCTCCATTCCATTTCCTTTGCTTCCTTAGCTTGTAACTTTCAACCTGAGTCAAGACCCTTGGCCCCTCTGCGCCTGTGTTCTTCCTCACAGGGCAGCTCAGAGTGAGGGGTTCTCTAAGAGCATTTTGGGGAGTCTTGGAGTTCTTTCAGAGCTACTGAATAGAAGAGGCAGCCATCTGAGTCACACAGGAGGGGCAGGTGTGATTGCACACAGGTATGAAGAGTAGAAATCAGAAGAAGTCATGCTAAGTAAGAAACATAAACAGTTCTCAGAGTCAACTGTAAAGAGAAGGGAACAGGAACACAAATTGAGAAGGTGTGAGCGTGTGTGTGTGGGCGCGCGTGCGTGCGTGCCTGTGTGCGCATGGCTGCTTGCATGCCTGTGTGTTCTGCATGTTGCTGTGTGCAAAGCATGAGCTATCTTCATCAGGGAGTTAGCCTTAACTTGAGATCTCCCGGAGACACATCTCTGTATCCCAGTGGGCAGACCCATAACTTCAGAAGAGTTGAACCTCCTAAGAAGACAAGCTCTCCTTTGCAGTAATGATTTATTCTCAAAAATAAACTCCTCAGACGTAACCGTTCTTTTTCTTAACTGTTTATCCCTGAGGCTGAATGACTACTGGACAGCACATAGAAGTTCAGGGATTTCTCGTTCACTGCCTCCGGTGCAGCCTCTTTGCTGACGCCAATGTCCTAATGCAAGGGACATCCTGTGATATCAGTACAGGGTTAGTATTGATGGGCGTGCGGTCCATGAGGGAAGATCAGTTGGTGTATGCCTACGACACTCTTATCCTCTTGAGTTTGCCTTGTCTTCTCTCACCCACACCTGGGAGTCTTCTGCCTGTCCTGTGGGGGAAGTGACTATTCGGCGGTGCTAATAAATCATTTTTTTAAAAACCAAGTTTCAATTTACAGCTTATTTTTTTTTTTAAAAAATCAGTGTATTGATGAATCTGGACAGATGATAACTTGAGCAACATATTGATGATAATTGAGGAGTCTGATTATATGATAATTTGATCAGTGTATTGATGAGCATGATTTTTATAATAACTGAAAGTAATGGTTGTGAATTGTGTCTTATTGAGAGAAAACACATATTTACATGCTTTTCAAATCGCTAATCTACATATTTTCTTCATAATGTAAAACAGTTCGTGTAACTTCCATGACAATATACAGACAGAAAATATAAGTTCAAAATACCAACATCAGTTTTTGTCCAGGACTATGCCTTCCATTAGTAACGAAGCTTCAGGAAGCCACCACAAAGGAAGGAGAATGCTGTAAGGATAAGTGGACACATTGAGATTTCTTTGATATGTTTTGGCACTTTCATGAAACTCTGCAGACCTCCCACTGTTCATCCAAAGGAAACTGGCCACCTTGTGCCCCCATGTTCCTGTCTGTGTGGTGTGTGTTGGCTGTGTGGTGTCAAAGCTAGTAGGCTTGACACTGCCTTCTTATGGAATACTCCTTTTGTGGAATACACATTTTGTCAGTTGTAAGCATTTGTAGATTTCTACCACTGAAGATGTTACACGGTAATGAGACAGCAGTGCATCTGGAAATAGGAATAGTGCTCGGACATGTGTGTACCAACACATATGTATGTATATATGTATGTATGTATGTATGTGTGGATGGATGTATGTATGCACGAATGTCACTTTGCTCAAGTGGTCCTTTCCAAGAATGTCATATGTTTTACCTGAGGCTTGGTTGGCTACTTTTTAATCAATGGCCTGTAATGGAATGTCTTTTTCAGGATGACGTGGGTGATATAAATAAGCTGAGTTTTATGCTTGTGTTCTGTTGAACCTCCAGAAACCTCTTTAGATATGTGATTGGCAGTCCTCTAAGAAACTGTATGAAGCTGGACACCCGTGAAGGAAATCTGAAGGGAACTAGCATAGTCCTAATAATGCTAAGAGGGCAGGCTAAGCCTAAAGGGGCACTGCCTCTTCTTCATGGTACCCATTGCAGGTGTGATGAGCAGTAGGAAGACTGAGTCCTAGCACACAGTAGCCCACATTCTCGCCTCAGTGACCTGGCTGGAGTAAAGCAGAGAGGCAGTCCTGATGGCCAGCAAGGCCCCCTCCATGTATATCACGAAAAGGGACTTGTACTTGGGGTATCCAGATGCTCCTTCCTCCCCCACCCATGGGGCGAGAGAGAATTGCCACATGGTGGCGCTATTGTGATGCCTACGATTCTGAAAATAATTACACTGAACCTCTTCAACTGAAGTTATACCAGTGGTAACATTGGAGTTTGTATTTGCCACTCTAATAATGGATCTTCTGATGTATGTATCAGAAATATATATACGTATCATATATATGTATATATATTTGATGTATGTATCAGAATATATACATATATCAGATATATATCTATATCTGATGTATGTATCAGAAAAATAATATATATTTTAATCTAATTGATATTAGGTAAGATATTGACAAGGAGAAATTTTTAAAAAACTTTTATCAGTTCATACCCTTCTCATTGATCTAATTAGAAGATGGTATTTCTCTGTTGATACCTATTATCATATTTGTATACATGTATATGATGTGTGGGATTAAGAGTAAATATCACATGTCTGGGGAGGTTAAAAGAGAGTGTCAGGTCCCCCTGGAGCTGTATTTACAGATGGTTATGAGCTGCCCAAAGTAGGTAATGGGAACTGAACTTGGGTCCTTTGCAAAAGCGGCAAGTGTTTGCAACTGCAGAGTTGTCTCTCTGGCCTCAAAAAGAAAATTTCTTAAAATGATGTGACTCTGTGAGAAATGCCCATTTCTCAATAGATTATAATGTTGTATACTTTCCCTTTCTCTCTTAGGTTCTTAAAGTTAAAATGGCTTCTCTGTGTTGACACTGAGTTCGTACTTGCTAATTCAAATATATATATATATATATATATATATATATATTCAAACCAATAAGATAACACATTCCTTAATAAGATTGCTTTGCATTTTAAAGATCCACTAGAAAAAAATAGATAGATCTTAGTCTTAGTGTGTATCTGTTGTGAGGTATTCAGATACTTAAATTAGAACAGTCACCAGTGCATCACAAGGTACAAGTCACTTGCAGGTAAGGCCAACCATTGAGACTTTTGGGTGTCTGTGGATTTCACATTTCATCCCTAGGGGGCCTGAGCTCATCCAAAGCCTTCAGGTTAAAACAGAAAAACAAGGGCACTTGTGAAAACCCAGAATTGAGCAAGAAGAGTAGAGCAATACCATTGACAATGTCCAGGGAGCAGACGACAGTAGACCATGGGGGTGGGCTACATACCAGTCTCTGTTTTTATTATCTTAAAGACTGCTCGCATTCGCTGTGGCGTAAGACTAGAGGATGTTATTGTAGCAAAGCTTGAGCCCACCACGCAGCAGGAAGCGAGGTGTCTGGGTTCACTTTATATTTCCTTTGAGAGTTGGGAAATACTTTTGCCTCATATTTTCTTGAGCTTCATTTGCTAATTAGAAAAAAAATGTTTCATGTGTTTCTAACTAAAAACTTGATTGCAGGTGAAAAGTGACTTTTTTTCCCTATTAAAACCTGTAGCTATAAAACTGAAATATAAAACATATTTACCATCTAAGAAATAATTCTACTTGGCTATCTCTAGCAAAATGCCTGTAATTGGTCATTCATGCGGTTAAAATAATGCCTTACTTTTTGTATTTTATCTTTTAAGATTTTAATGTAAATAGAATTACTTCACTTTCCACCCCGTTTCTTCCCAGCTACCCTCCCTCACACCCTTCCCAAGTTCCCTTTCCTCTCAAGTTGATAGCCTCTTTATCTCTCCTCAGTACTATGAAATAAATAACCTCTTTTTCTTTTTTCTTTTTTTTTTTGGTTCAAGCTTCTGTAGATTTTTTTCTTGCTTTGTGAAGCAATTTAATTCGTTCCTTATTTTTACAATCAAGCATATAATTTCCTTTTTCCTGTGGAAAAACTTGATAAAAATAGAAACAGTAACATTTAAAGAATGTACAAAATTTAGTCATGCATAGATTTATTTTTAATTTTTTTACACATACATTTATATTATTACATATATATACTACGTACAGCGAGAAGAACCGTGAAACAATCAGGAATCATATAAATGTTATATTCATAGTATTTTGGCTATTTGTATTTACACCCTTGAAAAAATCATCTTTCCTATCATCGTCCATCTAAAATTCTGAATGTAAGTCAATATCTATAATATCTCATCTCTATTACCTTAAAACATCTATCTAGACCTAAAAACATCTTAAAGCCTAAGCAACTAAGCTTAATTATAAAACTAAACTATCTGATCTTCAACCCCATCAGAGACTTGAGAAGGAATAAAATTAATTACCTGAGTAAACAGAGAGTACAGGTTAGCAGCTTCCAAAAATAAGAAGATGACAGAGACAGTTTGGTGCCTGAACAGTCACCCAAAACTCTCTATAACATTGAAGTATCATCTTCAGCCTTCTGGCCCAACATATCTGACAGACATATTTGTGAGGCAAGAACTGTTGAGGACTTGCTTTCCCTGTCTTGGTGGAGTTTGGCAGTCGACTCTGCCTGCATCCAAGCTTGCCTATTTTTAGGCAGAATTCTGTCTGTGGTAGAAACAAATGGCTTGTTTGCCACATTTGACACCATCTCCAACAGGAGGTTCTTTGATGCTCATCATCTTCTGTGAGATAGGCTGGGTGTTGCCAGGAGTTAAGATGTCTCATTGTTAATGAATCTTTAAAATAATAAAAACACCTTTAAATACCATATTCTGCATGTCTCTGAGATTTTTGAAGAACTTATCTAACTATTTCACCTTATCTTTCTATAAAATCATATCTATCTGTTAAACCTAGGATGTGTATTCTTGTGATAAAAATAGACTAGTAATTGATATGGCCATGATTTGATCAATTAAAAATTAGCTTGTATGACTTACTCATCATAAACAGCTTGCAATAGTACTGTCAAAGTCTTGGAAGTAAACCTGGTATTATAATTGAGTTATAAGGTAATACTACCTCATATTAGAGTATATATCTATATCATCTATATCTATATCTAGTGAGTGAAGAATAACCTTACATTTGAATTCTATACCACTGTATCTAAAAATAAACTTATTTTGCGTCTATATACAAAATTCTATACCAGTGAATTAAAAATAACCTTGTGAGTAACAATTAAGGCATTAAATTGAGGAGTTGATTCACTAATCTACTTTTTGTCTCTATATGTTTCTATATTCCCCTGTCTTTCTTTTGAACCCCTATCTCCAAACCTAAGAATGAAAGATAAAGGAAAAGAGAGACATCCCTGAATCCAACCTTGTTTTCTTTCTAAATAAGACCAACAATAACTTAGAACCAACTCCCAATGAAAATAAACATCTATCTCCCAAGAAAGCAACCAAAAATCTACCCAACCTCCTTAAAGGAAATGGGGTGTCATTCTCTTAAGGTTTCTTCTGGATGATTTGGGATGAATAATACCTTTGTAGGGGCCCAAATAAAATTGGAGAAATGGTAAAAACAAGCTAGAAATAGCATTTGTGGTCCAGATTCTAAATATTGAGAAATTCCAGGCTTAATTAGAGTCCTGTGTGAGACTGTCGGAAATGCTGGACCCATTGGAATTGGAAGCTTTCTTTGAAGCTGTCCTGGGAGCTGTCCTGTTCTGATGAGGAACAGCAACTGAAGCACTTGGTGCTGGAACATGAAGGATACAGGAGGTCAGTGTCCAGCATGCTGAGAGGAGTAAATCATGTCAGGTCTGATCCAGTGTCAGTGACTGGTTCTTTTTATCTGAAACATATAATTTCTCACAAGTATTATACAGTCCTAAAACTTTAAATGTATGAGGTGTGCAGGATGCACAGAACAATTAAGGCTGGTTATCTGCTCTTTGTATGAGCAGAAGAAAGACATCTGCAAATCTTCATTCATGCCATATGAGGAATGGCATCTAATAATAAAATACATGGATTCTGTAACCAACAGGAAGCATTGTCTATGCGTATACATTAATGTCTCAGCCAGTCTCAGAGCTGTTCTCATGTAGTGGGATTGGCAATATAAGTTACCTGCTTGTTCTGCAGTTTGAATTCTTCACATCCCGATTGTGGTCCTCTCCCTCCCTCATCCCCTCTGCCTCCCCCCTGCTAATCTTCAGAAAGGGGAGCTCTCCTCCCCTAACATCTGACCTCAATCTATCAAGTCTCATCTGTACTACCTGTATCCTTTTCCTCTGTGGCCTAGTAAGGCCACCCTGCCAGGAGGAATTGATCAACATTAGGGGCCAGAGTCCATGTCAGAAGTAGTCCCTATTCCCCATATTGTGGGACTTATAGAGAGACTGCAGGCACAAATTTTTATACTGCATTAAATATGGCGTGTACTTAACTCCAGTGACATGTTGCATTAAGTATTTAAAGCATTTGTAGGCCATGGTATAGTGGTAACTTTTGGTGTATATTGAGAGATCACAAATACATCATTAACATCACATTTCCAAAAATTCATGTTATATTTGATTTAAAAAATAGTGTGAGGCTTATATCTGCATACTAGCACAAGGGGCATGTCCCATGAAAGCCTTCACTTACCAGGAAACTGGGACAGAGGGGAGGACATCCTACTGGGACTCTAGATGAGAGAAGCATGGGAGAATAGCAAAGTAGAAGGATCCAGAGGGTCCTAGAAACCTACAAATAGAACATTATGATAGGCAGATTTGGGCCCAGGGGTCCCACTCAAACTAAGGCACCAAGCAAGGACAATACAGGCGGTAAACTTTAAACCCCTACCCAGATCTAGCCAATGAGCAGAACATTCTCCACAGTTGAGTGGAGAGTGGGATATGTCTTTCACATGAACTCTGGTGCCTCATATTTGACCACGTCCCCTGGATGGGGTGACCTGGTGGCCCTCAGAGGAAGGATATCAGGCTACCAAGAAGAGACTTGATACCTTATGAGCATATACAGGGGGAAGAGGTCATAGGGGAGGGGAGTAAGGGGAAAATGGGAGGGAGGGAAGAATGGGAGGATACAGGGATGAGATAACCATTGAGATGTAACAAGAATAAGTTAATTAAAAAAAGAAAAGAATCACTATAATGAAGTCATCAAAAAAAGAATATAAAATGCATATATAAACATTTCCATAAGTAAAAACCTTAGAATTTGTATAAATGATCGTTTCTATCCTGTGAGAAATTATATAAAACTTAAGCATAAAAAAGAAAATATTTGCCAAAAAAAACATGTAACAATAAAATGATTGGTAAACACACACACACACACACACACACACACACACACACACATACACATTAGTGTGAGGTATGTGTGTGTGATCCACAAGGATATGTGCATATTAAAAATAGAGAGATGGCCTGAGAGACTAGGAACCACCTTCCAAGTAAGAAAAAACTTTTGGGTTAGGAGATATGACTTACAAAAAGAAACAAAATGTTGGAGGCAAATTTGTAACTCAATAATGCATAAAAAATTTCACAATGAAAGCTACTGTAGTGATCTTAATATTTAAATTATAGTAATTTTGTTTTTAAAGCAAATATTAAATGGGACCACAGTGTCTAATACCATTCTTCATTTGGAAATGTGTGCTTTTCTGCATAGCGAGGAGTCAAAGATATGCCTTAGAACATTTTAATTTAAAAGCAAGTATTGCTTTATAAGGATTTTGTTTTATTTGCAATTTGGTATTTCTATGCGTGTCTGTTTGGGCATACGAGAATGTGAGTGCTGTGCTTGAAGAGGTCAGAAGAAGGCACTGGTTCCCCTGGAGCTCCTGTTACAGGAAGATTGTTGTGAGCTGCCCTAAGTGGGTTTTAAGTGGGTACAGGAAACTGAACTCAAGTTCTCTGCTAGGATGGTGAGCACTCTTAACCGTTGAGCCATCTTTCTGCCTCTGATATATAATATTTTTATATTTATAAAATAACTACAGATCAAGACCTCAAAGATATTCATTGTTCATATATACATATATACACACATGTATTGTCATCCTGAAACATTTTTTATGTCTTCAGCTTCAAGATAAGAATCACAACTTCAGGAAGATTTATAATCTTTATCCAAAGTTTCATTTTCAGGAAGGATTCATACCAAGAAGTCAGACACTGTCTCTGACTCCCATGTTGTCAAGGCTCACAGTGAGATTTCTAGCAAACAGCATCACTTATAATTTCAAGAGTTTGGATAGACTTTGCCAAAGTCAACCCCACCAGTATATGATTGCCAGTGGGAATGTTCAATTCTGAAAGTGTTTTCACATGCTTTATGGTTTAAAAATTGTTTTCTTTTGCAAGCTTAGGGTTTCAGTTCTTGGAATAATTGGTGTCTTGAATTTCTTCATGAAAGGCAGAAATCCCTGATTTTACCATTTAAGTCACAAACAAGGCTGTTTGAGACATCGCCATAGTCAGTGCCCTGTTGCAAGGTATTATCTCTTTCTGAAGAGGAGATGTGGGTATGCAACATGGACAGAACACCAGCAGAGCTGTGCTGTCATGGTTTGCACAAGGAAACACTTAATTCTTTTCTTCTTTATTAAAATTAATTTTTTATTTTATTATAATTTATTCAGATTACACCCCAATTGTTATCCCCTCCCCTGTATCTTGTTTCCCCTCCCCCTTTTGCCCTATTCTCCTCCTCTAGACCTCTAACAGAATGGGACCTCTTCTCCTACCATATGACGACAGCCTCTCAAGTCTCATCCAGATAGATAGCTTCCCTTTCCTCTGTGTGCCACAGGGACTCCTCACCAAAGGGAAGTGATCAAATTGGGGGCGCCAGAGTTCATGTCAGAGGTAGTCTTAACTTGCTTTCCCTACTTCTTACTTAAATTCACACTCCACTGAGCTCCTTTCTTGCTTTGTAAATTCAAACATTCATTCCATTTTATCTGTCACCACACCAGGCATTTTCTCTTCGTGTGCATTCTTTAGACTGGGGTGCCACAGGGCTCTGTTTTCATGTCATAGCCATTAATAGATGTGAGTTCAGGGTATAGGCCAGTAGTTGGGCTAACTGATTCCAAGGTTATTCTGAAATTTATCTCTTAGACCTGCTTTCTTCACTGCCTACATCTCTTGAATGCTTTAAGCCTTTTGGGAGAGAATTCAAGTACCATACATATGGCAATACTTAAGAGAGGTCTAACTCTGAATGTTTTGAACAACTGTTTTGGAAGAAGATCAGGTAGAAAAATATGAAACGAACATGAGTTGTTGACAGTTGGATGTGCATTCACAGGGATTAATACACACATGTGTATATCAACACATATTTAAGTAAAAATACAGATGACATTGCTCATTTATTTCTGCAATTAGGATCAGTTCAGGAATGTTCCAACTTCAACAGATTCACAAACAGAACCCGGCAACAAACACACCTGCCTTAGACCCGAGGAGAAGGAAACAGAAGAAAAGAATAATTCCTGGTTGAGTTTTCCAAATGAAAGTCTACTTCAATTAAAGCTGAAGGAAACACGTTAGCGAACAGAGGGCACTTTTAAGGTGTTCATTGTTCCTGCGGCCTTGAATCACTACAATAAATACAATAAATACTGAAACGAATAAAATCATCTTGGCCTTCTTTGGGAAATGTATTTGCTTCACATCATTATGCTTGTTGAACAGTATCTGAAATGAAACCTCGGCTATTAGAAATGATTGTATTTCTTGTCGTGAGGACTGCATTCTATGCTGATCTCATTAGAATTGTATTTACAAGAGTCACATGTCTTCTTTCATTTGTTGGTTTTTTTTTTTTTTTTTTTTTGGAACAAAACAATGTCCTTCAGGCTTCTTTATTGTTCCACAGCATCGATAAAAAAAAGTTAGGGTAAAATTAACTTAAAAGTTTCAAGTGCAAAATAAACTCCTGGAACTGGGTTGAGATCTAAAAGATGGTTAGGAGAGAAGAGCAATGTTTCTCAGAGGTCAGGTCTTCTTCCTTGGAACTTCGGCCTGAATGTCTCACCCAGGGCCATGATGAACTGAAGGGTGGAATGTAATCAGAGCCTTCCCAACTTAAATGACAATTGTTAGACAGTTGTTCAGGAAGAAAATAATTAAAAGAAAGGACTGGGGAATCATTGGGGGATTTCACTTGAAAACGATATCGAGGCGATAGAATTCTCTAGACCTGTGTGTGCTAATTGTGGGGGATACAAAGGCTAGGTCCTTTTGGCCAGAAAGTCGGCAGCTGTGCTGGGCACTCTCTCTCCATTGGAATATCTTATGATGCACTCTGTTCACACTTCTTGGTTTACTGAATTAGGATTGTGTTTGTGTGTGTGAACACATGTGTGTGGATGTGTGCATGTGTGTGTGTGCGTGCGTGCTTGTGCATATGTGTGTGTGTGTGTGTGTGTGTGTGTGTGTGTGTGTGTGTGTCGATAGCAAAAAAATAATGAGTATGACCACATGGGCTTTCATGAGCATAATCCATGTCACTTTCATCTTCCATTGTTTGTGGTAATTGTGATGAAAAGTTTAGCTCCTTTAAAGAGCAGTGCTATTAATACGAGTGTGCTCTAGTGTGAGTCTCCACAGGAGGTCTAGTTAGACTATTTTGCTGTTGAACTCACAAACAAATTCTATTTGTTCTACTCCACGCTCAGTGTGTAATGTCTAGCAGTATCGGGATAAACAACAAATACCAGTATAAGGAGCAAAAAAACCAAAGGGAGTCATGTCCTAGAAAAGGATCTTTGTGACACATCCCGTTGAGTCCTGCTTGCAGAAGAATAATTTCTTTCCCAGCTTAGCTCTCTCTTGAAAGCCAACCAAGGCCTCAGCCACGGTTCTCTAGAAAAACTTAGGCACACACTTGCACGGGAGAGGTTTGTCATGCGCATCGTGGAGTTCAGGATTTCTGATGATTTGTTAATGTGTGAACGGAAGACCTGGGAAAGCCAGCAGTACAACCTAGTCCCAGGGCAAGGTGAAACACAGGCATCTCCAAGAAGGATGCTCCAATAGCTCCAGAAAGGAACTTGAAAGCAGACTGAAATGTAAAGGAATAATGTATCTGACTTGTCGAGTGATTTCATGGTTGCCCTCACTATGTCCCACTGAGAAGCCTCTCGTATATTCTCAGGTTGCTTCTAACTGGCTGAATCAGAATTCTAGATTCTGTTACTATCAGCTCACACCCAGTTAACTTTGCGTGCTTACCAGTGAAGCAAGGTTGAGGTCTCTTATAAGGGAGCACTGGCTTTGTCTTCTCCATCTCTATTTTAATTTAGCGTATTTAAGCAACTTATTCACCACCCTACACCATGCTCAAGTTCACATAAAAAATTAACCACCGTACTCGTGCAGAGACCAAATGTCATTATGTCCCCAATATTCCTTGCTCTCTTCTATGGTTTTTTTTTCTGACACAAAGGAACACAGCATTAGAGAGATGCCTAACAGAAATTGAGTGCCATATACGTAGGTCATCATCTCCTAAGATTATTTTTTTATTTAAATTTATTCAGATTACATCACAATTGTTATCCCATCCCTTATATCCTCTCATTCCTCCCTCCCTCCTGCTTTCACCCTATTCCCCTCCCCTATGACTGTGACTGAGAGGGACCTCCTCCCCCTATATATGCTCATAGGGTATCAAGTCTCTTTTTGGTAGCCTGCTATCCTTCCTCTGAGTGCCACCAGGCCTCCCCATCCAGGGGGCGTGGTCAAATATGGGGTACCAGAGTTCGTGGCAGAGTCATTTCCCAAACTCCACTCAGCTGTGGAGAATGTCCTGTCCATTGGCTAGATTTGAGTAGGGGTTCAATGTTTACTGCACGTATTGTCCTTGGTTGGTGCAGTAGTTTGAGCAGACCCCCTGGTCCCAGATCTGCCCGTCATAATGTTCTTCTTGTAAGTTTCTGTGACCCTCTGGATTCTTCTATTTCCCTATTCTCCCATGCTTCTCTCATCTAGAGTCCCAATAGGAAGCCCTCATATGTATCCCAATCTCCTGGTAAGTGATGTCTTTCATGGGACATGCCCCTGTGCTAGTGTCCAATTATAATATATACCATTTCAGTCTTTTTGCTTCTGGGTTAACTCACTCATTAAGAAGGAAATTTCTCTGTTGCTCCTCCCCCAGCTGAGCTGTAGATAGGATCCTGCTACAGCATGCTTTGCCTGTTGGTTCACGTTTTCAAATCACTCAGAATATCTATCCTTTTAGAGTTTCAGTCTGACATGTCACATGTATGGAAACTTGGAGCAAAATGTTACTAATAATACCATTAAAAAGTACTCCTGTTCATTTCAGCAGCCTGCAATTCCTTTTCTTTATTTCTATTTATATAAAATTGGTGCTTTTGTTATAACATATGTACTAGAAATATTTTTGAGAATTTTTTATTACTCAATGCTTTTGTCAACATTAAATCACATTCAATTTCCAATCAACTGAAATGGACTCACTAAAGTATTTTATTTATAATGTGCGTAGTTCTCCTTAGAGCAGATATTTCTCAGACTGTGGCGGCCACTTCATTGATAGAATCCTTGCTTAGCTGGCTGCGGGAAGCCTTAGGTTTGGTGATCAACACCCCATGAAACTTGTAATGGTGACACATTCCTATAATCCCAGCATTCTAGAGATGGGGGGATCAGAAATTAAGGGTTATCCTTGGCTATGGACTGTCCACAGCTAGCCTTAGCTATAGGAGATCTTGTTTGAAAATGATAAAGATAGCACTTCTTTTCAACACATGTAAATTGATTACCTATGTTGTTAAATGTGGGTGCAGTGCCATTTTTGGAAAGTGTGGTGGATTCAGAAGGAGGAGAAAAAAAAATTTCTGTATGGCATTGATGAGCTAAGGCAGAGCGACTGCTGTCTTTCCCTTTGTGACTGTCACCGGGGATCTGATGACATTTTCTTTATCTTTCATTTTCTTTTTTTTTTCTTTCTTTCTTTTTTGTTTGTTTTTGTTTTTGTTTGTGTTTTTTCAAGACAGGCTCTCTCTGTGTAACCTTGACTATCCTGGACTTGCTTTGTAGACCAGACTGGTCTTGAACTCACAGAGATCTACCTGCCTCTGCCTCCTGAGTGCTGGGATTAAATGTGTGTAGCACCATGCCAGGCTCTGATGACATTTTGATGTGTCAAACCTAATATGTAGTCAGCTTTACAGGACTGCTAAAATGTTTCCCAAACAGTCTTTAGATGCAATTTTTCACACTTTAGTTACTGTCTCAGACAAATTCCCTATTGGGAGGGACTATTGCGGCACTCACCTATTTGCCATCACTAAGACATTTTTTTCACATTGTATTTTATAAAGATGAGCTTTATTTTAAAAATAGGACATTTCCTGAATTTGTGAATATAAATTGATGGTTTATTCTTTGTTCATATTTATCATGATCTGGTTTCTTTTGTTCAACTTTTGATAAAGTAAGATGCACATTTATATTTTAAGTGCTTATGCCAAATCTACTAACCATTCCTGTTCCAATTCTTGTCCCTAGTTATTTACATAAAAGCACTCCCATTATATAATCATTTGAATATTCACACACTCTTCTTTTTTCAGTTTTGTTTTTACCTTTGATTGTAGCTGAGCTAATTATAGTAAAATATTGAAAAATATCTTATGTCAACAAACTCCTCAAGTAACTAATTATCTACTGAACACTTGTTGAATGCCTTAATATCTAATGTTAAAATTCCAGTTCCAAATTAACCTTCAGGCCTTCTGTTAAATGAAAAGTCATTTCATGGCACTTTGAAAAGTATAATTCACCATTACTTCTATAGGATAGTGTATACATTTTAATCCTGTGGTATCACAGCAAATGACATTGTCTTCCTACCTTGATGACTTCAGATTTACAGTAACGTATTAGAATGATTAAGTAAACTTGGAGGAAAATCAGTATAATGACTCCTACAAAAGCTTTTAGAAATAAGTCAAACACTTTGGTTTGTGTAGTCACCTGTGTGTTGAGGCTGATTGTGCACAAACTATATACATTTTCAAACTTTTAACATCCGTATGAAAATATTATTATTTCAAGGTTATTCAAATTTGCATCCTTGGAATGTCGCAGTTAAAACTGTATTGAGTTTTTATGGGGAGATTTCCTTCACAGGAAGAAGCACTTTGAGTTATTTTACTGTAGGTCACTTTTGTTATAGAAGCACTGTGAAGATGAAACCACCTAACAGGAAAGCATTTCCATGTCCTGTTTTACTGCCGACACATTTAAAGTAGCAGAAGGGGTTCCTTCACTGTCCAGTATTTTGCTGCTGCATACTACCCCTACCAGCCCGACAACCCTTTTTATGTTTCCCTACAAAGCAGAAAGAGCAGCTGTAAAATTAATGAATGTGTTTGAACCCTTTACAATCTCAAAAATGAATGAATCAAGATGTTTCTCAATTTTATTTTAAAGAGGAACGTAGGAAATTGAGAACTCCATCACAAGGAGGGTAGTCAATACTTCCTGACTACTGAATGATACATAGTTGACAGTTTAAGAGTCAAACAACAACAAAGGCTTAAATAACTTCATAAATATTTGCCTTCCTTCCTGTTGGAAGAGGGCATGTGACATGTTTTGTTTGCTACCATTCCTACCCAGGGAGGACTGAAGAAGTTATGGGAACTAAAGCTGTTGTTAACATCCGTCCTATGGAAATGAATCCCGTCTCTGTTAGGATGAGCTGTGTAGGTGAGACTTTATGGGTGAAGATGAGGAAGAATAATGCTAGGAATTTATGAATGGGAATTTTAGAGACCTATTCATGTTGCTTGGTGCTGTAGAGCATCTACAGGTTGTGAAGTAGAAGATCTGAGGTTCCTTGTTACCAACATCCCAAATATCACTCCTGAACATTATCTCTTGGCTTTTCCAAATCACTTGTGTAGAAGCAAAGAGGGGTATTACTGCTTTTCTTTAAATAGGACTTTTATTTTCTTATATTTATTTATTTCGTGTGTGTGTGTGTGTGTGTGTGTGTGTGTGTGTGTACATGTACATACATTCTCTCATAGGTCTTTCCACAACATGGATGGGTTCTGGAGATCAAACTCAGATCCACAGGTTTGTTGGCAAATGACTTTACTTGATCTTAGCAGTCCTCCTATAGAGCAGACTTGCTTGAAAGTTGACTACCCCAAAGCAAGTAATCAGCCTTTATAAGATGAGACATCTAAAGAATACAAACAATATGTTTTTCAGTTATGCTTTTGCTGCCCCTGTAGCTTCTCTGTGGTCCACAATGAAGCTGGTTTTTGCTTTAGGAGCCATTTATTCTGTATCCCACTTCCAACTTTTGCTCATGTAGAGTCAGATATAAATGATACTAAATACTGGTTCTACTACGAACATTGTTTGAGCCCACAAATACACATTTTAGCATTCAAGAGTTACCTTTGTTTTGTAACTTGAGTGAAGTTCCTAGGTGTAAGGTCACCACTTCTCACTAAAACTCCACATGGAGTTTAAGTTTGTTGGAAGACAATCTAGAACACCATTGTGATATTGCAATGATAGGTTTCTGGCAAGCTCTTTAATATGCTAGTTGGTGTCACCCATAAACATCTGGGTATTTAGGATGTTTGGTGGGGTACAATCTTTACTTTGGGGCATATGTGACTCTTCAGAGACCGTCTTCAAAATAAATATCTTATCCACCACTCTAGACATGAGAACTGATCTAAACAGTGCACTGTAGCTCTTAAGCTAATACAACCAAGTGAGAAATCTTAACCCTTTATTTAAATAGCACTACTGCCTTAGCCTGTGCAATATAAAAAAAAGGGGACATGTCAAAGTCTTCTTAGGGTCTCCTCCACCACACAGAGGAGTCAGAACTGAACGTACCAATTCTTGATAAACTCAGTCCATCCACAGATTTGCTCAGGAAGACTTTATCTTTTATGCAGATAATTGTGTGCTGTGACTGGGAAATGTTTGGCGGGTTATCATTAGCATACAACTAGCTGTTTTTATTCAAATCAAACTCCAAAATAGGAACAGGAAACACAAACTTACAAAGTAAAATATGCCTGAACTTTATCACCGGTTGAAGCTGATAGTGTTGACTAGTTGCAGTGGAAAAGGTGATCGCTGAAAAGAAGGATGCTGCTGACGTGACGTCGCAGGCCGCTTACACTAACAGGCACATTTGACATTTTCAGTCTTGCGAAACTGACAATTATGAACAATTTCTCACTCAAATTTTAGGTGAGTTCTAACTAAGCCCACATGTACCCTTGCCTTTCAAAACACAGTTCCAACTATGGCTGACATTTCTCAAAATGTTTCATACTCAAAACCGACCTATAGAAGCATTTGATCTTTCCTATGGTTTTGGAGGCTTGCGGTACAAACCACACTTATTATGGAAACACAGAGCCTCACTGCATTGACAATGTGATAATAAGTGTCTTTGGAAGAACTTAACTGAGCCATGAAGAGATATACGAGTGGTTTCCAGAGCTGGTGAGAACTGGCTGTCTCACTATCTCGGTCCTGGCAATGGAACGGTCACATATATATCATCCATGGGTTATTGATTTTTGAGTCATTAAATTTCACTGAAATTTGTTAAACATGAAAACTCCACATATATAATTTTTCATGCTGGGGTACCTTCCAAATTCATTGGAACTTCGGCCAAACATCAATCAAGATCATATACTAGGGGGAAGGGGGAACAGATTCATTGCTAAAAAAAAAAATAATTTTCTTTTTTCCCCTTGAGAACTGAGCTTTAACCCTAAAGCATCATGTATGCCAAGGCTGCTGTATACGACCGAACTACACCCCGAGTCATCTGTAAATGGTCGTGATTTCACAAAATGTTCATACAGCTAGTAACTGCAATCCTGTTCATTTTTGCATTGTACCCTTTCTTTGAGAGTTCCACAGAAGCTACGGTATATTTCCATCGATCCACGGTCTCATCCAACGCATGCTGTGAGTCAGCTCCCTTAAGAGCCATGCACGGGGATCCCTTGGTAATTGCTTGCTAACTCTTAGATACCAGCTTTCAAACTTTGGGAAGATGTCTCCAGAGAACTTTTCAATCTCAAGCAAGCCTTTGCGAGCTTTTCCCACGATGGCCGAGAAGAGGTGACCAGACAAATCTTCTGTTTTCTTGAGAAAGCCCAAACAGATTTACCTTAGAACTCTTAGTTAACCCCCTGCCTCTCATTTCCAGACTCAAGCACTAAATTCCCTTTATTTCTTAAAACTGGGGCCAGAGGAACAAGTGTCTCTCTCTCTGTAAGCCACATTCTTTATCAGGCACAGAGGAAAGCGTGGTTCATCTGTGTCTCTTCTGTTACACGACTTTTCATTTTTATTTTTAAAATTGAATTTGCTGATTGTTTTGTTGATACAAAAATCATGTATGATGGGTTGAAACAGAGCAGATAACAGGAAATTGTGAAAAGTGTCCACCATGGCAGAAAACTAAAACTACATTTTTTCCCAGTAAAAATATTATCTCTTTAGTTTCTTTATATACCAAAAATCACTAAAATGCATCATCAGAAAGAAATCCTTCTTTAAAATGGACCCATGTTTCTTCTGGATATTGTAAGTATAGATACTTGGGTCACTGAATGTTTAAAAACACACATTTTATTTCTTAGTTTTCCATAGTTAGCAGTTATAGACTTGTACATTTTATTGATTTCCATTACTGTCTTCTAATGAATGGGTGAAATAAATGTTCTTGTGTTTAAATCAAAGCACACATCCAAGATTTTCTTCTTAGTATGTATTTCTAGTAGCAGAATTCAGTAATTTAAATGATATTTTACAATATACTTTAAAAGGTGCTTCTTAAAAATTCATATATGCCTTATTTTATAAATTGCTTCAGCTATATTTCATATGCTAATTATACATAAGAAACGCAAATGTAAAGATAAGGAGGCTGATAAAATGATTAATGGGTTGACATGTTTTAAAAGGGTATTATTTAAAAATACTATGATCATTTCCTTTCAAGTCAATAGATCAAGTTTGCCTTAGAAAGATATATAGAACAAAATGTTTAAATACCCAAATCAAAGACTTAGAGTTTGGCCAAAGGTGGCATTCTGAGAAATATGGTGATGATTTAGACATTCTTTCAGGAAACTTACTAGGATTCCATGGGGACTTTGAGTTACTGTTACACAGGCAAGGTGACATCCCTCTTCCTGGAAGGGAGAGAGTTAGAAAGGACCCAGACATTTAGAGAGGCCTTGTGGCACAGGTGCCTGCAATAATGGAAACTTTTGGTCCTGATGGAGGATTTCAGAAAAGCAAGATGATGGCTGCCCTCTTCCATGCTTCCTCCCTGCATGGAGCCCACCTGAACCGAGAATACAAGGAAACTGAAAGTGACAGTCCACCAGGTGCCCATGCTCCTGGGCACACACAGTGAGGGTGAGGGAGAAGAGAGTTAGCATTTGGAGTGGTGATTAAGCTTGACAGTGTACTAAGAAGCAAAGAAATCCACTTTATTGTTTTTTAAATTCTTTTGTTACTATTTCTAGTCTATAAGAGAATTCATTTTCCTAGCTGAACTTGAGTATATCTATAAATGTTTTCTATGTTTATGGTTGTTACTTTTTTTTTCATGAAAGCTTGTTTTTTGTTTTGTTTTGTTTTGTTTTTTTTTTTTAGTAAAAATGCATTATTATTCAGTTTCCTAATGAAATAAAACTGAGCTTTAAATTCTTTTAGCTTGCCCACAACAAGATTAAGCTTTACTTTTTTTTTTCTGTCCAAGATGAATCCATCACCTCCCCCTCAAAACTTGTAATTCCCACCTTGCACCTTTGTCTATTTTACTTTAGAATCTGATTCTAAATTAACTTATGAGCAAACAATATGCTAATATCTGAGGCCCTTTAGAAGGGCCACTAGCAAATTAGAAGCAAGTATATTTTTTCTAATATGGCATTAATAGCAAATGGTTTTTTGTTTTTCTTTCTTTTTTATTATATTTCTTTTTTACATATATATTTACATTATTACACATAAATAAAACAAACTACACACGGCAAGAAGAACCATGAAACAATCTGGAACTATATAAATGTTACATTCATAGTGTTTTGGCTATTTGTATTTGGCCTACTTGAAGAAAACATCCTTCCTATGTTTCTGAGTCTAAAAAATTCTGAATGAAAAATCACTATATATCATATTTCATCTCCATCCTTAAAACATCTATCTAGACCTAAAAACATATTAACCCCTAAACAACTAAGCTTAATTGTAAAACTAAAGTATGTGGTTTTCAACCCCATCAGAGACTTGAGAAAGAACAAAACTTAATTACCTGAGTGAATTGAAAGTGCAGGTTGGTAGCTTCCGAAATGAAAAAGTGACAGAGACAGTTTACTGCCTGAAGAGTCACTCAAGACTGACTATAACACTGGAGCATCATCTTCAGCCTTCTGGCCCAATATATCTGACAGACATACTTTTGAGGCAGGAATTAGTGAGGACTTGCTTACCCTGTCTTGGCAGAGTTTGGACCTCAACTCTTTGTCTAAGCTTGCTTGTTTTTAGGCAGAATTCTGTCTGTGGTTGAAATGAGGACATTTTGCCCAGTGGCTTGTTTGCCACATTTGAGGCCATCACCATAAGGAGGTTCTTTGATATTCATCATCTTCTTTGAGGTAGGCTGTGTGTTGCCAGAAGCTAACCTGTCTTATTGTCAAAGAACCCTTAAAATAATAAAAACATCTTTAAATGCCATATTCTGTAGCTCTTACTTTTAAAAAGACCTTACAAACCAGAATCACTTCATTCACATAGGAAAAACTAAGTCTATGACTGTATGCTCTCATTTGATCATATGTAAATGTTTACATATAGATGCATCACTATATAGTATAGCCAGTGCATTTTATATACTAAATATTAGTCTCATTTCTATTTATCCATTCCAATCAATATGTGAGCTGTGTATCTACACAAATATGGTTAATTTTTTTGGTTAATGTATATTTTGTCACCATTTATAGTTTGAAAATAGCCATCACATGTGTGTTTGTGGACAACTTTCATTTTTTAATATATTTTATTAATTTATTCATATTACATCTCAATTATGATTCCATCCCTTGTATCCTCCCATTCCTTCCTCCCTCCCATTTTCCCCTTACTTCTCTCCGCTATGTCTGTGACTGAGGGGGGACCTCCTCTCCTATATATGCTCTTAGGGTATTGAGTCTCTTCTTGGTAACCTGCTATCCTTCCTCTGAGTGCCACCATGCCTCCCCATCCAGGGGACGTGGTCAGAAATGGGGCACCAGAGTTCATGTGAAAATCAGATCTCACTTTCCACTCAACGGTGGAGAATGTCCTGTCCATCAGCTAGGTCTGGATAGGAGTTCGAAGTTTACTGCCTATATTTTCCTTGGCTGAAGCCATAGTTTGAACAGGACCCCAGGACCCAGATCTGCCTGTCATAATGTTCTTCTTGTAGGTTTCCAGGACCCTCTGGATCCTTCTATTTCCCCATTCTCCCATGCTTCTCTCACCTAGAGTCCCAATAGGATGTCCTCCCCTTTGTCCCACTTTCCTGGTAAGTGAAGACTTTCCTGGGACATGCCCCTTGGGCTAGTGTCCAGATATAAGTGAGTATATACCATTTGACTATTCCTGCTTCTGAGTTAACTCGCTCATTATGATCATTTCTAGTTCAATCCATTTTTCCACAAATTTCAGGAATTCCTTGTTTTTAACAGCTAAGTAGTATTCCATAGTGTAAATGTACCAGTTTCTTTATCCATTCTTCTACTGAGGGGCATTTAGGCTGTTTCCACATTCTGGCTATTATGAATAAGGCTGCTATGAACCATCACCAAACCAAATAACCCAATTGAGAAATGGGGCTCAGAACTAAACAGAGAATTCTCAATGGAGGAATATCGAATGGCATCTGCATATTAGCCCAAGGGGCATGTCCCACGAAAGCCTTCACTTACCAGGAAACTGAGACAGAGGAGAGGACATTCTAGTGGGACTCTAGATGAGAGAAGCATGGGAGAATGGCAAAGTAGAAGGATCCAGAGGGTCCTAGAAGCCTACAAG
The DNA here is from genome assembly GCF_964271855.1 of Acomys minous. NCBI lineage: Eukaryota > Metazoa > Chordata > Mammalia > Rodentia > Muridae > Acomys > Acomys minous. The sequence goes on from NC_140495.1 coordinate 99,825,599, forward strand.
TAGAACATTATGATAGGCAGATTTGGGCCCAGGGGTCCCACTCAAACTAAGGCACCAGCCAAGGACAATACAGGTGGTAAACCTTAAACCTCTACCCAGATCTAGACAATGGACAGAACACTCTCCACAGTAGAGTGGAGAGTGGGATATTACTTTCTCACATACTCTGGTGCTTCACCTTTGACCATGTCCCCTGGAGGGGGAGACCTGGTGGCACTCAGAGGAAGGACAGCAGGTTACCAAGAAGAGACTTGATACCCTATGAACATATACAGGGGGAGGTAATCCCCCTCAGGAACAGTCATAGGGGAGGGGAATAAGGGGAAAATGGGAGGGAGGGAAGAATGGGAGGATACAAGGGATGGGATAACCATTGAGATGTAACAAGAATAAATTAATAAAGGAGGAAAAAAACTAAAAAACTAAAAAAAAAAAAAAAAGAAATGCTCAACCTCCTTAGTCATCAGGGAAATGCAAATCAAAACAACTCTGAGATTCCATCTTACACCTATCAGAATGGCAAAGATCAAAAATTCAAATGACACCACATGCTGGTGAGGATGTGGAGAGAGAGGAACACCTCATTGCTGGTGTGAATGCAAACTAGTACAGCCACTTTGGAAATCTATCTGGCGCTATTTCAGGAAACTGGAAACAGAGCTTCCTCAAGACCCAGCTACTCCACTCCTTGGAAGATGCTCCAGCACACAACAGGAGGATTTGCTCAACCATGTGGACCAACTTTTAATTCTATGAAGATAAAGCACCCAGGCCCATTCAGTTATTAATACACATATTTACTTAAATGAGTAAAAATATGTTTATTAGCAATTTCTCAGCCTGTTGTGTCCATAAATATCCAATTCCTCTACTTCATCAACTCAGGACATTTTCAGAGAATTTTTTTTTTCAGAAAAAAAAATGAAAGTTTGCAAAATCGGATTTTTAAAAAAAACATTCTTATACTTCATTTTGATTGGCTAATTTTAATTATCAACTACTTCCTGTATTCACTACTGAAAAATGTGAGTGGCGATTTGCCTATCATACTTTTAATAATTTTACGTGTATACCTAGAATTTCACACGAGATAGCCTCTGAGCGGAGCTATCTCCTCCGTTTTCAAAGGGAAGCTAATGTTACTATTTAGCTACTGTACAAATGGAAGCAATTTCACCTCCTTGAGAGGCTTTTCTTTATCACTAGATGCTTTTATTACTAACAGTTTTTCATAGTGTGATTAGACTAAAATTCTGCACTCACTCTCAGCACATGTTTTTCCCTAGGATGCTCCAATTTTCCTTAGTTTTGCAATAATACTTTTTGAAGGAAATAAAATGTAAAATGTAGGGTAGGCTGAGCGATACAAGGAGACATGTTATATCCACTCCTTTGACCTCCCTAAATGGTCTCCAGATGCACACAGTTTTGATGACTCCAGTTTTAATGAGATTTAAGCCGAAAGTAGACCAAATAGCTATTATCCTACCCAATATAAATCAGCCTCACAGGCTTTCTACAATTATGCACACTTTTTTCTATATATGGATTTTTTAAAAAGTTGTACTTTATTGTTATTCCTCCTGTCACCCACTGAGTATATTGGTAGGCATTCTTTACTACATGATGACCATGAAGGTATAGGGGGTTTACGGTAGAAATACTTAAGGGCTTTACTCCAACTCAGGAAAGTGAGATTTTTGGCTACTGACATCATCTGTTGTAGAAGACACCTACACCTAATCATGGTCTTTGCCATGAATAGCTAGTAGGTAGTAAAATGATAAACATGTTCTTTTTTTTTTTTTTTTTTTTTTTTTTTTTTTTTTTTTTGCCTCTGGGTTTCCAGAGGCTCAAAAGAAGGGCAGTCCAGGTAGCCACACTTTCTACAGTAGGGCTGAGTGTCCTTTCTAGCCTCCTCAACACCACTCAGTCCATTGCAGTAAGCCAGCTGCACAGATCCACGCCAGTCATGTAATATGTATGTCCTGGCCATAGGCTGGGGACTCAGGTCTTTATTGCTAGTCAGAATTGGAACAGATCTTTAAATCTGTTTATTTTTCTCGTTCCTTATCCCTCATATTTCTGTTTTCCCTTCTCACCTTTTTATTACCTTTCTCTTCCCCTTTCTGTTCCTTTTCTGTTCCTTTTCTTTTCTTTTCTTTTTGAGGGTGATTTAACTCACCCAGGCTGAGCATCCCTATCTGTGCTTTCATCCCAAGCTGGGCCTCAGGGAACTTCGAATTTGACAGATGACTCCTTAGCACTATGCCTTAGAAAATGGAAAATAAGATAACTGTCTTCAATAAGATACTTCTTAAAGTGAATGTTTATTAAGCGATCACATTAGAACAGCCTTTATTGTCAAAGAATATTTTTGCAATGTGGTAAAAAAATCATTTCCATCATTCTATGAGATGTGCATGTAATGGTATTTGAGTGACAAGGATCATTTCCAAAGACAGACTCACAGAATACCAAGGACACTGAGAGCAGAAGGGAGGGGGGGGGCACAAAGGCCTGTGGGAGCAAGCAAGGACATCTCAAAGCTACTTCTTGCTGCTCAGAAGTTCCTGCATTCAGGGGCTTGAACAGTTTATATAGCCAAAGGAGCATAAGCATCCATAGAGTCTCCATTAATGTTGATTTTGAAGTAGATTACAGTATCATATCAGGGGAATTTGTTTAGCAAGTTATATAACCTTCATCATTGCTATAGAAATACATTATATTGAAAAATTGTGATTTTTAGAATGTTTACCTACAATGGATCACTCTTTTGCTTCACAAAAATAAATACATACTTATTATATTGACTTTCATATTAGTATGTTTTCTCCTTTTTTAATGTTATAATCTCAAATTGCATTCCTCTTATTTTTAAAACACTACTCAGAGACCTCAGAAATCAGTCTTAATTTATAAACCACCAAAACATACACCCTGCTAAAATTTTACTCTGCTTTCACCAAAACTGGATTCTATAGTATTAATTTTAATCTATTTTGTCATAGCCTATGTCAGTATTCTTGGCTGAAGTGACTTTAACATCATACATTCAACAAGAATGTAAATGCATGGGTAGACATGTTTGTTGAAATAACATAAAACACAGGACAAACACACAGCTAATGGGATGAAAATTTAAAGCAAAGTATGTCATTCCAAAAGAGCAGTAACACATTTTCCTTAGTATGTAACATTAATGACAGTTGTTTGTAAATGAAGCCAAACATATGTTTAATCACCCGAAAACACATTTTGTGATACTGCAACTTGGCTACCTAAATGAAAGGATAATGAAGTTAGTTACAGACTTAGGGGGAAAATTTGCCACTTTTTTCTACTTAAGAAGATTAGTAATATTAACATTTAATCCTGCTTTAGATTTTCACTGGGCTGAGCCTATTAATGATTAAAATTTCTTTGGCATTTATGCAATTATCGTTTTCAATTTTACAAATGAAGGAATTTTTCAGAAAAAGAATTAAGAAGTTGGAAAATGATTTGGAATCCAAGGAGTTTAAGTAAATTCAGTGTTGAATAATATTTACGTTCTGGGACTTTCACTCTGCTAGGTGAGGTCTCAGCCATCTTGGCACTTGTGAATTGCTCACTCCTGAAAGAGCGATGGAAGCTTCTGGTTTGGAGGATTTCAGTTAGAGATGGACACAGGAAGCGGAATGGGGCTGGTACCTTCCATTAATCCAAGAATAGAAGGCTAAGTAGTCAGGACTGCATTAATCAAAATCTGAAATCAAGCTTGAGATTACTCCAGTTAAATGAGAATTCTAACACCAGCTGGGCCGTGGATCAGTTACACAGTCTCTGCCATTGTGATTTGAAACAGCTAATAGCAGACAATCCATATCCATCAGAAGAGGTTATAATAACGGTGTCTTGTGAATTTCTGTGAGGACTGAAGGGAATACTCACTTTAGCATAAGATTTGGAAGATAGAAAACGTTGAAAATTTGTTTTGATGATGATAGTGATGGTGATGTCTATAGTAATTTTAGTTAGTGGTTACCATGGCAATGATGGCAATGATGATTATGATGAGAGTGATTGGATGTTGATGATGTTGATGATGATGATGATGAAGTTGATACTGATGATGATGATGATGATGTGGTAACGGTAATGATTGTCATGATGGTGTTGGGGGTGGGGGAGGGTGATTTTAAGGATGATGTTGGTGACGACAGTGGTAGTGGTGTAAGGGGTTATGTGGTTAACGGTATTGATGGTGATAATGATGAACGCGATGGTCATGGGGGCTATGGTGATAATAGTGATGATGGTGGTGATTGCAGCGATAGTGATGATTACGATGATAATGATGATAATTACAAAATAGTGATAGTGATGCTGCTCCTTGTGATAAGGATAATGTAATGATGGTGACGATGATGGTGAGGATGATTACTGGATAGATTAATCTACATTCCAGCATATAAGGGTGATTGTAAATATTATTGTCCTTTTAGATTGACACCTAGTAAAAACCTTCTATATAAAAGGTATTACGCATAATCAAATAATTGATTAAGAACCTACTGACAGAACAGTGGCTAAAGTTAAATTTTTTTCAATAAAACAATCAATCCTAAAGAAAAAAAATTTAGCTGTAGAAGTTTGATATTCAGTGAAAAGTCAGATACAGTCTTCTGGGTTGGTAAAGGAGGAGATGGATGAACACATGAATTTTAAGAGCTCATGAAAGCATAGACTTTAAGGTCATTGGATATCTTCTATCTCAAAAAAAAATTGAACAAAACAGGTCTTTACAAATAGCCATTTGCACTGCCTATTGGATATTCGGGGGGCAGGACATAGCCATCCATTTGACGGCTTAAAGATATTTGTTCAAAAGTCTTAATATCATGGGTAATTTTTATCTGACATACTATAGTGAAATTTAACTTGCTCGAGACTTTGTAAGGATTTATTTAACGAACTAATGGTCTCAGACTTTCTGGGAATTATGACAGTACCTATAAGTTAGAATATTAGGTCAAAGTATGTAAAATAATACAGAAATATAAAATCAATAATATAATACAAGAATTGCCTACGCACATATGGCTAAGTATGTTGATAGTTTTACATAGATCCATTCTAATTTTCAGTAAATTCTCAAAACTAAACAGCAAGCATTTATATGCATCTATTCTTCCATGTATAAACTACACATGTATAAACATGTATAAAGCTATACTATATATATATTACATATATATATGTGATATGTGTATAATCACAGCTGTTTGTCGCATGAGAAATTGTAAGTTCAGGAAATTCAGTTGATTTTAAAAAGAAAACGTGCAAATTAAAATTCTAATATTGGCCAGTTTTACAGCATTTTCCATTTGACGTTGCGTATTTTTTTTCTTTAGATATAGTTTAGATATAATGAGACTCATCTTTTAACATGATCATGAAATCAGATAAACTCCAATCCCTTCAGAATAATAAAAAATTAATTCATTTATAAAAATATTTAATATTGAGTTTCAAATCTATTAGTTAAATAATTTTATACTCTCTCTATTTCTGATGATGATTAGGTTATGCCAATGACGCAGGCTACACAGGGTTTCCTTCCCCCCACAGGCAGGGCTAGGATCTAACAGAACCGTTACCTTCATCACTAACATGAACTACAGGCTGATGAGAATCTGTATTGGTCACATCAAATTTTCTTGTAGCTATTTAAATCAATGGAGCAAATTAGAGACATTAGCTTTTTTGCGTTTACATAATTTCTCCTGAAAAACTTTAATATTTCTATTATACTATAAGTCTAGGATTGGCTTAATGATCTTTATGGTCATTACGTTTGCACTGCAATTAATGGGCATGGTAATTACAGTAGATGCTAAATTTTTATAATTCCTTTTTATCACTTGTGTAATTCACACCTCTTTTAGTAGCGAGGTTTTTCTTACTTATAGGAAAAAATATAAATAACTCTTAAGTGATAAATAAATTTAAGTGATGCTTAAATTTCTGAGGCAAAAAAATGGTATTTATCACTTAAAATATCAGTTGCTTCATGATAGCTTAATAAAAGTGCTTAAGTATTTAATAATATTTCATGAATATATTAAAGACAATTATGTTTTTAGACTATTAAAGTAAAATGTATGCATTAATTTTAAATGTGCCCTTAGATCATTAGTGGGTGATCCATCAGGGACTCACTTTCCACATCCCATTAGTGGAATGGCCACTCTGGGGTGGGAGTGTGACAGCTCCTGTGAAATTTCTTTCATATTAACTCTTCTAGGCCTCTACTTCAAATAATTAGAGGAGGCTCAATAAGAATATTTATGATTCGTTGAGTTGTGTATTTCATATGCAATGTGGCTCACTTCACCAGATACAGCTTTAAAAATGGCCACAAATGTTTATATTTAAATAATATGGCTCTATCACACCATAGTCACATTTCCTCCCAAACATTCCAGATTAACTATATCAGATCATTTATTTATTTTCCCTCTCTCCTTCCCTCCCTCCCTCCGTTCCTTCTTCCTCCCCCCTTTCTTTCTTCTATGATCAACTACCTGACAAGAAGCAACTTAAAGGATGAAGGCTTATTTGGGCTTACAGTTCTAAGGTAAACAGTCCATCATGGCAGAGTAGGCACAGTAACAGGAGTGTTCCTCAGCTTGCCACATTGTGTCTGCAAGCAGGAAAATGGAGGAGTAAGAGAGAGGACATGGGGGAGGAGAATGAGAAAAGAAAAGAGGAGAGGAGAAGGTAACATAAAGACAGGGAGAAGAGAAGGGGAGGATTCTGCTCAATTTGCCCTTTTTATTCGGTCCAAGCCTAGCCCATGGAGTGGCACTGACCGCACTTAGACTGAGTGTTTCCACATGAAGCAGTGCAGGGGACAGCTAGGTGACAAAAGAACCATGGCGGAGTCTGTGCCTTGATGGCTCAGGCAGGCAGGCAGGCAGCAGAGGTTATCACCTCTTTAGAAAGCACTGAGACCTAGAGAACGCTGATATTACTGGGAAACGAATCCTGAGTCTGTCTACGCGCATACCATTAGCATGCACACGGATTAGAGGATGGCTTTTAGAGGTGTGGGTCAGGGCTCCCCATGCCTTCACAAGCAAAAGATCTGGGTTATTTGCTATTAAGAACAAAGTCTAGAATTTGATCCCTAAGAACTCATATGAAGAATTAATTCACAGGCTCACATAGATTATGTCCATGCTGTTTTAATACCCACATTCTATAAATGCATATTAGTTTTTACCAGGAATCTGGTATAGAGACAGACAGAGACAGAGACAGAGACAGAGACAGACAGAGACAGAGAGAGGAAACAGAGGTTGATTTTTAGTATTTTTCTTCCTTATTTTTGAGAAGGAGTTTGTATTTGTTATATAGGATTTTTAGTGCATTCATGGCTTGCACCTCCAAGATACCAGGAGCCTTTCTTGGCCCAGATTTTGTCAGACTGATGTCCTCAGTCATCAGATAACAAAATTGTCACAGGTGAAAAGTTATCTACAGTGTGCAAGTGTGTGTAAATGTTTGGATATATGTGTGTGTTTGTTTGTGTCGATGTGTGTGTGTGTGTGTGTGTGTGTGTGTGTGTGTGTGTGTGTGTGTGAGAGAGAGAGAGAGAGAGAGAGAGAGAGAGAGAGAGAGAGAGAGAGAGAGAGAGATTGAGAAAGGTTGATTTTTAGTATTTTTCTTCACTTTCTATTCAAGGAGAAGTCCATTTACCAAGTCATTTGGACAGAGACTCCTAGTAAATTTATCCAGCTTGCTCCATTTTGACATACCCTAACAAACACAGGAACCAAAGTGAAGTTATAATTTACAGTTCATTTTTGAAAGTAATTATAACATCTAATATTATCTTATGTCTATGTAACAAGATGGCACACTAAGATAGGAGCATAAAATATTCTAAAATCCCGAATATATTTCTAATAACCATATGCTGTCACAGTTAAAACAGGGAGTGAAGTAGTTCATCCTAGACTGGAAAGAAAGTTTAATTATAGAGACTTTTTTTAAAAAGTTTGCTTTTTAAAAATGGCTTTTATCCATTGTTCCAGTTTGACTGTTATTTGGTTTAGAAGATAGTTAGGTTTTGAATACTTTCATGTTGATTATTTCACCCCTGAACAAACCATAAACATACTTTGTTACCTTTGAGGACAAATTGCTGTCAGGACTTGACCCCAGGTCTTGCATACATGCAACTATATTCCTTTAGCATTCTGCTGTACTCAGCCCAGACACTGTTACTTTTGTAAATTGTCCCATGCCACCATTTTCCAGATTCATTTGCAGTTACATATCTCAGTGGAAATTATGAAACAAAGTGTATTTATGATATTCAAGAGCCCAAATAAACCGAGAGCACACTCCTTAACTCTAAGGGAATGTGTAACAGCCACTGAAGGAGAAGTTACTGGCAGTGGAGAGATGTCTCACTCTTAGATTTCTGCAGAGAAAAGGGAAAAATTGAGGACGTGCTCTTCCATTCTGATGGAGATAGTGTTTCCCATCTGATCTCCAATGGCCCACACATAACTGGCGCCCCCTCTTTCCGTTCCTGAGTGTGGAGGTACCTGAGGGGCTGCAATAAGGAAAAATCATCCACTGTGGGCCAAGGATGGTTGTCTTTCCATGGAAATCTCAGAAATCTCGTTGATGTGGAAGCCCACGTGGGTAGTTTCCAGGGTGAAGTAGGAACAGTAACGCACTGTGGTCAGTGCATTTCCAGTAGGAAAGTGCATTTTTCTCCTCAGTGCTGACCCACCTCGTGCTGTATCCTCAGCTGGAAGAGGTTAAAAAACACAAGGTGGGGAAAGAGAATATGGTTACAAATATTAATTATAGTATGAACATGAGAAAGGGTGGCCTGGTTGTAATTTTGCCTGTTATTCATTCACTTAATATTAGGCATACGCATTTGAATTACCCAGTCCTATTATCTATTGTAAGGTTGATGGTAGAGAAAGTTTACTAGTGAGTAACATTATATATACATTGTAAACACAAGATGCATTCTATCACGTTAAGAAGTTATGTAAGGGGCTGGAGAAATAGCTCAGAGGTTAAGAGCACTGTCTGGTCTTCCAAAGGTCCTGAGTTCAATTCCCATATGGTAGCTTACAACCATCTACAATGAGAGTTGGTGCCCTCTTTTGGCAGGTACCCATGAGAGCAGAATATGTATAAATAATAAATAAATATATATTTAAAAAGAAAAGAAGAAGTTATGTAACAGCCCGGTGGCAGCAGCGCACACCTTTGATCCCAGTACTTGGGAGGCACAGGCAGGTGGATTTCTGTGAGTTCCAGGCCAGCCTGGTCTACAGAGTGAGTTTCAGGACAGCCAAGGCTACATAGTGAGACCCTGTCTCAACCCACTCCCCCTAAAAGTTATGTAAAATTAAGTAAGTGCTCATGTTGTATGAGCTGTACTGAGCCCTAGGGCACAGAGCTATTGGCAGTACACAAATCAAATTGATGCAGGCACCTGGAGAAGCTGATAGTGAGGAGGATTTAGGACCCTTTTTCAATGCATTTAAGGTTCTGGTTCTAAGGTGATAATGGCATCACCTGTAACAATCTGAAGTCTAGGGACATCCTTTTACTCACCCTATAAGTAAGCTTCAACTTAGCAAATTGTGATGTTTATATAACCTCAGAGTTCTGTGTTATTTGTTTCCATTCAAATTCTTTTTTTTTGTTTTGTTTTTTGTTTTTGTTTGTTTGTTTTTTTGAGACGGGATCTCTGTGTAGTCTTGACCGTCCTGGACTCACTTTGTAGACCCGGCTGGCCTCGAACTCAGAGAGATCTACCTGCCTCTGCCTCCCAAGTGCTGGGGTTAAAGGCGGGTGCCACCACCATCCAGCTCCATTCAGATTCTAACTCCAGTGAATAGATGTGTTAAAGAGACAGTTGACTCTCTTCCTAGGTCACATGGAACATAAAAGTTCTTTTACTAATTTATTAAACTTTAACAAGCCTCACTGGCAGCGAGAGTGCCCACAGTTGCGTATATCACAGTACAATTCTTGTCTTATTATTTTCCTCTAATTTAATTAACAACTAGCGCTTTTAAAGAAAGGGCTAAATTTCCCTTTTCTCAATGGTTCTGGAAAACAAGGTACTGAATTTCTTCCTGTGAAGGTCACAGTTGTTATGGCCATGACAACAATGTCAACACATCAACAACTTAGCTCCTGTTAAAGATGGTTGATTTACATAGATGGTGTGGGTTTATTTTCCTGCTGGATTTTAGGTGAGTCCTTCTCTGAAAAATTCAGTTTTCAGTTAAATCTCTGACAACTAGGACTCTTCTAATAAGAATGAATTTAGTCCTGCATTGTTTTCTGTACAGTTATTTGTCACCTATAAAAATGGAACACTTTTATGTTTTCTATTGATATAACACTTAATTCCATGAAAACAGTCAATGTTTATTTATAAAAATAGTAATAAATTACATGATTTTTAAGTAAAATAAGTTTTTTAAGTGTGAACTGTACCTAATAGTACCAGGGCAATGCACAGTGAATGACAGACAGCAAGTAGCCAGGTCATTCTGCAGAATTTAGTGGTCCATTAAAATTGATATTTATTATGTTTCATAAACATAAAGATGCTGAATATTTCTAAACATAGGTGTATCTTTCCATATGACAGTCAACCTGTAAAATGAATTTTGATTAAATGATATGAAATTATTTAGAATAACAAATCTTGAATTCTGAAATATGCCATTCTAGAATCTCCAAAAACACATTCACAGTTTGAATTATGAAAAAGACAAATATGATTTTAGCTGCTTTGTAGAAGAGAAGAGAAAAAAGCTCACATAAGGGGATGAGTAAAAGAGTCAACAGGCCATATTATCGCTTTTGCCCTTTTGTTTTTGTCATAGAAATGATAGGTTATAATAAAGTTGTATTATCTTTGGTTGGGCAAACTTTCTTTTCCCTATGCCATACTCAGTCACTACAGATTTAAAAGATACTAAAGAAGGGAATAATTATTAGTAACTCATAAATGTTTGAGGAGATAGGATATTTGAGTCAATTTGAATAATGAAAAAAGTTACAGATTTATTGAAACAAGGCATAGTTCCTCATAAATATTTTTAATTTTTGTATTTTTAGCCAAATTAAACTACAAATTAAAAATATTATGTGGATAAATGCAACTCTGATTTTATTTTGACAGAGAGCTTAAACTGTTACATTGAGTTTTTAATATGAAAACATTTTGAGATATATTGCATATATATTTATCTGATATATTGCATCAAGTCAATAATCACATCATGTTTTTCATAGAGAGTGGTGTGGATCAAGACTACAGTTCGAAAGTATGAATTGTGAATTTCTGTGAAATTGTAAGCATTTTGAGTGTTGGCATAGATAGCATCATTAAGAAGAAAAACTTCCACATTTGTTTTCCCTTTCCTCTCATCCATCTATGCTTCCTTCCATTTGTCTTGCAGTGTACCCAGGCTGGCCATGGCCTCGTGATCAGTCTGCCTCAGTTCTGACGCTGAGCTCTCCTTCTGCTTCTCTGTGATGGGCCGCAGACAACACGAACTCATCTTAGAGATAAGAAATTGGCTTCAGATTAAAGGCATTATGATCCATTAGTGAATGTTATGTTATGACTTGGCTCCTTCCCCAAGGACAGCACGCATGGATGCTTGCAAATATGCACGCAGGAATTCTAAAATCCATCAGAAAAAAGTTGAACCTGAAACTCCCCTCATATGAAGCACTGTTCATGAGGATCACTTGTCCCATGTATTCAGTTCAGATCATGTAAGACTATTTCCTGAACTGAAGAGGAAATAAGGACTCTCTGCACTGTCAAATGCCTGTGAACAGCCATCTTGAGAAGCTTCCTAAAGAAGATCAAATTACAACTAGTAATTAGGCCTCCTGTGCCAGGATGGCTATATATATATATATTTTTTAATTTCCTCGTCCCTGAATGGCTGGGCTTTCCTAAGTACCTCCAAGAAGTAAGGATAGAGAATCAAATCTGGGTTTGGTTGTTGGTCTAAGGGACTCATTTCTTTGTGATTCTCCTGCAATATTAAAATGCAGTATGATTTTGATACTTCAAAGAAAGGTCAACTGCATTTGGTAGACAAAATCACTATTGTCCTGCACCTGTGATGGCCGGACATTAATGACAAGTATAAGTTTAAAAATGTAGCATGAATTCATAATTCAGATATTTGATTAGGATAAGACCATTCTGACCACCAGAAAGTAACACTTAGTTTAAGTCATTTTCCATTATAGAGAATTGGGGAAAATTAATGTCTCCTTTGCTCCCTACCTCTAATATGTCCACTCAAGCATAGATAAGATCGCCCCTCCTCAGTTTAATCTTATTTGACAAACAATTCTGTCTGGGGAAGTTTTTGACAGTAAAGGCAACTGACTTAATTTCTGTAGGAAAAAAAAAACCAACCAAACAAAACCTTCTTTCACCTGTGTTGTAAGCACAATGTTTAAATCTGTTTATGATTGTGAGTTAAGTTCAAGAGACTAGGCAAACAATATTTGAAAATGTTTGCTTTGCAAATATCAAGTGCTGAACACTGTAACTTTGATTCTTCCATTCACCAGTAGTCTATGCTATTGCAGGACTCTCCAGTGCCACAGAGATGCAGACAATGTAGTCAAATTGTGCCTAACTATTGGCACTAAACCCCTTACAATGAGAGGCCAAGGTAACAAAGAAGCAACTCCAGTTTTGGATAGATGCTTGAGCTATGTATAGTTTAAAGCAATCACATGCATCAGTAAGAAGCTCACTTTCTGGGCATGCATCAGATACAGTTACTTTAACAATATTAATATTTGTTCACTCAATCATCCAGGTATTTTAGAGAGAATCTAATTGAGGGTTGGTGGCGGCAGGGGATGCTATCACTGTCAGAGAAGACGGAGATGTAACAAGTAGGATGCAGGTGAGGTTCTGACCTCCTTGTTCACAGTCTTTCATCTTACTGTTGGAGAATTGTCCTTACAATGGCTGCTATTAACTAGATCATAACATTTTTACCATAACATTTTTGAAGCTATAAAAACTATCATTGCCATGTTTTTCTTTTTATCGTTTCTTCCTTAAAACTTTTGATAACAGTACCAAGAATTGGAGTGGTAGGTTAACTTCACAGTGCATGCAAACTGAAATCATTAAAAGGCATAATATGAAGCACTGCCCAGTTCCCACCAACCTCACAGTTGCCAGTCATAAGAAGTCCAGAAACACATTCTGACTACTTTAACAATCATTTATTTGATACAAATATGTTCATCTCTTACCATGGGGAAGTAACTTCTAAAGGCAAGAAGGTTAAGATAGTGCCTCTTTGTTCTTTGTTCTGGTCCAAGAAATCGATCCTATGATAGAATACATCTATTTTTTTTGCATACTAAGAATAGTGTTCTTGGAGATGAATGGAGATGAAGTAGCTTTACTTCCTTGGAGAATATGTTGCATCTTTTAACCATGTTCACCTCTAAATCTTTGACATATGATGTGTTGACTCAAAAAAATTCTCTAAGAAAGAAAACTGTCTAATTCATCTTGAGGTGCATGTATTATCATTTGAGGGTCTGCTATTGTTTCATTCTTCTTTTGGTGACAGTTGAAACACAACAAATACTCCAGAAAACGTAAGATGTTTCAAACTATAGGTTGTACTGGTTGTGGATGTGACTTTACGGTGGGGTGCTGACTGTGTGAGGTTTTGAGTGAGAACCCAGCACGTAAACACATAAGTACATTATGGGGCATAGTACAATTTCCTCAGATTCTTATATGAATACAAATGTTGACATTTTAGAATCAGAAGAGTCTTTGATGGTTTTGAGGAAGCTCTGGCAGTGCTGGGAAGCTAATACCTTTAACTACTGTCATCTCATCTGTTTAATGATGTGTACATTAACGTTGGGTTTCATAAATGGTTAGAGCATCAGACTCATTTTCCATCAATTTCCTCAGAGAAACATACTGAAGTTAGCATTTATTAGGTGCCAACACAAGGGTTCAAGATACTACGAATGCCTGTCTATACAATGATGCATATTTCCATTTTCAAGTAGTCATAAAAGGAAGGATAAGCTCATATTTTACAACAGATGTGTCACAATAAACACACCACACTATGTCTCAGACTTATCTTTCACTTAGTGAAATACCTATGAATAATTAGTTTATTTATTAATGTATCTTAAAAACATGATTAAAATGCTTTTAATTAATGATTTCATGATAGAATATTAATAAATACTTTTTATTCATAAAATAGAAATGACATCACATGACATACATTGCTGTACACAGTGGGCCCAACCTTTTCTTATTATCAGTCCACATAACCAAAATACATAAATCTACAAAGCAAGGGTATTTTGTTACCTTTGCCTTTAAAATGAAACTGGCTGGAATGATTACATAATTTGATAGTGAATTTTTAACAATATTGCCAATCTTAATAGTTTGGTATAAATTGTTAAGCTGTTAATAACAGTGAAATAAACTTAGAATTTAAACTGCGGGTTTACCGGTTTTATCGCCAAGTCATACAACTTGGCAGAATCCGTGTGGTTGTGAATGACCAACTTGCCTAACGTACATCCTCTAAAACAGAACAAAAGGGTGAATGAAACTGTTGAACTATTAATGAGAGAAAAGGACTCCACTGATGATTTCAAAATATTCTCCCAGTGTGCAGTCCACCAGTGAACTGACTTATAGTGTGTGTTTTCCTTTTATGCCAGATTACTGAATTATTTTTCTTGTGATCATATACAAATATGGGATTTTATTGGTGAAAAATTAAGAATTAATGCACTATCCAGAGAAAAACGTAGCTGCTGGCTACTTCTCTGATGTAAGTTCTTGATGGACAGCCTTTCCTGGCATCAGCCACATGGGTCTTCAAGGCTTTCCAATTGATCTGAATTCCATCGCTACTGTTTCCCCATCCATTCTTGTCCGTCATCTCAGCCTCCCTTCTCCCATAGCATCTCCCAACTCTCTGGTACTCTAGATCCTTCACTGATGGACCTGAATGCCCATGGTTTCTCAGGTGTCACCCTGTCCACCTACACTTCCATCTGTTCCCTTCCTTGCATCATATCCCACCACATCAGAAGTGTCTCTCTGACACACCAGCATGCCTACCTGGGCACTCCTATCTCTTCTCTTCTACCCCATGTGGGCTATAACCTCTACACTAACGGAACTTGTTAGTTCTTTTCCAGCACCCAGAGCATAGAACAGTCTACTAAAGATATCAATAGTGTATTTTTCTTTAGTTGTTATTGGAATGTTACTGCATCTCAACATAATAGCCTTTATGTATTAATTGCTCATATTTAATACAGATATTATTTTTAGAGCTCTGCATTAGTCTCAAATATGGGGACAAGGCTGAGGGATTCAAAACATTCAGAGTCTTGAGTAATATACACTGCATGCTTATTTTAGCTGAAAATAACAGACCCCCTGTCTAGAGGGTCTAAGCTATTAAGCTATTCTAGAGGACTTGTTTTCCCTCAAAGAAAATCAAACATTATTTTCTCATTCTAAAACAAACAAACAAACAAACAAATAAACAACCCAACAGTTTTATTTTACTATTCTTAGAACCTGCTTCTCATGGTAAGTTATCATCCTAAAGGCACTCAGAATATGTCTCATAATTATTCTTTGGAAATAATTCATAATTTCCTATAACACTGAAAACGGCTTAAATGTTATTTCTTCAAATCATAAGGCTTAGAAGGATTTTTTTTTAGAAAGCAACACGCAGATAAAAGATATCCTGGCAAGCATATTTCACTCATGCTTGCCTAAATAAGGCAACAAATTATATGTTTCCGGAATCCAGGCTAAGTTGGCAGGAATTCTTGAACTTAAGCTGGAGTCAACTGACAGCCTCTTAGTCCTGAGAGAGCTCCACCCCGCTCTAGTGTCTATGTAGTTGGAACCCACCCTCCCTGCACTTATATACTAGGATATATAACCTTTCTAATGCTGTGACCCTTTAATATAGTTCTTCATGTTGTGGTGACCTCCCCAACCATAAAATTATTTTGGCTGCTACTTCATAAGTGTAATTTTGCTATTGGTATGAATTATAATATGAATATCTGTGTCTTCCAATGGTCTCAGTTGACCCCCATGAATGGGTCATTCAACCCCAAAAGGGGTTGCAACCCAAGTTTGGAGACCACTGTTCTAGGCTAAGGCTGTTTCATATACATGTTTATTTCAGTCTGTTGTAAACACAATGTGTCACTCAAACTCCAATATTTTGCTAACCGACCTTGAAAGATTAGTGTCTGAAAGGATTCATTCTAATTTTTGTGTTCCAAGTGGCATCCTCATGACCTGTGACAGGCTGCTTAGAAGCTGTCCTTCATTGTGGAGATCTTGAAAGATAAATTGTTAGCATGTTATGCCCTTACTTAATTTTTACTTTTCAGATGCATGCTTCAAATTTATGAAATAGTTACTGCACTGATAAAATCGATTGACTAAAGTATTTATGTAGCCTGGTATTGCATTTGCAGTTATGGCTTTTTTATTTTTATCTCATATTAAGTACACAATTATGATTATCACATTTTCTAAGGTCTAGATTAATAGGTTAAAAAAAAAAGGAAGGGATAATTTAGTTCCACAAGGATAGGGTGACAAACAGAAAACACACCTTCAAAAAGTTAAGCTTTGTGCCGCCTGTATTATTGGACACATTTTCTTTTTGCTGGCTTATTTATGAGCATGTGTGTGAGTGTGCACATATATATTATAAATTCATATAAAATAAACTCTTTACTATATTATAAATCATAATACTCAAAAAATCAGTAAATGTGCATTACTTTATACAAAAGAGCATTCGTAGAAGTCATATATAAATCAGGCTTTATGCTCTTGAGTATTAAGCCATTTTTCCTGCTGACTGACAGTATAATTTCAGAGATGTACCTCCTGAAGAAAAATACTGGCTTCTGTAGCTCGTAAAAATGTTAGGTCAGAATGCAGCCTACCTCTTCCCACCTTACATTTCAAAAGAAATTACTGTTTCACAGTAAAGCATTTCCTGTAACACTTGAGCCGAAAACTATGTCTGCAAAGCCATCTAGAAGTAGATGCCTGCAGAGTCTGATGCTAAAACACAGAGAAAGCACTGTCACCTGCTATAACATTCTTTTCTTTCTGGAGATGCTGTGAGAACTTCTTACCAGGCTCATCTCCGTCTCCGTCTTTCACTGTGGCTGCAGCCTTCTCTAGATGTGATAGTTTCTGATAAAAAAAAATGTTGCCAATGAAATACAAGCCAGCAATCCTGTACTCCTGAAAAACAAAGGGAAACTATTCATAAATGCAGTATAGACATAAGCAATTTTACAAATTGCAAGAATTTAAAATGAAAGCCTTTTCCTACGACTTCACATTGTCGTTTGGAATATATATATATATATATATATATATATATATATATATATATATGCACTTTAGTGTAAATGTATTTTAGTGCCTCCTTGCTTCGCCACAGTGTAGGGAAATTTAGCATTATTAATTGTAAACAGCAGCTATGTTAACATGTACATATCCTGCAAATGGTTATTGTTGCATCTGACGTGCCTCTGCAGAATAATGTGTGGTTTAAGGTACATTTACTGGCATCAGGTGATGACTCAGAGAGAGAGAGGCAGGAGTGAGCCACGTTCCCAACATTACCGTGAATGATCTCATGCTTTTATTACTGTGTTTTCTGAGGTTTGTGTTTTATCATGTCTGAGTCTGAAAAGATATCTTCTTGAGGAAAGCTGATCTGCCATCCAAGATGTAGCATCCAACAGTTTGCCTGTACTTCCTGAGACACTGTAAAATAATCATTCTCACAGCGGTATTTCAGTTGACATAGTTGCTTCTGTCCCTCATGTCGATGAAACTGTGAAGAATCAAAAGTGATTTTAGTGCTTGATACAAGTTACAAATATTTGTTTTTTTGTTATTGTTGTTAAATTGGCTGTTTTCTTAACTGACATTCCCATGAGTAAAACCAAGAATCAAATCTTTTCTGCCGTTTCTTCCCCCTTAAAGTACAATCTGTGATGGACCTAACAGTTATGCCTGTTAAGGATATGCAATTTAAGAAGGATACGTCATGCTGTGCTTTTTCACTCTATATTCATATGTCCAATCTATCAAATACTGTTTGATTTTTTTTTCTGAGGGTACCAAGCATCTCACTGCATAGTGAATTTGGTATGGCTATGATCTATGTACCGTATAAGACCTCTAAGTGAGCCTCTGCTGCTCCAAGACATATCCCGCAGACCTGGAGTTTAGAAAGAAGCAAGTTAAGACTATTAACTGACATCATAGTGGCTCTGGTGAGTAATAGATGGTGGATGAGCATGCAAGAGATATGTTGCTCTGATCTACCCCTCAAAGACACTATATCCCACCTCTGAAGATTGCTGTCTGTTCCCTTCCAAGTTCTAGCTGTAACACCAAGTTCTTTTCGGAGAATGAGGTATGGCAACTGTGATGTCACTTACAAACGAGTGATCTTAGTAAGCACGTAGCTGTAAAAGGGTAGAGAAGACACAGCAAGCAGCAGACAGATAATGTCATATTTAGTTCCTTGGCTTCCCCTATGTTCAGATCTGTTGTATAGTTGGTTGGAAGATAGCATGGAAGTGATTCCCACTTGGGAGATGCCACACACAGAGTTTTGAACCTGTCCAAGTTACTTATTACACTGTAGCAATGCTGTGACAGTAATGTGGGGTTATTTTCTTAGTTTTACCAATATGATGCCCCTTTGCCTTTTTTTTTCTTTTGGTTTTTCTATACAGGGTTTCTCTTTGTAGCCTTGACTGTCCTGGACTCACTTTGTAGACCAGGCTGGCCTCAAACTCAGAGATCATCCTGCCTCTGCCTCCCAAGTGCTGAGATTAAAGGTGTGCGCCACCACTGCTGGGGCCCCTTTGCCTTTTTATCCTTTCTCCTAAAATGACCTCCAAACTAAAAAAAAAAAAACTTTAAAAAGTGGTATCTATTGACAAATAAGAAAGAAAATTTGTTTCTTTCTTCTCTCCTGAGTGTTACTCAGTTTCCTGAGATAGCTGATTTTACAGTACACAGAGAAAGCTTTCCAGTGGTCCTGTTTCTGGGGTCTTGACTCTGAGAGTGGACCCAGGGGAATGCTGGCACAGGAAATGCCCTCCAGCAGGCTGCTTCGGAACCACACTCTCTCAGCAGTGCTCAAACTCCTCAGAGTGTCTTGCCTAAGAGTCCAAGAGTGTCAGCAGGGCGTGGTGGTGCACACTTCCAATCCCAGTACCCAAGTGGCAAAGACAGGTGGATCTCTGTGAGTTCAAGGCCAGCCTGGTCTACAGAGTGAGTTCTAGAACATCTCTGGGTTTTATACAGAGAAACCCTGTCTTGAAAAAAACCAAAAACAGAAAAAAAGAGAAAAAAAAAAGAATAGAAAAATTTTAAAAAGAGTCTAAGTTTATCCTTGAGCTGGTTTTGAAAATCGCAGGATGCAATAACTTGGCTGTACTGATATAATTTTATATAAAATGCTGAGTGGCATGGCCATTTGTCACAATGTTACTTAAAGGGTCATTCTGGGTTAACAGTCTACCTTCGTCTGTTTTTAGAGATTTTCTCCTCAACATTTATTTTGTGAAAATGTTTGCTCCCTTTCTAGTCACTCTCAAACACTTAAAACAATTTCTTAAGTCACAATTTCTTTTATTTTCATGGTGCTCCCAGATGACCTCACCAGAGCCTCTCAAATAAGTTTGAATTGTAGTTTTGAAAATAGGGGAGGCTTCAGAAATGGCTCAACAGCTAAGAGTATTTGTTGTCCTTGCAAGAGACTTGCGTTTAATTCCCACGTCTGGCAGCTCACAACCACTAGCCATTCCACTATAGGAAATCCACACCTGCTCCTTACCTCTATAAACACTCACAGCACCCATGGCATGCATGCATACATACATACATACATATATACATACATACATACGTACACACACACACACACATGAATAAAATAATAATAAATCTCTCTTTCAAAGGAGTGAAAACAAATATATTTCACCAAGGGACACTATTTACTATTGTAATAACTAAAGTCCAAATGAAGTTGTGTCTTAAGCATTACCCTCTGTGGACACTTGATTTTACTGCAACTGACCGTATATTTCCACTTGTTAGCCCATACGAGTATGTCAGAATACTTGCTTGTATCTTGCATGTATTTTTGTGGTAATTGGATGCTCTTTGCTTCTGAGTGGTGGGCTGTATCCATGTGTCACAGTTGGGAGATGTCACAGAAGTCACAGGTTACAGTGTGTGCAGAAAACACTCAGCCAAGAAAAGTCGTTTGTGGGTCAGCGCCCTTGCAGGGTGTTAATGCTGCGTGTGTTTATAGCTGAGAGTTCACTGGATGTGATAAGCAGTGATTCCCAAGGCTTGCAAGTGCTTGTCCTAGTCTCATCATGACCATCTGTAACGGTCTCAAGTTCTGCAGCACAAAGAGGGACGGAAAGAATATGTTTTTTTTCTATTCTTTCTTTCTTTTAAAAAATTTTCTCTGTGTGTGCACATTTGTGTAAGGAATGTCACCGCTTATGTGTCTAAAGGCCACCCTTATGTGTGCTTATGTGTATAAAGGTCAGAGGGACTTGTTGAAGATAGGGCTTCTTCATTTTCGTTTTGCTGTGTACATCAGCCTAGCTGGTCTACACCTTAATTCTATTTCTGCCGTGGGTGGTCCAGGATCACTGATGCATGTGTGATGTGTCCAGGCTTTACGTGCCTCTGTGGGTCTGAACTCAGATGCTTTTGCTTCTATGGTCAGTGTCTTATGCATTGATGTATTTGTTCAGCCTTGGCTCACAATTCCTGACTTTGTTTTCCTTGCAGTAGTTTTTTTTTTTTGAAGCTTTCTTGGTAATTCTAGCTCATAACCTATGAGAACATCAGTTTCGGTCAATGAGGATACACAAAGGCATAACTGAATTTACGCTGTGTAGTATGTCGGATAGTTTTTGAGTGATGGGTCAATGTGTGGCGCTAAGGATTGCAGCAGACACCACCAGTGTGAGAATTTACACTCAGAAAATGTGTGAACATGAAGTATAGCATTACATTCTGGCTGTCCTCCTGTAGTCATCCTTAGAGATTTTTTTTTCTGGAAACCAAAGCAGAAAAATATTTCTTTTAAGGTGAGGCTCAGTTAATAGGAAATTTTAATTTAGACTTAATCCCTTAGGGCACTAAATGATGACACATATTACTTTGTAGGTTTTTGCAGTAGTGTAGGATGTCCCCTTGAATGGCTTCAGTATTGTCAAAAGATACTTTGCGGAATGTCTTAATGACT
Source organism: Acomys minous (assembly GCF_964271855.1). Classification (NCBI taxonomy): domain Eukaryota; kingdom Metazoa; phylum Chordata; class Mammalia; order Rodentia; family Muridae; genus Acomys; species Acomys minous. Next base: position 99,847,057 of record NC_140495.1, read on the forward strand.
GTGTTTCTCTATGAGGCTACAAGAATTATCAGTGCTGTACTATAGCCTACATATAGAATTTGGAGACAGTGGGGATGATACTTTTCCATCCTTAAGATTCTATGACACTTTGAAATAATTTATAAAGAGAACTGTATGGAATGTTTGTAAATGCATTTCTTTACTAATGAGATTTGTGCTACCAATGAAGACAGATGCCCTGGCCAAACATAGGCACGTTGACAATATTACATGTAAATGAATTAATTACATTGGATGTCATTTTGACTCTCTTGTCCTTGTATGTTGCAAGAAAAATTTCCAGTTCTAGAATCATTTTGTCGCTGAGTTGTTTGTGTTACACCAACATGTAGTACAACTTAAAATATGGATCAGTGGTCTGCTTGAAAAATAGTTAAAATAAATATATTAATACGTTTAGTTTGATAAAGGGTATCCCTCCCTGATATTATCTGTATTGCATAATTTTATTTCTTTTCAACCATTCCAAAGGCATTTAAAATGTCTTAACAGTACAAGAAAGGCTTAGTCCTGGTTTGAATTGAACATTTTAGAGGCAGAAGAATTTCAGGGAATAGGCAGAAAAACTCTTTACTCTGAGAAGAAGATGCTACAGTGGATAGGTTAGTAATAGTGAGTGAGACCAGCTATGTTTGCAAGTTACTTAAGCTAGGATCTTTTCTTTCCATGGAGTCTTAGACTTGTGTGTCATGTGCTTTGGTGACTACATTCAGGTTCTAAGAGATATTTCTGGATTGTAGGAGAGGCATATGACAACCCTATATCCATTATGATAAATATCTGAAGGAGATTATGGCTGTTGAGACTTGGTATATAGACAGCAACGGAAGACTATTTTTACTCCAAGTAGAAACAAGTGCAAAGAAGACTATTCTAAGACTCTGCGATAAAGTCATTTTTAAGTAGAAATGAATATTATTGGGGGATTGTGTTAAATTTAATAATTATCCCAAGTTAGGAAGTAGGGCATAGCATAACTTAAAGCATATACATATTAGATTTTACATAACTATAATAAGGATTTAATCATTCACATTAACATGACACTACATGCATATTGATTTTGTTTATAGTGTTTTATAATGCACATGAATTCTATAACATTCACAGATGAGATTTTGTTTTACAGAGATTGTTCTGTAATTGTCTCACAATTCTCTCTGGATTGTTTCATGCAAAATCAGATTTGATTGTTAGATATTAGGTGTAGTGCAATAGTTGATATGTTCTGAAGACATTTTAACACACATTGAAAGGATGATCAGTCAGTAAGAGATTGTCTATCAATCATGGCAATGCTGTGGGTTGTTTTGTTGTTGTTGTTGTTTGTTTGTTTTGTTTTTTTTTCATAGCAAGTGGCTGTTGTGTGGTGAGAGTAAAGTTAATCAGTATTTCTAAACCTTCAAATCCAGAACTCAAATTCTATCATGAGAAAAATATCAAATAAGTATCAATTTAGGATGCTTTGAAATATCCTGGGCTTGTTCTGTTCAGAATTGTCAGGCCCATCAAAAACTGCAAAAGTCTAAGAATCTGTCAAACGAAAAGAAGCTTGAGAGAAAAAAGCTGCATTTCATGATGGACATGGGTGTGATCTTGGAGCTGTTTTGTTTTGTTTTTGTTTTTGTTTTGTTTGTTTGTTTTTTTGTTTTTTGTAATACAGTGCCAAGTTAAATTAAATAGGTATGAGCTCACTGTGGAAATTTGTTGATAATCATATAACAAAATTTCCTTGATTCTTACACAGATCATTCTTCTGTAAACCTAAAATGCATTGTACAAGAGAAATCTATTTGTAATTAGGAAAATAATGGTAAAGTAACTTTGCTTACTCTTTTGTATAATTTTGCAAACACTGATACAAAAATATGATTATGTTCAAGTTAAACACTGATTTAGCTTCCTAGTGCAGCTAAAGACTGGAGAATCCCCTCTCAGCCTGCAGGATATTTGCTTCAGAGTTATTGATCCTTCGTTCTGAGCAGATGACGTTTTCAGATGGAACTGAGGGGGTGCCCTTCAGCACAGGTTTTAGCCTTGTGTATAAGCATGCATCTTCTCCTATGTAGAGAAACTGCTGTCGCCCTCTCTACTTCAAAATATTTTAAATAATATATTTACATGAGCTATATATTAAAACTTGGTTCTGGTAATCCATAGGCCAGTCTGAAAACATAAAGTTAATGATTCCAAGTCCAATCTATTTTCTACTGTTTTAATACCAGATTGTTTTCGGCCATAGGAATGGAATAACTAAGTCAGACCTGGACACAGTTCAGGCTGGTATCCACAGTCCTACTATTTTGAGATGCAGGGAGCAGGGTGTTGAGTTCAAGGGCAGAATGGGATAAATAGCAAAATACTGCATCAATGAATAAGTACCCAAACCATTATATGTGATAATAATCTCGATGACAGATGTTTTTATATAAGTTACACTCTCATGTACACACTTATTTATGTGTAGACTCCCTTCTTAAGTATTCTTGATATATGGATCATATTTTAATATGAAAGAAAAAAGTTAAATACAGTGAGTTGCATCACTTTCCACAGACAGTATGATAGGGCCAAACTGATCATGCAATGCCTAGTTCAGAGCTAAGGTTTAATTACTGTATGATAACCTATCCAGGGAGGAAATCAGTAGGAAATGTGCTAAAACAAAAATGTTCATTAAAATATGATTTTAATATCATTTTTGTAATGTTACATCTTTAAATAATGAAAACAGGGCTAGGAAAATAGCTCAGCTTGTAGAGTACTTACCTAGAAGTCATGATTCTGGGGCCTCTTTTCAGCAACCCATAAGTGAACCAGTTATGGTTGTATATGTATATAGTTATGGTTGTATATGTATATAGTTATGGTTGTATATGTATATAGTTATGGTTGTATATGTATATAGTTATGGTTGTATATGTATATATTCTCCTCATTCAGGAGCATGAGGCAGGAGGATCAGATGTTCCATGCTGATCCCTGGGCAAAGAACATTCTATTTTTAAAAATACAAAACACACATTGAGACATATAGAAAGCTATTTTATTTCAAGCTACCTCTGAGTCACAGTTGAGTTTATGTTGTTATAGTACATGTGGAATTTAAAGTGAATAAAAAGTTAGGGGCTCATTTCCCTAGTGAGCCATCGGTCACTCATGGGATGGTTCTCATGTGTTTGGCCGGAAAATCATCCAGAGAATTGCCAGGACTTTGGTCCCAGTGACAGAAGAAAGTAAATAACATTAAACCAAATAGCATCTAAATATTATTTATTTACTGGTTAAACATTATCTTCACTTTAATTTTAAATGAAGCAGATTAATGAACACTTAGTCATATTAATAAATTAATATATCCAGTATATTTAAATGTTCTATGTATAATTGAATGAATTTGCCTATTTTGCTATTATCTTCCTTGTTTTCCTTCTCTCCCTAATGAGCCTTCATTTATATTAAATGCAACTGAAGTGAATAGTATAACCATCAAACTATAATTTTAACAAATGTAAATTTAATGTGTTTTTAAGAACATAAACATTTTTAGTATTTACAAAATTTTATTTTAAATTTTATTTTATTGGTAAAATATGTGTCCTCCCTTCCTTTAGCTTATGTATTTATAGTTGTTTAAATGCAAGTCATTATGGTCTACAGTTTATTACATATTAGTTAATATTTCCAAAACATATTTGGAACTGGAGTTCATTGGCAGTGTCTCAAAGGACACATTCAAAAACAACAATTTTCTCCACCAATAGAATGTTTATTGCAACAGTCAAATATCTTTTTACGATTAAGAAGCTAAATTAACTGCTCATATTTGAGAGGATTCTTAAGCTTAATTGGGAGAGAAAAGATACAAACTAAGCTACAGACTCAGTGAGATACTTTTTATAGTCTCATTGTTATAATGTAGCCTTACTTCCCCCACATAAAGTGTTTTGATTTCCTCTCACCAGATAATAAAGTTGGATTATTTCACAAGTATTGGCAATTACATTAAAATCTTTAAATTGTTAAGTTTTCAAATAAGTGATGTTTGAAAAATAATTCATAGTAATAAGAGATACATAATCTCCATATAAGACATAAATCTTAGGACTGAGATGTACTAAGTCTTCCATGTTAAGTGACTGGGAACAAATCGGATTTGTCTGTGAGTACAATTACACTGAAGAGTGTTTGAAGTCAACATGAGCATCTCTTAGAGAGCAATGCTTTGGGGCCTCTTGAGAGCATTTTATCCTGTTTAGAATGATTCTGGATCTAAAGAATGCAGCAAAATATTAAAAATTAACAGGGACTCAATGTGAAACAGTGCTTGCGAATTTTGATAACTACTTTTAACTGTTACTTTTTACTTCCCTTTAAAATACCCTTTTAAGTTAGGTAAAACACCAGATATTATAGTAGGAAGTAAGGATTAGAAAGTACTAGTTTTACATCTGTACATTTCACGTCATTTTGTCATCATTTCACCTGTTTAAATTTGGGAGGGAAATTTAGCTTAAATTCAATGCTGATGGATACTTTCAACAGCAGTGCTGTGCTTAGCTGATTATAATATACTCGTGCTCAACAAATGCTTTAAAAAATTGAAAGTTGAAACTAGTTAAAAATCAGTCACAAAGGCAACTCTCAGAAACATTAGGAACATTGACAACCTTGAGTCTTGTCTTTTCTTCGTTCATATGTCCTTATGTTGCTTCCGGATCTGTGGTTTTTCTCCCTCCGTGTCTCTGTTCATGTCTTAGGAGTGTTGGCATATTTGGGGAACATACCAATAAACTGAAGGATATCAACAAACAGAAGAGTATCTACAAGCTAAATTCAAGATTATTTATTGTCCCTCTAAAGGTGTAATTACCATTTGTATAGTTAACTAATATGATATGACCAGACTGAAAATTACACATTTGTAAACTTACTGTAGTTGTTAATATGGATCCCTTCCTAACAGTACCTCTTCAGACCAAGGGCCTGGGTCTGTAAGCTGCCTTGGGGAAACTGTAAGCACTGCATTGTCATCAGTAATGGAAAGAAGGGAATGGGCTTGCTGTTTAATCTACAAACTGTTTCTATTCTATTAACATATGGAATTTAAAGGACACCGAAGGAGTGTGTGGTGTGGTGTGGTGTGTTACAGCAGTACGGACGTGACTGTGGAATGCTCAGGGTGACATCCTGTTGTGTTTCAAATACTAATCTGATATTTACTCATTTTCTACTTCTTTGATTCGGCAATGAGCTTCCTGCAAGGATTTTTCTGCCTCAAAAAATGTGCCAAGACATTATAATTTTGCACATCCCTCTAGAGGACACCGGATTCATTACAAAATCTTTGTTTGAAATATTGGAAGAAAGATCAGCTGTTGTTATTATATCTACAAGGTTGACTATCAAAGCATCTACTTTGAGAAGGGCAGTTATTCTTGAGGTGAATGAAGTAAAAGCAGATAGGGTTACAAAGAAGGAAAATATTTTCTCGCCCTTTTTTCCTCCCAAAAAGTCATCTTGATTTTTTCCCCTTGTACTATACAGAGATTATATATTCATTTCTTATGAAGAGCAGGTTCAGTGAATCAATTAATTAAAATTTCTGTATACAGCCCCTGATTTACCAGTGTGAAAGGTTTTATTTGCCTTTAAAGATGGATGCTAATAGAAGGACTGCTTACTCCCTCCAAAGTTTCGTTTAGACAGTTGAGAGGATGGCTGTGCTGGTACCCAGTGATCCATGGCCTGTGGACAGACCTGTATGATGAAAGTCACTCTATAGTGTAACACGAAAGCTGCTCTCTCTCTCTCTCTCTCTCTCTCTCTCTCTCTCTCTCTCTCTCTCTCTCTCTCCAAATTTGTGTCACTATGTTTAATGAAACCAACAATCCCTAGTCCTTCCATAGATGATAATATTAGTCAGAAGGATGGTCATCAGCAACCTAAAAGATAGAAACCAGAGGCCATGACTGGGAAATGCACTAGCAAAGAAGACACACTTTATTCTTGAAGGGAATTTCCTGTTTTCTACTATTTTTTTCTTACTTCTGATTGCAGACAGAATTCTAGACATTGAGATTAAAAAGAAAAAGCTCACCCTATGCCTTTAAAACAAGAAAAAGAATAAAGGAATATGTATGCAGTGATCTAATGGGCCAGAATTCAGAAAACCAGAACAGACTCAGTAACCAAGATTCTGAGCAAAGAAAAGATCTCAGAAGTCAGTAAATGAATGAGCACCTGTGCCCCATCTCCTGTGCATGTGTGTATATGTGTGTGTGTGTGTGTGTGTGTGTGTGTGTGTGTATGTGTGTGTGTATGTGTGTGTGTGTGTGTGTGTGTGTGTGTGTGTGTGTGTGTGTGAGAGAGAGAGAGAGAGAGAGAGAGAGAGAGAGAGAGACAGAGACAGAGAGAGACAGAGAGACAGAGAGACAGAGAGACAGAGAGACAGAGAGAGAGACAGAGACAGAGAGAGACAGAGACACAGAGACAGAGACAGAGACAAACAGAGACAGACAGAGACAGACAGAGACAGAGAGAGACAGAGACACAGAGACAGAGACAGAGACAGAGACAGAGACAGAGACAGAGACAGAGACAGAGACAGAGAGAAAGAGAGCCTTGCAATTCTAGCTGTACATAGTCCTCCACTTCCCACCCTCTGTTCTGTTTGCTGTGCCTGCCTGGAATAAGAGAAAATCCAAGAGCCGGCCTTTCTAAAAACAATACTGCTCCTCACTGACATTAACAACTGTACAGATGACTGTTCCGCACCTGAGGTCTTTTGTTAATTTATTGCTAAAAGTGAGAATCAAGAACTACTTCTTCAGGGGCTCTTCAAAGCCCTTGGGAAGTGATCCCCAAGGCAGTGCTCCATCTCAAGTGATATAACTACTTATAGTTACCACAAATTGTCTTTTATTTTAGAATGTAGTGCTGGCACTTAGTGGAAGTGTTATTATAGCCATTAGTGATCCAAGCTTGGAGGAACAGGAATGCGGATTATCTGAGGGTGTGGTAAGAATGTGGACACCATCTCGTGTAAGAACATAATCAATTAAAGGTTTTAATACTGTGTCATATTTTAGCTTTTCCAGTGTCAATCATCCGCTGGGGTGTGTGTGTGTGTGCGTGTGCGCATGCGCCTGCCTGTTACCATGTTTGAATGTAGGTACTGAGTAACCTGGGCAAACACTTCAACACTGAGCAGTACATATCAGCCCAGCAGAGTACATCTGATCAATGTGTTAAACAAAATAAGAGTCCTGAGGGGGAAAAAAAGGCCTTGAGGTTTTTATTTGAATTTCTGAAATTTAAACTTCATTGTGTATTTATGTGTTCTTTCGTTCTGTGGGGTTCATTGCCAACTTGATAGGACTGAGAGATGCCTGAAAGACTGTACACCCACTTCTGGGTTTGAGTGTCAGGGTGTTTCCAGAGAAAACTGATTAAGGTGGCAATGCCCGTAGTATAAGGGATACCACCCAGTGTGATGGGCATGAGAAGGAACTGTTCTGGAAAAGAGGAAGCTTGCCTACAGAGCCCTGCCCTGCCTCTGCTTCTTCTACACTGTGATATGGGTGCCTGGCTGTACTGGAACGTACCCTTCATCCTGTGATGGAGTAAAAAAACCATCCTTAAGAAGAAACTCCTTCTCTTTTGAATTCTTCCTGTTAGGGGTTTGGTTGTGGTTATGAAAAGCCTGTTCTAAACATGCTATTGCAGTCTTGTTCCTGTTTTCTACCTGGTAGCTACCTTGATGCCTTTCATAGAATAAGTGTGAATAGCATTCGCCCTACGTCATTGCTTTCCAACTTCAGCTACAGTTATTTCAAGCCCACTGTCTGTGGACTCCCAGTTTATAGCACTTAGGTTTATCTTTCAAAAGCTCCCCACTGCTTTCCCAGGAGAAGGCAAATACCTAGGGTTGGAGCCAGGCCATCAATACCATAGCTTCAGATGACCGAGCTGCCTGCTTTCTGCCTTAAAGTACGTTTCCGTTTTCTACTGCTGAGTCATGGACTACTCCCTGACTCCACGACATAAAACTACTACAGTTTTATAGTTTTATTGACCCACAACCATTTATATGTGTCAGGAATTTAGTGGCAGCCGATGTCTGGTCTCGGAGACCTGAGTTTCTTCTAAGTGGCCTCAAAAGCTGGGGGTGGTAGAAATGATCCAGCCTCCCAGTCTGGCTGACATCTGCAATTGCCGGTCTTTCCCATGTGATCCTGGCACTGGAATAAGTAAGACAATGTAATTCACATGCCCCACACTCAAACTGTAGCAGGCAGAACTCATAGGCCAGGTCTCCTGCTTCGTCTCACCTCTCTCCTCACCCTCGACTCTCAGGTTTGCCTCTCACCTTCTGTCCCTCTCACTAGCGAGGTCTACCTCTCCCTTCCTCCTGGTCCAGTCTCTCTGCCTTCTCACAGAGAAGCTCTATCTTTCTCTCTCCTTGACATGTTATAGCTCAAGGTCTTCAAATGACAGGATCTAACATCGTAGCACCAATCAAAAAAACCAAGGCAAGTGATACTTGAATTTCCTCAAAATAGTATTTTTAAGAAGTCTTGATAAAGTCACATATGAGTCTGTACTCAAGACTCACCAAACCTAGAACATTATTGCAGGTATATTGTATTTGTCAAATAAATTAACAAGGGTGTTCTATCCTCAACAAAGGGGAAAATGTGTGTGTGTATTAGAAATATCGAATATATAGGTGATATATATATATATATATATATATACTTTTCCCCTGTCTATAGCCTCTGTGTAATCCCACAATGTGGTATTTTCTCAGCTCCTCACCATTGAGACACTGGTCATTGGTCCATCACTTTTCACCCCCCTCAATGAGACTATTTATGCCTATGATAAACATAAAAGGACTTTTCACCAATTATTCACCAGATTCACATCCTCGTTTTTCAATCAAATACATGCTTATAAATATATTTATTTCACATACATTTAAAATATTTTGAAATGAGATTCGTCTTTTTGCAAATCCTTCAATACAGCTAGTAAAATACAAAGTGGCATCTAATCTTCAGTGACAATGTATGATAAAGGCAGTTCTCGATAAAGTATTTAAAAAGAGACAAATATATCTTTGATTTTCTTTATAAAATTTTTCAGTTGTTTACTAAGTTTTCACCATTAAGCTATTTTAAGATTATAATTATTATTCCACTAACTCAGAATAAGTCCATTAGCAATCAGAAATAACAGGACGTAAAAAGGTTTATTTTGAACATGAGCTGTAAATTCTATTTGTATACATTTTTACACAGTCTGTGACTCCGCCTCCTGATGTGAGAGGGGTCTTAATCTAAAATATTGCACACTTGAACTGGCAATCATGGTAGCTGGTCAGCTCCTTCCGTGAGAATAGAAGGCACCACTGGTGTCACCTTCACAAACCTTTACTTTATAAGCAGGAAAGCTTACTGTAAACCCTAAACACAGCTTCATTTCTTCCTAGTAGAGTGCTTTGTGTGATTCTTGGCCTCTGAGCAAGTACATTTGATTTTATTCTAAGGCAACCCTCCATTTCTATAGCGGGCTAGCTGCTAAAACTTTGCTGAGGCTAAAACGTAGAAATGCCCCAGTAGATAGATGAGTAGCTTATTAAATAAAATATTATAGGATTTACATACAAATTATCAAAGTTCTGGCCATTTATAATCTTTAATATGATGTAAATACTTTGTAAATAAATTCTTACACTGTATTACTTTGGGAGGAATGACAAGAGAAATACGCATTCTCATTGGAGAACTTGCTTCATATATATTTGGTCTCCTGTTGATTGAACCTTTAGACATGGGACTGGAAGCTATGGAAAACTGGCTACGTATGTCAACAGTAATAAGGTGTATACACACACACACACACACACACACACACACACACACACAAAAACATACATACACAAACATTCTTTAGAACTCAGATTACTTTACCTGCGTCTATGGATTACAGTCATTCAGTGATTTAATAGAGTGAAACATGTTCTATTTCTGACAAAATTTCCACACACATAGATTTTAGGAAGGGAATAATTCCAAGATGTCCATGTACAAATAGTGTATAATGAGGGTGCTGCTTTGAAGAAACATTTTGAATACAGACAGTTCAGCAAAGTAAAAGCAAAGCAAGACTTTCTAAAAATACAATGGTGCTGGATGGTAGCTTGTTTGCTTTCATACATTATTATTTTAAACAAATTTTCAATAGATTCCTGGTTTGTTGCCATTTGAGGCAAATATTTTTCTGGCTCATGATGTGACTGACAATGTCTGTTGCCCAGGGTTCAGAGGGGAAAGCAGAGTTAAGCAAATTAATTTCCTACTCTTCATTGCTTTGCGAATTAACTTATATGAATTACAGTTCTGTTGTCCTTAAATATCCACGTTCATTTTTCCAGCATTATCATTAAATAAGTTTGCGTAAAAGTGTTTGATAAGCATTTCAGCTCATTAAACCTTACACTTCTCTCTGTAGGGGAACAGTAGCTATATGCCCATATCTAGATCCCATCGATCTGTCATTATTTATCTACCTAAGTATCTAACTATTTGTCTATCTAAAGGTGTACTTACTCATTATTATAGGTACTTGAGTTTCTTCTTCACTTAACAAGCCATCTTCCAACCATTATGGTCTACCTGTTTTAAAGAGCACAGTATCTCGATACAGTTACATTAGTATGGAAAGAACTTTAGAGAGCTTTTATGAAGCATGTTCCTTTGTTCCATCTTAAGGTTATTTACTGTTTTCTTCTGACTCATTTATCTATGTATAATAAATATATGAATACGCTTTGCATATTTGAGGTCGTATAATAGAAATGTTTTTTTTTTCTTTGTGATTTGAACAAACTGTGCTCATATATTCCAATTTAAACCCAGGAGCTGCAATATGCTGAGAGATCTTGGTTATGATGTTTGAACTACTTAAAATTCTATGTAAATATCTTTTGGAAGAAAGGAAGACCTTATTAATAGAATAAATTAATAAATGTATCCATAAGATAGGATCTCAATATTTGTAGCTTACAATCTCTAGAGTCCAGGCTTGGACTTGCTGAGACGTCCATTCCCAGACTCGTTGGCTTCAAAGGTGAAAATACAGTTGATTTAAAAGTTAATCCATAATCGGTCATTTTTAATGTAATGAAAATTATTGTGATAAAAGGGTCTGAATTAAATGGCGTATTAAGGACAGAACGCACATAATAAAGTACAGCTATCAGATAAGAAAGATAAGTATTGCATTGCTCAAGATCATAATTAGACATTTCAGTTTTCTTAACGTGTCTTCATACTTACATTTTTTGAAAAGTGAAAAGAAGATGCAGATTATGTTCTTTTTTTTCATTAGGGAGCTTTTTATATGATCCTAAAACTATAGGGTATAATTAGATTAAATGACAGAGGAAATCCTTGAGCATAGAGTTTATACTACCATGGATATACCTAGACTTTTTTTTTTCCTTTTAATGTTGGCTTTCTTGATTAGAACAGCAGGGGTTCCTGTGGAGAATGATTCAAAGTTTATTAGTGTAAATTATATTCCACATTTAGAATACTTTCAAAAACAAAGTCATGAATATGCATTTTTGGCCCGCCGCTGAATATTTTCTGCTGCTGCTCCCCAGTTACAGACACTTTCCAGGCCCCCAATCTGTGCAGTGCACTGTGCCAGATTCTAGGGAGGCACACACCAAAATGATGCCATCAGGAGCTGTTTGCAAGTGGAATTCTTTTCAGTGACCACCTGCAGAATCATTCTCAACCATCACCTTGCACCTGGTATCTGAACTTGTACTGAATTAGACTAGAAGTTTTCAACTAAGCTTTCGGAGATCTTACTAATCTGCATCAAGACAATTTGTTATCTTCTTTTAGAAAAATCTTAACAGCTTAAAATGAGTTTAAGAATACAGTATTAGAACACTGTGATATGAGTGACAGAATTGTATGGTAGTTGAGAATTGATGATGGTGATGATGATAATAGTGATATTATTTCTGCTGCTGCTGCTGCTGCTATTGCTGCTGCTGCTAAGGATGGACATTGTTAAGATGGTGATTGTTGGTGATGATAGTGACTGTGGCAATGAGGAAGTTAATGATGGTGATGATGCTGATGGTGCTGATTAGGACTGGTGATTTGTGATGGTGCTGATAGTGGTAATGATGGTGATAATGCAAGTGTCATAATATTTTCATTTCGGTTTTGTTTAACTTTCAGAGGCAGAAGATTATTCCATGGCTATAAGCATATGGACTGGTCATTTTGTATATTACACTGAACTTTGTAAAACACTAATGAAACTTTCGTGATAGTGATTACGGAAGATAAATATGGAGCGGTCCCGTCATCTGTCTCAGGAGTGAAGCGTGAATCAGAAAACGGGCCAGAGACAATATGTCAGGCCATGGGTCGTGTGTGAAAAAAAAAATACCAAAGAAAATGTTGAAATTAAAGGTTACTTTTGGGTCACATTTTTAGAGTTCAAGCCATAATCGTTTTCCTTCCTGATAGCTTGGAATTAAATTAAATAAGCACATTAATAAATAAATATTAAAAAAAAATAAATGACATGAGAGAGATGGAGTTGTTATGGGGGTCTTGGGTGTGAGGTAGTTATGTAAGGGGTCCTCCATGTTCCCACCACAGGGCAAAGAATTTAGGTAACAATGACCTACTCAAACGGCAAAATAAAGGGACAGTTGAAGGGAGAAGGGCTGTACAGGGTCACTGGGGCCATCTAGGGGGTGGCTGAGTTCTTTGCTACGATGAGGACTTGACCAATCAGGAAAGACAGAAGACCAAGGAGAGGATAACAAGGAAATTTACATCCAGTGTAGTCCTCCTCTCTTCCTGTTGTTAGTTCTGTTTAGATAACAGCCTCAGTGCCTTTCTCCCTCTTCTAGGTAGGCCATCTTCACCTTCCCTGTCTACATGTGTTCCTCTAACCTGTCAACACTGCTGATGGAGATGACAACTAGAGGTCTGGGCCTGGGGAATGCCCCCCCCCAGTAAAATTAGCAGAGGTCTTGATGGTGCCCGACTTAGAACGTCAAGAGTTGCAGATATGAAAGAAGTGAGCCAGTGGGACAACCTAAAATGAAAACATAGGTCTGAGGGTCCTGGACAGAGACTACCAGGTTGGCAGACAGACTGACAGGAACAGAGAAATGCCAGCTGCAGGCACAAATGAAAGGGCTACAAGCAGTATTAGCATAGGCTAAGGACTCCCCTCTCCCCTGGGCCTCAGTCTTTCTCTCTTTCCACATTGGTCATGCGCAGGGCATCTTCCTCTGGGTGGTCTCTTTTCTTGCCAGCCTGGAGTTCCAGTCTCCAGGTGAGAGGGCAGCCTGAGGAACAAGGAAGCAGTGCTGCTTAGGGGGGATCATCCCCATTAAGATTATCCCCATTTATTCAGCCCTAAATTCCACTGATTTCTTCTTAAGGGATGTTCCGATAATCCTTTCAAGGGCACAGCCTCACTGATGTAACTCCCTCCAGAGTCTACCTCCTAAGTGTTTGGCCACTGCCCAGTACAGCTGCAGGCTCATGGATTTTCAGGGCTACTCAAGCCAATCATGTATACAATATATTTCTTACAAATATAAATATATATATATTTCTCATATATATTATACACACATTATATATATATTTCTCATAAGTCATTAAGCTCTATCAAAGGAAGTATTTTCAGGCTCCTATAATCATCTGTAGTTCCTTGGATTTTCCTGTTATCTTTTTGTTTTCATAAATTTCACAATACCTCTTTTTTCTTAGTATTTTTATAAATTAAAAACTTATTATGATGATAGATGCATTGATTTTTTTTTATGAGCTAATGGGTTTCACTCTGTTTGAACCCATGAAGGAACAAAGCATTAGCCATTCCCATATTCCTTCCTCCATACACTCCTCCTCCTGGAAGGTGTGATAAAGAAGAACTTGATGTTTTATAGAAGCAGAATTTGAGGGATGTAATAATAAAAATTGTCTATTACTTCAAAACACTTCATTACAGGTTATTATAGCTAAACTTTTGGAGAGTAGTTTTTTCATTATGACTTCCTGAGATCTCTCTCTCTCTCTCTCTCTCTCTCTCTCTCTCTCTCTCTCTCTCTCTCTCTCTCTCGTGTGTGTGTGTGTGTGTGTGTGTGTGTGTGTCTGCTGTGGCCTTGTGATGTCAGAGCTCTGAAGATTGTACTGTGTGACATGAACACATGTCTGTTTACCCCTGATGGGGGCACTAACAGCAGAGCAAAGAAATGGCTCCATCCAAGTTGAGCTTGGTGAACCACAGGGTTTACTGGGGTCACTTGTGAGAACCGAGGTGACTGACTCCCAGGCAGCTTAATCATCATTTCTGTTTCCCACTTAAACAGCCTTGGGAGGTGCTTAGTGAATCCTGTAAGTTTCTGATGCTCCTTAGCCTTCTGAGTTTTCCAGTCCCCTGCTCTCTATGGGAGGGACTGTTTCAGTTCTGAGGATGTAGCTCTGAGCATACGCCAAATGATCATGAAAGCAGGTAGTGAAAAAGAGCAACGGCGTCTCACTGCTGATGTGTGCTGGTGCCCATGAAACAAAGTAAATGAGTTGCACATGAGCAGCAAGCGAAGGCACAGAACTGGGTTAACATAAAATTATCCATAAAAATGATTTCTCTTAACTGTGGGAAATCAGTACATGTTTCCCTTCTCTGAGATATGTTGCCCTGCTTCTCTTGTACCACACTTCAGTGGGGCTGCCAGAGAGCAGAAGGCATAGCTGCTTTAAGACAGACTTCCAGTTTATGCTAAAGATGCTATTTTATTCCTCTCTTAAGTCTGAACAAGAGTGCAAATGTTTTGCCAACCAAAGGAAGCACTTGAAAGTCCAAGGTCAAACTACAGAATAGCAGACAGCCACAGAGCATAGGAAATGGCAGGGAAAGCCACTCTTAAGGAAACAACAACAAAACTCCAAGACAAAATGTTGTTTTATAAAAGTACAATGTATCTTTAAATAGGGAGGGAGGCCCATGCCACCAATTGCCTGTGTCTGCAAAGAGAGCTCACCAGGAATGGAGATTTGTAGTGAGGTCAAAGGAAATGGAAATTGGGGAAAAGGGGGAGGGGCACTTGGAATATCCTGTGTTAAGCAACTTGAATCATCTGATGGTACAGAAATGTTTCCCATGTCTTCCCTGTCCGTTTTCCTTTCCGGTGAGCAAGGAAGAGAATGTACGAGGAGGAGCGCTGTCCCTTAAGCTTGAATGCTAATGTTATCCCTTCAATAAGTCTATTTTTAACTGTTAGGAGGAATGCAGAGCAGAGTGTAGATTCAAATGCAGCTGGAAATTGCATATTCTATCCTCTAAATTTTAGAGTTGGAGATTGAGAACTTCCCAATTCAAAGAGAGAAATGCTTTAAAGTAGGGATTGTAAAAATCCTCCAAGCTACTGCACATTAAGCGGACCTAAGCTCCTCCGTGGGACCTCGAAACTGACAAATTTTGAGTCATAGTCTGTAATTCTTCAGTAGAAACAGGGACAGCCATCTTAAAGGAGATTGTGCTGAAAAGGAGGCCATAGGTAACCTTTGGTGTGTGTGTGTATGTGTGTGTGTGTGTGTGTGTGTGTGTGTGTGTGTGTGTGTGTGTGTGTGTACACATCATGCATATATGTGGAGGTCAGAGGATAACCCGTAGTATTTGAATCCTTCCACCATGAGGATTCCAGGGTCAAAATCGGGTCTTTAGGATTAGTGATAAATACTAATTTTTCAATATAACTTTGTAGGAAGACAGAAGTAATGCCAACCACAAAATCCAGTGTGCAGTTCCAAATATCTAAACTATGTTTTGGTCTCCTAAGCATGATGGAAGTGACTTGTCATGTATGTTCTTACCCATTTCAACATCCCTTTGTTTTCTCAGAAGATAGTTGATATGCATTCATTTATGACATCAATGGAGAGAGAAAGTTATTTCTATGTAAGACATCATTCAAAGAGTCCAATTAGATAAAAAAAAAAAGACCCCTCCAAAAATTAATTTCATTGTGGAATAAATTTCTAATGTCTACCCAATGAAATATTTAATTACCTTTATTTAAATTCTGGCTAGGATGATGGACTCTAGGCAGGATTCCTCTGTATTCCAGAAAATGGCAATAAGTCACATTTTGCAGAGGCTTAAAATGGCAAACCTACAGGCTACCATATTTCCAGTCTGGTCCAATCAGGGTCAAGGATGCATTTCTTGCCTGCATTTACCTCCTGCCTACATCCAATCAGGGGCAAGCATACATCCTGCCATATTTCCTGCCTATAAACTTCCCACCTGCATATGATGAAGTATATCTGGAGCATATGGGTCAACAAAGTTATTTAGGGAAGTGAAAACATGTGATGTTTTATCTCCCATAAACAATAGCTTCCACATTTCAGGAAGTATCTGGCCTTGGGCAAGGGGCTTACAGTCTAGAGACATTTTTGTTTCATTGATCTAATAGGCACAGTAATTAAAGCTTAAAACACAATGTTGGCTTTCATTTTATAAGGACCAATTCTCAGAATATAGTTAGAGATTGTACCGTTTTAATAATGTGACGGTTATAGGTTATTCTCCAATAATCATGGTTTTACTAGCACTGTCCAGAAGGCTGGAGTTCCCATATCATACACGAGTCAATTCCTCTTGAGCAGGTCTTAAGTCTAATTAGAAAGCTGTTGGTTACAGCCAAGGTATGTGTGGCACTATTGCATTATTAGGGTAATAGTGGCATGCTGGTCATTGTTACGGTTCCTAAGTGTCATAACTGAGCAGGACCATTGGTTGCCTTCCTCCTTTGGAAGTTTGCACGGTACCTTCTGGTACCATGAGAGCTAGTCCACAGGGAGGAGATTGAAAGTCAGATCCAGCTCAGAGTCCTCGGGGCTCTGTGTTTGATGTGTATGGTGTCTTCAGCAATAGGGACTTGTCGTCTACCTCTCAGGAAACAACCAAGAATAATAGCTGTAGGTGTCTATTTTATAAATATCTATTTTATTTCTTATTCCTCTACCTCGCTTCACTCCAACCCCTTACAATACCCCAATATCTAGTAGGAGAAAAACAAGGTTAGTAAGGAGAGGGGGCATAGTTTTCCTTAGCTACTTTCTGTTGGTTAGAGTTGTTAGGTTCCTTCGGGTAAGTCCATGTCTTGTTTCAAGATATCTCCAACTTCTCAAACTGCTACAACAGCAACCAAGAGCAGCAGTGGGAGATTATGAACACAGCTGAGCAAATATCCTTGTTGTATGGTGGAGCATCCTTCAGGTATACGCCAGGAGTGGCATAGCGGAGTCTTGAGGGAGAGCTGTTCCCAATTTTCTGAGAAAGCACCAGATGATTGCCAACTATTAGCCATAAAATATAGGATAACCATATTACAATCTACAGACCTAAAGGAGCTCTGTAACAAGGAAGACCCTAGGGAGGATGCTTAATTCTTATTCAGAAGGCAAATAGAACAGACAGTGGAAGCAGATGAAGAAAGGGAACAGGAGGATGCCTACCACAGTTTTCCTTAGAAAGACTCCACCCAGCGGGGGATCAAACAGAAGGGGAGTTTCACAGACAAACTTTGGGCAGAGCCCAGGGAGTTCTTTGGATGAGTGGGGGCATAGAAGGTCCTCAAGGGCACAGGATCTCCACAAGAAGACCAACAGAGCCAACAAATCTGGGCCCAAGGGGGCCAGTGGAGACTGATGCACCAAACAAGGACCATGCATGGAGGAGACCTAGGTCACCCACTCAGATGTAGCCAATAGGCAGCTCAGTCTCCAGAGCAGGGGCTGTCCCTGCCATGGACTCTACTGTTTGATCACTTCTCCCTGGTGGGCTGGTCTTACCATGCTACAGAGGAAGAGGATGCTGGCAGTACTGATGAACTTGATAGGCTGGCGTCAGTTGGTAGGGGAGAAGGGCTCTCCCTCTCTGAAGACTAGGGGAGCTGAATTGAGGGTAGGCTGAGGAGGGACGGAAGGTGAGACTGGGAGGAAACAAGGGAGGGGGCTCCAATTGGGATATAAAGTGAATACATTTATAAAAATTAAAATTTAAAAGGAAATTGCATCCTTCATTAAATTTTATCATATTCTTAGTATAGTTCCAAAATAGTACTCTGAGAGTTCTGTTTCTCAGTTTCTTTTTCTTTCTTTCTTTCTTTCTTTCTTTCTTTCTTTCTTTCTTTCTTTCTTCCTTTCTCTCTTTCTTTCTCTCTTTTTTCTTTTGTTTCTTCCTTCCTTCCTTCCATCTTTCCTTCCTTCCTTCGTTTTTTGACAGGGTTTCTCTATATAACTGCCTTGGCTGTCCTGAACATTTGTTTTGTAGACCATGCTGGCCTAGAACTAACAAAGATCCACCTGCCTCTGTCTCTGGAGTGCTGGGATTAAAGATGTCTGCCACCATGCCTGGCTGAAGAGTTCAGTTTCAATAATGTGTTTCACAATTTGTATTCATAGTGATTAGACATTTCAAAGCTTTCACCCGTGTCTTCAATCTAGACGTACACCTTTTTTTTTTCCTGAAGAGTTTGATTATTTACTGGTGCCACTGCTGTTCTTTCTAGCAAGCCACAATGAAGTTGTGTTAATTAATTTGCATAGAATAATGCAATGATATGATATTTTGAAAAATAATCCTCATATTCAGGAGCTTCCATTTGGCACAAGAGTAATAATGATCTAGAAATCTGGCTTCAATTTATTTTGCAGAGATGATTCTGTGCTTTTGGTAACTTTATTCTATGCCACAGGTGTGGTTCCGTTTCATGATCACTCAGGAAGGGTCACCAGGGTACTTTGAGCTGTAAGAAAAATTGCGCCTTTAAAAATTGAGTTCTAATTAGAATCTCTCTGAGCTTCAGAGTCCCTTTCCCAGGATGATGTCCACACATGGGCAGACAGCCTTCCAGAATATATTAATATCTAGATGTAAGAGCCACATTAAAAAAAAATATTACTCATCTTCTCAAAGAGGAAAGTGTACGAAGAAAACCATTCTACCAAATAAATTAAAGATAATTTGATGTTAAGAAGATAAACCTGAGTCTAATAAGTCTTCATGCAAAGTTTTATCTTTTCTGTTTGAACAACTGGCTTGCTTAATTAATGTGAAAATTACAAGGTAGATAAAAACCAAATGGGTCCACTAGAGGAAATTATATAATTATATCTCCTACACAGAGGTGTAAGCAGCAGTGGAGGCCAGTTATTAGGAGAAGACCTGTCCAACATGTCTAATGCCCTGTATTGGCTCTCCAAACTTGTTGTTCATTCTGTGAGCCTTTAATTTATTAGTTTATTTATTAATTTATTATTTATACAACGTCTCTCACTCCCTTGTGGATGCATACTCCATCCTGTAGAGTGGTAAACCTTATTGAAGGTGGTGAAATAAGCTAATGCAAGGTAAGTTAAAGTATATAAATGCAGCTTTATCGGGGCTAGTTCACTGCTGTCTGCATGTACAGAGAGTTGGGGGCAGGGAGGGAGAGAAAGATAGGAGAGGAAAGACAAAGATGGAGAGAGAGACAAGACAGAGAGAGAAGGAAAAGGGAGGAGGGGACCAAAGCACCAGGATTATATAGTGAAGAGGGTCTTAGAAAAGGGAAACCCTGCCCCTGGCCTTGTGAGTTCAGGAAAGAGGGCAAGGTATAGCAGCCACACCCTGCAGCAGGTAGAGACCTGCTTTGAGACCCTGGAGGTCTGGTCAGAGTTGTTGAGAAGGCATTTCAGCTGCTTGTGCGAGTCAGAAGCTCAGCATAGAAGGGCTTGTGAAAGCCAGTCCTCTCTTCTCCTCTATCTTTCCACCATGTGGGTCCCGGGGATTAAACTCTGGTGACTAGGATTGGGAGTGCTGCCAAGATTGGGGCAAGTTCCTTTGCCCACTGAGCTATTTTGCCAGCCCCCAAGGTGTCGGTCATGATGGTCCAAAACATGTTCATTGAAACTCATACTCAGCTACAGGGACAGCATCATGGAATGCATGGGGGAAATAATTCCACAAACTGCTGCGAACAGAGCGTTGACTGTAGCATTCCTTGCCAGACCCTTGAGAGTGCACTGGAAATGTGCTTGCTCAAAGACTGACTTCTTCTATCTAGTGTTGAATTAAATATATTTAGCCATCTTGAAATAATTTAGATGAATTCCAAGTCCCCATTGTGATCAAAACATACAATAAAGAAGCATGCAACTTTCCATATAAATGTCTAATAACTTAAGGAATACAGATGCACAAAGGAAAAGCAAGTTTATCCCATGAGGTCACAATGACACCTGCCCAAGGTGTGGCTCAGCCTTGTTCAGCTGCTGCAGCTTTCACACCCTGGAGACTAGAGTGATGTTTGCATAATGCTTTCTGCAGGGGGGTGGTGGTGGTAGTCCTTTCAACCAATGTAAGGTCATCTTGAGAAAGCTAGACTAATAGGAAGCTTGTGTTTTCATGGTGCTAGAGGAAGAAGAGATCCTGCACATGGGTAGTCAGTACCAAGTGCAGGTACTATATCCAACATTGATGGAAATCACATGAAAAAAAAGTGGAGCCACATTCTGTATCAGGAGTAATTTAACAACAAAAAAAAAATACACTATTTGTATAATGAGCAGATGATGGAATTAGTGAATTGTATTGGCAGAGGTTACAGTTAAGACACATCTTCACTGATGACCTCATCTGTGTGTTCTCCTTAAGTCTCCCACTCTCTTCCCTTCTAATCCTAAAGTCATTACGTTGGGAAACCTACTTCAACAGTGGTTCATCAGACTTTAAGCTGCTTCTGTACGTCTTCATCATGTAAACAGATGACAAGAACCTGCTCCAGTACATCCATTATTGAAAACACATCTTCCTTTATCTCTACTTTTCTGTAGTAAATGTACATGACAGTTTTGGGGGCTGTGGTCATTTGAAAACATGAATCAGATTGTCAGTGGGATAATTCGTACTTAGTACTGGGCAGCTAGCTCTTCCCAGTGGAGAGCTTGCGTCAGTTGTTACTATAGCACAACAGGAGGAGGTGCATGATCAACCTTAGCTTATGGCACACAGACACATAAACATAGACATACAGATACCCACACAGTCAGCCACATACCCAGACACACATACATACAGACAAACAGACATACAGACACAAAGAGACAGACACACAACTTTGAGTTAATTCCTCAATAAGATACCATAGAAAGCAAAAATATTACCTTGGGACTATACAAGATAGAGGAAGCAGAGGTAAATAAGACTACAGTCCTTTCACATCTGTAGCTTTAATAAAACACAAGAATAATTTACTGCATATGCATTCCGTTAAAGATGCTGGTAACTGTTTGGATATGTGCCATCCATTAAACCCACAGAGATATATTGAGCATGTCCTGCTCTTTAGACATCAGATACATACAGATGAACAAGTCTTCAGTTTTATAATAAAGCTTATTTTGATAACATGAAGTGAACAAATTGGAGTAATCTTGCCTTGTTCCTATAAGTCAATGGTTAGAAAGTTACACGCCTAATTTATTAGTCAGATACAGTAATGGTAGTATCCCTGAATAGAAAAACTACATTCCAGTTCAGTGTCACATGCTATAACTTAATAATGATGTTTAAGCAGGGAATGTGGCACTGAATATATGAGCAGGAAATAATTTTTAGCAAACTCCACGTTGAATGGCTGTCTATAAATTTAAAACGCACATGTATTGATCCTGACAGCTTTCAATCTAAGGGCTCATTTTCACAAAATAGTCTTTTCAGGCTGATTAACTATTTTGCAGGCTGCTGTCAATCACAGAGAAGCTGAGAGTCTCAGCTCCAGGTAGTGTCACTGTTTGAATTTCTGTGGTACTTTTTATCGGATTAGTGATTTCACCATATCCACCAAGAATAGTGAAATGATGAAGATGGGTTCGGGGTTCCTTTGATTCCATAGTAAGAACATCTCTATAAGAAAGATGCAATCCCCCCCTGGATGTATCTCAGCTCTACCTGAACTACATTGTTAGTCAAATTGCGGATGTTATCTTTCTTAGGCTTTAAATGGTTATAATATGGCTTGAATTGTTTAATAACCACAATGAAGGTGCCCTGAAATTAACAAAAAAAATACCTTGATGCTAAAGGCAGGCTATCTTATGAGCCAAAATGTCTTTAACTGAGAGGCCACTAAGAGACAGCATATAATGTAATTTGATAGGGTAAACACTCTGTGTGCTTTACCCCTGAATAAATACTTATTCTCAGAGTCCTTACCTTGTGGCTTTTTCTAGTAATGGAATGTGTGAGTGACAGACAGATCTAGGGGTGAGGCTTCCTTCACATTCTCACTGTAGCAAAGGCATTTGGCATAAAAGCCACATAGTACACACGGTTTGCCATCTGATTTCATGATATAGTCACACTACTCTATGTGACCTATGATTTTGTTTTCCTTGTTTAAACTCACGACACCAAAGCCTGTATATATCGTATGGGTGTCTATGCCTTTTCCATTCCATTCCAAATGTTTCCATAAAAATTGATCCACTCACCACTACAGTACAGACCCCAACTTAGAATCCTCCTTACGAGGATAAGTGATTCCTTCATGTTTAGGCCATTGATTTATTATTGTTTGAGCTAGATTTAAAAGTGTTTATTTCCTTTTAAAGTATGTGTGTGCATGTTTGTGTCTGCCTATGTGCGTGTGCAACTTGGTGTAGATGTCTGTAGAGGGGCAGAGACAGGTGGGATCTGGGAATTCACTGGCTGTGAAGCCTGGCTGGACTTGTAGCTCAGTGAGAGACCTGGCCTCAAGGCAATAAGACAGAGGCTGATGAATAAGGACAGCAAATGCTCTCTGCTCTGGCCTCTTAAGTTTAAGTTCATGGGCATGTGTATCTTATTCCTCATGTGCATCTCTCTCTCTCTCTGTCTCTGTCTCTGTCTCTCTCTCTCTCTCTCTCTCTTTCTTTCTCTCTCTCTCTCTCTCTGTGTCTCTCTCTCTCTCTCTGTCTCTGTCTCTCTCTGTCTCTCTGTCTCTGTCTCTGTCTCTGTCTCTGTCTCTCTCTCTCTCTCTCTCTCTCTCTCTCTCTCTCTCTCTCTCTCTCTCTCTCTCTCCTCACACACACACACACACACACACACACACACACACACACAAAACCACTTAATAAATCATACTCAATTCAGAAAGTGAGTTGCACACAAAGTTGAAATAACCAATTGGATTGACTTACTAAATGATGTCAGACAGAGTTAAAATTTAAGTTAAGTTGCTTGTAGCTCAAATTCCCATTTATTCTTTGACTTAGAATGTAAAACATGATACTGCACCTTACTAAATGTGACTACAATTAATTGTTCAGAATTAGTTGATAATTCACACACTTTAGTGTGACATATAGTAATGGCAACAAGTGGATATACTAGGTTCAAGACAAAATTAACCAAAGCTATTTATTTAAAGTAAATATTATTTTAACTTAACTTTCACAGCCATGTTTTATTATACCATAACACTATTAATTTATTTTTAAAAGTATAGACTTTATTGTGTTCCCATAGGTTAGAGAATAAATATTTAAAATACTATGTATTAATTATACTTGAATTGATTGATTAAAAACTTCAAGTCCTCACTGAAAATTTAGAGACTTTGCATAAGGAACGGTAAGGAGAAAATAAGTGTTTCTATGTGACAGTACTTTTTTTTTTTTTTTTACCACATTGGCAGTTGTGACTTCAGATTAAAATGTCTTTAACTGTTTTCAAAATATTGCTGCCAAATAAAATCCAAAGCTGACATGAGCCACACCATAGAAGACATGTCTCTGTTATTTCCATCTCAGTACTGGGGACTTAGTCTTCTTCTATATCAGAGGAGGTTTGTATTTTGTAAGTTGCATTTTGATAACTAGAAATTTATTGGCTACAAGGGTCCTGTTATGAAGATGATATCATCTTCATGGTCCGGAATTAACTGCTCTTATCCGGGAGATAACTGTGTGTTGTCAAAACCCCACTGCAGGTTTCACTTTGCAAGTTGAACAGTGAAGACATTGTACACATCTGGGTACCCACCAAGGAGTATGGACATGTGTGGTACAGGAAAACGATGTGCCAACATCGGTCCTCTGAGGGACCTTGAAGTCCTGGTACTTGGATCTAGCATGTTGCTATTGTGGCCTAGAAAGTACCTTGTCTGTTCAAACACCCATAGTGAGACTTGATATCTATAAGCTACAGGGAAGGCTTGTAGATCGTAGATTTAGTTTATCATGGGCCATAGCACACTGTGCGAATCTGCAAATTCAGCCAGCTCTGATTCACGAATGATGCAGTCACTGGTTTGGCAGTATTGCTGAGGTTAGAGGTACACCTGCCTACAGTCTTGAGCATGGACCTTGAGGCAAACCACTGTCCCAGTACCATCCTTACTTACAGGGTTCTGAGACTATCCTATCTACCCGAGGACACAGTTCACACACACTGCTCACAGGTCTGCTTTTATAGACTCCTGTGCTGAACATCAGCAGCCATACAATCTGGCTGCAGACTCTAGAATATAATTTTCTTAGTCTGAGGAATGGTTAACAGGAAGTATAGTCCTGTCAGAACCAGCTTTTAAATCTAAAGAAGATAACTGGTCCTCCAGACACAGATTCCACTGTGATGCTGCATGGAACATGACTAGAGGACCATTTCATAGATAGAGAGACATTAACTCAGAACCAACTTCTTAATGAAGCTCAATAAACCCCCAAAAAATGACTGAAATGGAGCTAAAATTTTTTCTAACAAAACGAAGCTTAACAAAGAAAAAAGCATAAGCCTTTTAGAGTCAAAGGTTTAAAGACATTATTATATACTACAGAATGAAATATCATGTTATTTGAGATACTCATGGATGAAAAAGCTCACACCATCCTGCAGAATTTTCTAGAATTCTAGAAATTCAGCCCTGTGCCTGTTGAAGGTTTGTTCTCAGAAGATGTTCTGAGACATATGTCATTGAGTTATTTCATCACCAATGGGCACATGCAGCAGTTGTCCTTTCTACCAGCTAAGACAGTCACAACACAACTGAATTCTGAACACAGAGCCATTGAGTTGGGTCTTGTTGCCCTTGTCTCTATATCATTTGAGTGTCAAAAGTATCACTCAGCAGCACATGCCTATGCTATGAACCATTACTACCATAATAATTTTTTTACAAATATGGCTAATGGAATTTTTTAATGCAATTGCTACTCTGATTTGCATTTTCAAATAAATTAAAGATAGATACTGCCTTTAACCTCTCTTCTTTACCATATGGAAATTTGTATAAGTTTCAGATATTACTTTCCCTTCAGAAAAAGGGCTTGTGATTCATTCCTCACATTATGGTTTGATTAAATAGGTTTATAGAGTATGAATAACATAGGTAATGTTATATGTACTTAAAATTCCCATAGTCAACAAGCGATTCCAGAAAGAACATTGTGTAGCATACACTTAGGATTAATTAACAAAAACTGGTTGCTTGACTTTTACAGTAAGAGCTTTTTATAACCACCTCATGTCTTCATTTCTACACATATCTCATCCTTAACACCTAAGAACTATGACTTTATCCTTAAACTATTGTAACTTTATTCTTAAAGGTGTTTTTTCCCCAAGGGCTTGTGGTTAGCACATATAAGTTGGGGTTGACTTGTGTGCTACTTTTCTCAATGTAACCCAGTCAGACAGATCTTATCTGTTTTTATATCAACAAAGTTAAGCAGATCTGGGCAATTAATGTGGCTTTAATTGGCATTGTTTTCATGTGTCAAGACCTTCATTTTCCTTTGTGAATGGGTAAGATGGGTAAGCACCCAACAGGATGAAAAACTCTCAGGAAGAACTTTCCATGCCGCCTGCTCTGGTCTTCTTATTCATAACTGACTTAAATGAGGGTATAATCTACTCTTGGGAATTATCAGGCCTGTAATTCTTTCTTCTTATTCCATTGCCTTGAGAATTATTGTGTAGGTATTTTAAGGGATATTAGGGTCACCTTACAAATGTATCTTTAGTATGCTGGAGATAATACCAATGTTTGGTCCAAGACTTTTCTTAGAGAAGCAAGGGCTCCTAAGGGGTAGCAATCTACCCTGACACCTCAAGTCACAGCAGGACTAAGTCCATTCTCTCCCACTGAGGCCAGACAAGGCAACCCAGAAAGGGGAAATGGATCCAAAGGCAGGCAACAGAGTCAGAGGTAGTCCTTACTCCCATTGTTAGGGGACCCACATGATGACCAAGCTGCACATCTTTTACATTTATG
Source organism: Acomys minous (assembly GCF_964271855.1). NCBI lineage: Eukaryota > Metazoa > Chordata > Mammalia > Rodentia > Muridae > Acomys > Acomys minous. The sequence goes on from NC_140495.1 coordinate 99,873,443, forward strand.
TAGGTGTCTAGTTCTGGCTCACGCAAGCTCTTTGCTTGGTGGCTCAGTCTCTGTGATGCCCCATGAGCTCACGTTAGTAGACTCTGCAGGCCCTTTTGTGGTGTCCTTGACCCCTCTATCTCCCTGTTGTACTTCCTCCCACTCTTCTACCAAACTGCTGAGCTCTGCCTATTGTGTATGTGAGTCTCTGCATCTGTTTCTTCAGCTGCAGGATGAAGCTTCTCAGGAGACAGTTACACTAGTCTCCTGTCTGCAAGCATTGCAGAATACCATTAATAGTGTTGGCAGGGGTTGACACTCTCCTATGGGGGAGGGTCTCAAGTCAGGCCAGTCACTGATTTGCCATTTCTTCAATCTCTTCTTCATCTTTACCCCTACACTTCTTATAGACAAGACACATTTTTGGGTCCAAGGTTTTGTGGGTTGGTTGGTGTCCCTCTCTCTGTACTGGAAGTCCTAAGTGGCTAGAGGAGGTGGCAAATTCAGGCTCCATATACCCGACTTCTAGCTGAGGAGAGATTTCTGTTTGCCATCCACAGTTCTCTCCTTCCTATTGAGTGGTGTGCCATGTTAACCATCTTCTTGCTGTCTAGGTGGTGGAAAATTTAGGTATCAGAAATACAAAGCTGAAATAAACATCTGTATGTAGATTCTTTTGGTGAGACTTTGGTTTGCATTCTATAGGCTAAATTCCCTGGCGTATAGTTTCTAGAAATGCCCGATGATGGCAAGCTTAGCTTAATGACAATCATCATATCATTTCCTATAAAACAGATGTGCCATTCTGTGTTCCTGCAGACAATATGTGAGTGATCCTGTCCCGCCCCGGGTTTTACGCTGTCATTACTTTTCATTAATTTAAACCATTCTGATAAATGTGTCATGATCTGTCTTTATAGGCTTCATTTAGAGTTCTCTGGTGGGTAATGAAGTTACACTCTTTTCATGTGTGGAATTTTTTTTTTCATCCGCTTGTCTTCCATGATGAAATGTCTTTTTATGTTTTGACACATTTTTTTCCAGTTGGATTTTTCCTCCCTTTTTCATTTGGAGTTCAAGGTGTCTTTATACCACTCACATATACCTCATTTACATAAAATAAAAGCTGATCTTGGGAGAACTTCAAAGATTTGTTAAATTTATTTTTTAATACTAATGGTCAGGAGAGCAGGGGTGTTGTGAATAAACAACCCTATAAATAAAACTTGACTGCACCCGTGAGAACAGGCGTGAGATGATCATGACTGTTGCTCTGCTTTATCTGAATTTTTTTTTTAGTCTATTTATTTTCCCTCCCCACCCACTTCCCATACCTGAAGCTTTAGCTCTGTGCGTTGTTTTTAGTCTGATGTATATAAGAAGGAACTGGGTGTGAAACTGAATGCTGGGTTCTGTGCATAACTTTGGGGCCTATTGACTTCAGATTATTGGAGTTACATAAAATGCAACTATGGAGATTTTAGTCCATATATAATAAAAAGCATTTGGATCATAAGATAATAAATATTTACCCAGGCATGGTGGTGCATCGAGACCCTGTGACAGGACCGATGTGAGCTGTAGGCTATTTTATGTTACAGAATGAGACTCTCTGTCTTTGCTTCCCCCCACCCCCCAAAGATAATATAATTTATCAGTACTCAAATGTTGAAAATACCTATACTTTATTAATTTATAGCCGTCTTTCTTGAAGGTTAAACAATAGCAAAAGCGATGAACATTGACTAATTTACAAGTAAAATGTCACTTGGAAGAACTTGCTTGCTGTAGAGGACTAAGCCGATATCATGAATTTTGACCTTGATCTTACCGTTAAGATCCCATTAAGATACTTTCCCAGGCTCTTATTTATATGCATAATCCCATTAAGATCCTCTCCTCTGTTCTTTAGCTAATTTCGCTTCATTCTCATAATATTTCTATATAACTTTCATCTGTCTTCTCAGGATTTGATTTGTTCTTCTGAGGTGAGCTCACTGAGCCAGCCACCACCAACTTTTTAGTACCCTTTAAATCTAAGTTTTTATAGTTGGCTGCAATTTATATAAAGTCTCTTATTAGCTGATACGAGATTAGAGGGGCAGCAGCTGTTGAGATGCACAGCCCACGTGACTGCATTTACACAAAAGTCTGAAGCCGTTATTTCCCAGAATGGACGATCTGTCTCCTCGCTGTATTAAATTTTGCCTTTACCTTCTGGCCACATAGCACTAAATATCAAATATTATGAATCCCAAGGCATCTGGTCAGATATTCCTATAAAAGAACAACTGCCTCTGACCCTTCTACTCTCTAACAGATTTTAAAATTTATAGAGAAGAGTGGGGCAATAAAAGTAGCAGCCGTGTGATTTGCAGAGACAGGGAAGTTTTTGGGGAGAAGCGTGAACTGCACGTTCCTTGTTCAGCATCCAGCGGAGTGGCATGTGGATGGCAATGGGCAAAAGGCCACTGGTTGAAGCCATGTTTCTTGTTTTTTTTCTGCCTAAAATTTGCTATTGATTGATTGTTGGATGGTTAAAGAAATACGTGTAAATCAGTGGCTACCGGGTGTAAGTGATCAAAAAGTCTGGACGCTGACATAGGTGGATTGTGTATAGCTCAAGGTTTGAAGTTAGCTCTCGGTGTAGAGTGTCTCTTCTTTGATTCTAACAAACAACCAGAATAGATGTGTTTCTGATAATTCCGTTTGAAAGGAAGACTTGGAAAAGCTTGATAAGGTCTACTTTATGAAATCTAGCACATAAGCACACTCTGTGGATTGCCTGAGACATGGCTACACTGACATACATGGAGTCCTTTGGTCTAAATGCTGCTGTTGCTGTTTTCTTTCTTTCTTTCTTTCTTTCTTTCTTTCTTTCTTTCTTTCTTTCTTTCTTTTAAAAATCAGGTCTTAAATATTCAAGTCTGAGACATTGTTTGCACCCCTAAAGTTTTAGTGTATGTAGGCTAGTTGTTTCTATATGAAGTTGAGGACAAATTTTAACTCTGAACTCTAGAAGCAATTATTAATTAATACAAGTATAAATATGCTGAATCTTTAATTATTAATGTTAGTAGCGTTAATTATTCTGTAGAAAATTTAGTTTAATAGAAGATGTCTGTGTTCTGGAAACTGCTTCTACATTCAGCCCTCTGAACTTATTTTTTTTTTACATGTGTATATAGCATACTTAACCTTGCACAAATTTATAGTCAAGAAACACATGTAGTTGCCTTTCAGATAACAGAATATGTCTCAAAGGTAGGACACCACACACAATCTCATCACTCCTGTAGTTTGTTAAGGGTAGTTTTAGCAAGGAATCTAAGACCATCAGCAAGCTTCTTTTGTATCCTGTTTTGCTACAATGTATCCATTTAACTCTAGACAATCTTTTACCTTTGAGGATTGTATGGCATCCTGTGCTGGCCGCTGGACTTCAACCAATGTTTCAGACTTTGTAATCTTTCTTCACCCAAAGTCAACACACAGTACAGACCCACAGATAGTATGACTCTGCTTTTGAACAAATGAGAAGGGCAAATATAACCTTGATAATGAAATAGATTCATTTCACCAGTGAAACTCCCCGCCCCGAAAGATAGTAGAGGATTCCAGAGAGACCAACCCAACCTTTGAGAACCCTTGATTAAAAAGGTGTGTGTTAAAGTTTTGTGTCAGTACCATGACCTGTGAACATTCCAAAGTTTACATGTGAAAAATAGACTTGGGACATGATCTAGCCAATGGACAGGACATTCTCCACAGTTGAGTGGAGAGTGACGTATGACTTTCACACGTACTCTGGTGCCCCATATTTGACCACGTCCCCTGGATGAGGAGACCTAGTGGCACTCAGAGAAAGGATAGCAGGCTACCAAGAAGAGACTTCATACCCTATGAGCATATAAAGGGGGAGGAAGTCCCCCTCAGTCATAGTCATAGGGGAGGGGAGTAAGGGGAAAATGGGAGGGAGGGAGGAATGGGAGGATACAAGGGATGGGATAACCATTAAGATGTAATAAGAATAAATTAATAAAATAAAATTAAAAAAAAGAAAAATAGACTTGATACAGAGGGCAGACAAACTCCAGAACTGGAGCTTCCCAGTACAGTTCCCTCACCGTGATGTATTTTCAGAATCAATTGAAACAGAGCTAATAAGCATTATTTTAATTGCCTTTTCTGCTGGACTGGTTTAAAAGGGATAATCTCAGTGTTAGATGAGTGAAACTGAGGACTGAAGAGTCTATTATTTATTTTTGTATCTAGTTTAAAATAAAAGTTCTCAATAGTAATAAGATAGTTATTCATTGTTAAATCCATCACACATATTCTAAGACCAAATAATCAATCCGTTTTTTCCCCTTAAGATCCATCTGTTTGAGGGGTTCAGTGGAAGAGTGAGTGTTTATTCTCAAACATTCTGATTCATTCCTTTTAGGTCTTAATGTCTGTAATACAATATAGTGTTGGGTTGATCTCCAACTGGAACAAAATATGTGCATGCAAAAAGATGATGCAATCATTAGCAGAAGGATAGATGACCAAGATCAAGGTTACCTGCAAAGCAGAGCAAAGTTACATTTTGTCACCAGGGTAAGCTGGGATCTTAGCAGAGAGGCAAACGCAGAGTGCGTTATTGTAGGTGACTGAGTCAGGCCTGATTATGGCCAATACAAGCACTCTCCTGGATCTTGATGTCAGTCATTCCTCAAAATATCCACATCAATGTATACAGTCAGTTCCCCTGCTTTACAAAGCATCCCAACCACCGGGATTGATTGCTGATTTTCATTACTCTTATGAGATGGACCCTACAACGAATCACCAAAATTATTGGAGGTCAGCCCTGCACGCAGCTTTGTGAAAATGAAACTGGCATATAAGCTGAAGCTGGCAGCAGGTAGCTGTAAAATGAGTGAAAGATTTAGGAAAATGCCAGAAGATTTATCTCTCCCTAATTGCTCTTTTACTTCCAGAAGTTAACAAATTGTCATTGTCATCTGGGTTTCCTGTAGAGAAGGAAGACATTTTATTTAATTACATCTTCTGTTCTTCTGTTTGGAGAAATCTGGTGACTAAGGATGAGAAAGCATTCAACCAAACCTCCAAAGAGGTAGGATGTTATATTTCTTCTACTGTCCTGGCCTGGCCTTCTATGGGTAGTGAAAAAAATACTTAAGCTTAATACAATCCATTCTTCCACCTACCAACTGTACTTACAAAAGGTTCCAGGGTTCTCGAAATATTAAGACTTTCAATTTCCTGGCGGCATGGAACTGGGTAGCCAACGGCCTGCGGAGCAACATGTCTAAATTTTATTGTGACTACTGTAATGCGTATCTTACCCATGATTCTCTGTCTGTGAGGAAGACACACTGCAACAGTAGGAAACACAAAAGACAATGTACAAGACTACTACCGGAAATGGACGGAGGAGCAGGCCCTGAGCCTGGTTGACAAAACAACTGCTGTGTTTCAACAAGGAAAAATGCCTCCAGCTCTAGCCTGTGCTCCTACTCCTGCAGGGGCCATGATCCCACCGCCCCCAAGTCTCCTGCCCACCCTTATCCTGGAATGATGCCTGCACCCCACATGGGAGGTCCTCTTATGATTCCAATGAGGGGCCCCCCTCCTTCTGGGATGATGCCTGTGGGACCAGCTCCTGGAATTAGGCCACCCATGGGAGGCCACATGCCCATGATGCCTGGGCCTTCAATGATGAGAGACCTCCTGCTCGCTCTGTGATGGTGTCCACTTGGCCTGGCATGACTCAGCCAAATAGATAAGAGCAGAAGGGCTCTTTATCAGTTGTGTATTTCTTATTCTGTTTCACCAGGGAGATCCTGGTGCTGAACTTGAGTGTTGTCTAACTGCATGGCAAGAAAACTTCACCCTTCTCAACAGAATAAGCTTTCGGGGGGGGGGGCGTTTGGGAAAGAAGCAGTATTTAAAAAGTACAAATTTCACTTATATTGTGAAATGTGAAAATAAAATTGTCAGTTGTTTTAGTTAAAAAAAGAAAAAGATTCTCACTGTCTCAGTGGTACCCAAGATGGCCCAGTAATACTTCCACTTTGGTACCCAGATAGGATAACCCAGAATTGCTCCCTACCTTGATACCCCAGAAAGGATGAGCCAGCAGTGCTCCCTTCTTGGTACCTGCAATAATAGGCCACTGATGCCCCACAGCTCAGTACCCATCAAGAATAGGGCATTGATGCTCCACAGGTTGGTACTCATCAAGGATAGGGCATTGATGCTCTACAGATAGGCACCCATCCAGAATAAGACATTGATGCTCCACAGGTTGGCACCCATCCAGAATAGGACATTGATGCCTCACATCTCAGCACCCATCAATAATAGGGCATTAGTGCTCCATAGGTTGGTACCTACCAAAAATAGGACATTGATGATCCACAGGTTGGTACTCATCAATGATAGGACATTGATGCCTCACATCTCGGTACCCATCAAGAATAGGGCATTGATGCTCCACAGGTTGGTACTCATCAAGGATAGGTCAGGAGAGTTTTCTTCCTTGACACCCCAGCAAAGAGGAGGCAGAGGTATTCCCCACCTCTGGTTTACTGAAAAAAAAAATTGAAGTATCTATTAGTCACACATGGAAAGCAAGGTATCTGCAAAATCCCCATGGAAGCACTTAGGGGCTGATCCTCAGTTTTCTGTAGGGAAATCCTGAACAATCAGTCTACTGCATCACTGCTCAGGAACAATTTCATAAAGTGCATTCTGGGACCATTGCTGTTCAAGGCAGCTTGTGATAATAAATGAATCCTCAGGACAAATGAGTGGAAGATATAAAGTCCTTCAGTGACAAATATCCCACTAAAGCAGACCAAGAATACCAAATAATGAAGGCAGGTTATCAGATATTTATAGTTCTAAAACTAACTATTTTTTTAAAAAAGAAATAATCATTTAAGTTTCCAATAGTCAGTGTTCCCTTGAAGAAGATGGAATAGTGGAAAAAGTGAACCCATCTCATGTCTAGTTTTTCTTTTCTTTTTGAGACTGTCTTACTTTGCAGATTGGGTTGGCATTGAACTCACAGTGATCCTCTTCCCTCCCGAGTGCTGGAATCAAAGACATGTTCCACCACACCTAACTCACACGTTCTTTTTAACTGAATCTTCTGGGAGCTTCATTATTGCTTTAAAGAAGCCATATTTCATGCCTTTTGAAATTAGTTCCCCTTTAGAAAGGATTCAGAACTTGTTAATGTTGCATCCACCACCTGCAAATGCTCTGTAAGCTCTGTCCAAGGCTTCTTTCTTCAGATGGCAGTGTTTCAGAAGCTCTAGTCTGTCAGCAGTGGACAGGTCTATTGTCACTTATTTAGCATGCATTTCTGTCTTTGAAGCAATGTTGGACACTCAGGCTTTTCAAGGTGATGCCAACCTTGTCCTGAATTATTTTCTGAAGATGTATGTAGTCCGCTAACTCTGAGTGAAGCCAAACTTTGGATCTGTGCCTGGAAAACGCAGTTGTTTTATGAGAAGACACAATGGTGAACACAATAAAATAGTCCATATCTGCCCTGTGAAGATACTCATAGGTGCTTTGTGAAGCCCATCACGTCTCCCTATTTACTGTAAAAGTAATGTTCAGAAATTGTAACTAAAACATGAAACTTAATACTGTATAAATTGGATTCTAATTTTCAAAAGGAAATAGAATATCTGAAGACATGGGGTTTCTCTGCGTCAGACCCATCTCTTCACTTAACATTTTGTAAGCAGAGGAGACTGTGTTTGACAGTGTCTCTGTGCTCTGTACCTGGTTTGTGTGTAGATTCTCTTGTGCACACAAGACATTATAAAAGCCCTCATAGATTTGTGTAAAGTTTAAGAAATAATGTGAGGGTGAGTTTCCTTAAGGACATACCATATTTTAATTTCTATTCCTGTTCAAAGAGGTCTTTAAAATATTTTTTAATGGGAATAGAATTACATTTCTGCCTCGCTTCCCTTTCTTCCTTCCTTTGAGCCCCTCCCATGTCCCCTGCTGCACTCACAAGTGGATAACTTCCTTTTTCTTTGACTATAGTTGTTATATACACATGTACGTGTATACAAGTATGAACACAAATACATATAAATACAACCTGCTGTGTCAGTTTTGGTGTTTGTGTGTTATTGTCTCATGGCTGACCACTTCACCTTGGACAACCACTAAGAAGGCTCACTTCTGAGAGAGGAAAATTCTCCCGGAAGTCATTAGTTGCCTGTAGTTCTTTGTTTAAGGCTGGGACCCTCCAACATCTTCCCCTTCCATGTTACGATTCTATTGGTGCTTCCTTTCTACCAGTCTTATTTAGGCAGCCATCTCTAGGAGAGATCATTTCCCTGCAGACTTCCTAGTATTCTAGCTCTTACTGTCTTTCTGCCCCATCTTCCTCCATGTTCCCGGAACCACAGATGCAGGAGTTGCGATGTATCCATTGGGGCTGGGTGCTCCACAATCTGTTCATCTCTGCATTGAGTCCACTTGTGGTTTATTGTGATGGTCTACATGTGCTGTAAAGAATAAATTCTTTGATGAAGAGTGGTAATTACACTTATCCAGGAAAGGCGGCTCACACACAAAGATGGTTCGTGTGCTGCAGATCTAGAACTAGCAAAAAAACAATGTCTAGTCAACACATACTAGGAGTTAAATGTCACTATATCTTGTCATTGATTTGTAAAGTATGTGGACATATGTACCTATAAGTGTACAATCTGCTTCTGAAAGAATAAGCCAATAGTAATGTCAGTTTTGCTTATGAAATTCAAACAGTGCAAGGTCTTAATGGAAGGGAAAGGGGTTTTACAGTATTGCTGTACACTTTGTAAATTTTGCAGATTTTCTTTCAAGAACAAATTAGTATAAAAATCAAGGTCCCTCAGAATTCATCTTTCGGCTTCCAGGTGAGCAGTGAAAGCTTTAGCATCAGCCATGGCGGTTGGTTTCAGTGTACAAAAGTTTTAAAGGACACAGGGAGGAAAGAAAACTTAAATACTGCCTTTAAGCCAATACTTTCTCTTCTTAGTCTATGTTTTTCACTTTGTATAGAAATAAAACTTTTACCTAATTACCTGAAATATAAACTGTAAACCTTCTTGACAAAGCACCAATGTGAGGGAAAGAGCTGGAATTTAGTTGGAGCTTTAGGAGTATGAGTGACATCCGAGGCTGACACGTCTGACACGTGATCTTTGTTATTTCAGGAAGATAGTTTTCCCTCCAGATTTTCTAGTCCATATTACAGTTATAGCAACTATATATAAACACAAATGGCTGTGTTTTCCAGAACAGAGTAAATACAGTACAACATACTAAAATGTGATATAGCTAACACAAATGTATTTAAGTATATATAGTATATACCTGTAGAAATGATATGCTGAAATATGTGCTTGTGTTTCAAAACTACATTTTTTAAAAGAGCTATAAAATTCATTCTGGTAGAGACTTTTCATATGCATCTAGCAGACAACAGTAGGGCACTGTCCTTTGTTTCGAGCTATGTGCTATGTGCTGTGGGAGAGGGGTGGATGCTTGTAGAAGGCTCTTCATTCCGCAGTCCGAGACTCAGGTTCTAATCTAGCCTTCAGCAATCAGCTGCACAGCCACCTGTCCCTTTCTTGATGTCTGTAGGTAGCTATTTCCTCATGTGCACAATGATGAGAGTGTCTCCAAGATTATCCTAGCTGGGAGTACTAATAACTCTATGATTTGTGAAGCAGAAGCAGTTTTTCTCTAGACTCATAAATAACTCTTTGTTGCTGCGTTCTGGCTTACTAACTTAGCACCCAATTTTCTGCAAGATTAAAATTAAATGTAGATTGCTACCAAAGTCCTTATCAAATTGAATGTGGAGAAATCTGAGACGCCATGTAGGAATAAAAGGCATTATATGCCATACTGTGTTAATCTTGAAATGATTCTGTAAGGCCAAACATCTGTATGAATGGCTCTCAATTGCTGTAATTACTTTAATGGGGAGCCGTATAAATCGCACGTACATGTGGATTCTCGCTCAACTGTACATCAGAATAAATGTAGGCTGGGGAATATTATTAGCAATTATAATTGTGAGCTGTTCTCCTGCTATGTCCCAGTTATTACTCTATAGAAAGAGGCTGTGATTCCTACAGTTGTGGTTAGTTCTGGATTTGTGAGTGGCTCTCAGGTTTGTTTTGGTTTTTAGCTTGCCGTCAGACAGACATCTGTCAACCCTCGCTTCCTGTTTTCAATTTAATGTACATGCTCTTGCATGGACCTGACTTCACCCAAAAGTAATATTCTAGTCTGTCATTTTACATACAGTCTGCTAGATATAGGAAAGATGGGACAATGCTTCTGCTCAGTAGAAGATTAATTAAGCCAGATATCTGCAAACTTTGATAGTTTTTTTAAAAATTCCTATTTTGTCTTTGTTCTTTGAGACAGCATCTTATATGTTACCTAGACTTGCTTTCAACTTGAGAGTCTTGTACTCAGTTTCTCAAAGCTTGGAATTTTATGTGGATTTTATCGTAGACAAATTCCGAATTTTTAAACCCTAATTTTCTCTTTTTATTTTCCTGTCATGTGTGCATATCAGGCTTACTTTAACAACATGATAGCAACCACATATTTTGTGTTCTATATCCCCTAATTAATTTAATTTTAAAATAATTAATTAAATTTACATCCCTGATCATAACCTCCTCTGTCCTCTCATCTCCGTCCCACCCTCCCTCCCTCCCTCCCTCCCTCTTCCCCCTATCCCTTCCCTACACCTCAGAAAAGGGGAGTGCCCCCCACTACTAACCCACCCCATCCAGGACATCACATCCATCAGGACTGAGCACTTCCTCTCACCCTGTGGTCTGGCAAGGCAGGGCCACCATGGGGAAGTGATCAACAAGCGGGCGGCAAAAATTTCCATGTCAAAGACATCCTCTGCTTCCCCTACTAAGGGGCCCACATGCCCATTTGGTACATCAGCGTGGGGAGCCTAGGTGTAGTCCATGCGTGGTCCTTGCTTGGTGCTTCGGTCTCGGCAAGCCCCGCCCCAGACCCTGGTTTGTCAGGTATGTTGGTCTTGTGGAGCTCCTGTCCCATCCAGGGCCTTTTTTCCTTGCCCTGCCCCTACTACACCCCCACTTTTCCATAAGACCTCCTTATGCATTGCCTAATGTTTGGCTGTGAATCTCAGCATCTATTTTGATCTGCTGATGGGTGGAGCCTCTCAAGGGACAGCCATGCTAGGCGTAATTTTTTTGTTCTATTGTCTTTGACTTTGGGTTTCCGTATGAGATCATTTGATGTGTTGCTTTGCTCGCTAGGTTTTTAAAATGATTATTTTTATTTCTGGCTGCACTCTACCACCCACTTTATCTCGCTTCTTAGTAGGATATGCTGTGTGTGGTTAAACAATACAATATCGTATAAACAAAGAGCAGATCTTAAAATCCAAACGAGAATTTGGATGTTAAATAATAAAAACCACATCACCTCAATTTTAGAAATCCCAACGGTTTAGCTATCTGCATCTGGACTCTTTGAATTTGGAATTGGATACAGAAAAATGAAAGAGAAAGATGATTCAAACTTGTGTGTACAATACCTCTCATTTTCAGTTCACACACTCCAGCTGGAATTGAGTCCCTGGCACATTTTAAATCAAACACCTATGGTATAACTTCTCTTTGGAATTTCCATCTGAACTGTGCTTCCTCTGCGTTCCACTGGCTTCTGTCGCTGCCACCAGTGTTTCTCAGACTAATAAACCTGGAATCTGCTGCTTCAGCTGACAGCATCACAGAGTCCTTCGGCTGCCTCTTAGTGTGGTAGAAAATGAAACGATTATTTTTTTTCTAAATAAGTGAAAGATAAGAAATCTTCCTCTGAAAATGTGAAAGATAAGAAGTTATTGTTCTGTATGATTGTCTTCAAACCATAGCGTAGTATCGCAGGCCTTATAGGACGCAGATACTTATCAATACTGTTTTCCAAAACCAGCTTAGAAATTATGACTTAGCCATGGCATGCAAATATTTACCCAATTTACATTACGTCCAGGTCCAATCAGTAACAAATCAACATAGTTAAGCATTTTTGGTAGCAATGAAATCGTAACAATTTGCCGTAATGGTCTCCTTAACTGAACAGGTTATATGAATTCTGTTTGATTGCCAAGATTATTCTAAGATGGGAGGCTGCAGAGATAACATTCTCATCTGTGTCTATTACTTTTATATTCACAGTGCTTAGAAATGAAACTAGTCTGTATACCCACAAGCAGATAAGTGGGTAAAGAAAGAGATATCTATCTATCTATCTATCTATCTATCTATCTATCTATCTATGATACATCTACTATCTATAGATATATAGATATATGTTTACCTAATTATAGATCTCTCTCTATATATATAGATGTATAGATATAATAAATACATATATCATTAGACTAATATTTATGACTATTTTAGGAAAATGGAACTAGATGTTATTATACTAGATGAAATAAGTCTCTCTCTCTCTCTCTCTCTCTCTCTCTCTCTCTCCACACACACACACACACACACACACACACACACACACACATATTCATACATACATACACACACACATGCAGTGAAGGAAAAGAGAGGGCAAAGAAGTAGGAGAAAATGGTGTAACATGTGATTTGCATGTCGAAGATGGGACTTGTGGAAACAGAAGAAAGGGAATTATAAGAGGAGTGTTAAGAAACAACACAGCAGAGGGCAATGTGGAGGAAGCCAAACATATTGGCATATATGCATGAGATGTCATAACCAAGTGACTTTTGATTTAACAAACTACTCCCCTAACTCAAGATTTAACAAAATACTCCCCTTAAATGGGAAGGCGGTGTATTTCAGGTTTATACACTGTGTATGTCACTTAGTCACACAGTGACTATATTTTTAAATGCCTCATAGAATTGTGAATATCTTCACCTGGTCATATTTAAGAGATTTTCTTCAATAAGCATAATCATTTGATTTCAACCTTCTGTTGTCAACTTCATAAGGAACAGTAGAAAAATGTTCAAACACTCTATGTGTGAATACAACCTTTCAAGTACTCTTTTATCTATTTATCATAATTCCATCAATTTTAAATTCATCTTGACCATAATAATTCTTGATTACTGCCTTATTATGTTTAGCCTACAGTGACTGATGTATTTGTCAAAAATTATGTTTTCTATGACTTGTCTCATGTGATGAAATACAAATATCACAGTTTTTGTAGGTCTGTTGTAGTATTTACCTAGTTCAACATATTAAATAGATTATTTCAAGCCTTCATCTTTAATTAGTTCAAGATACATGATAATTGTAATATTTTATCCTAAATAAAATTTTCAAGTAGACAAACAAATGCAGTTTTCCTGATTCCATATGTACCATAATGCAGTTCAGTTTTATTTGCAGGATGCCATGCGATATTCAACAGTGACTCCACCTAAACCCCTTATAACCAAAGTCCACTTGTCACCTCAGGAGACAGCCAGTGCTTAAGGTTATGATAATTGAATTTATCTTTTCTTTTAATGAGCTGAATAAAAGAACAAGTCACGTGACCTTCTATGCATATTTTATTTCAGGTCTTCTCTAGAACAAATGGGAATACATTTCAAATTGCATGTGACCTAAGTCTCTTTTTCTGACAAAGGTCTAAATGCTGCTTTAAAAGCACACTGACCCAGGTCCTCTAAGGTCAATAAGGACAGAGAACCTGGTCAGGAGCCCCTGGCTCTTGGACACTCTTTACCCTTGGAATATCCCATGAATCAACAAACTTAAAAATATCCTTAACCTGTATTCTTGATTTCAAATTCCAGCCATTCCCACTACTTTGGTCACCCCAGAAACATTTTGATAGAAAGCTCTATTTTACATGTCCTCAGACATTTTATATTTGAAGACGTTTCATGAAATCTTAGGAATCTATTTTCTTCAGAGGCTTAAACATTAAGGAAACTACCCTTAGTAGATACAGCCTAAACCCTATAGATTTATGCTTACCAATAGATAAAAGAGAATTTAAATCAAAGGCCCTAGAAATCATCAACTGATCTTGTGCATTTTGAACTCAACAGAATTTTGAGAGAGTCACTCTGTACATCTTACGATCTTTTACTCCTGCAGGTTGGGCCAAAATGCACATGTACAAAACCCGAATTCAGGTAGGCTTATGGAAGGGAGCAGCAATCAGAAGATGCTTGCCAAATGGAGTCTTAAAGCTTAAAGTCTTTCTTTTAACCTAAAAAAACAATTTTGTCCTAACTTTCATAACCAGTCTTGAGTGTTCCTTGATTTTTTAAAAAAATGAATGCCATTAATTTTAGTTCTTAAGATAGATAAGTTTTGCTATAAAAGGTTTCCATAAGGCATAGACATCTCATTGGATGAAATTGTATGACACCATCAAACCTGTGGATTTTTTACAGAATAAACCAACCATAGAGTGCCTGTGTACTGTAAAACCTTTATGCACAAATAGACATTAATGATCTGATGTTTTTCTGGCCATTGTTTGTTACTTTTTTTTGGGATTAATTTATTTGGACATACCATGTTACAAATATCAACTTCTCCAGGAAAACTGCATAAGAAAATAAACTGAAAAAAAAAAGTTCTCGAGTCAACAAATCCTGTTAAATTATATGCATTTTCCCATTTCTTGAGGATTCATAAAATTTTTAAAAAATGGCACAATGCAGTCAGGTGTAACTCTCCTAGAAATTGCTGAATTTCATTCTCTTAACATTTTCAAAACGTATTTATCTATAAACTCTGTCAGAAATAATTTTAACATAAAGTAATGTATTTAGATTCTTGATCTTGTATATCTGGATTGTTTGTTATGTTTTGAGAATTTTTACTACGTACATGGATTATGTTCTTCTCTTACCAACTCCTTACCAATCTTCCCGTCATCTAACTTCATGTTCTTTCTCCTGCTTAAAAAAAAAAAAGAACTGCCTAAGGGTGAGGGAGAAACAACACACACACACACACACACACACAGAGTCATAGAGCCTAGTTCTTTTCTGATATACCCAGTATCTGTCTGTCCATTTTTTTAATTTATTTTTTTTCACTCCTAGCAGCTCTCAGTTGCAAATTGTTTCAGGGTTAGAGGTGGGACCCCATGTCTGCTTCCCTTCTCAACACCAGGACCTCTTCTGGCTTGACCCTGTGCAGGCCCTGTACATGGTGCCAGTCTGTGTGAGTCCTGTTGAGTCTGGAAGATTCTGTTTCCCTGGTGTCATCCATTCCCTCTGGATCTTGAAATCTTTACTCCTCTTCTTCTACATAGTGCCCCGAGCCCTGAGAGGAGAGGTTGGATGGAGAATGGGTATTCCAAATACTCTCAACCTCTGCACACTCTTCCGCTGTGGGTCTCTTGTTTTTTCCCATCTATGATAGAAAACAGCTTCTCTCATGTGGGGTGAGCAAGGACTTGATCTATTGTATCACAAAATGGTATTAGGAATCCTTCTAATGCTCTTTTCCTTTAGCAGAATAATAGCAGTAGGCTAAGCTTGTAACCTATCCAGTCAGGTCCCTGGCCATGCTGGTAATGCTAGGTGTCGATTTGGTCTCATGGAGTGGATCTTATATCCAGTCAAAAAGTGGTTGACTACATAGCATTATAACCTTTGTGCCGCTGTTGTATTAGTATTTCCTCATATCTTTCAGGCTGGCCACTGTGGTAGGTCGCAGGATTTGTAGCTGGGAGACATTGATGATTATCTTTCCCCTTTGCTTGTAAGTATGTGTAGTAACTTACAACATTGTGAATTATAGAGATTATGGATGTGGGGCTTCTACTTATGCATCATCTTGATTTCCCCGTGTTTAATGACATCAGTAAGTGTTATCTTTGGCATCCGAGCAATCTTAAGCATCTTTGATGTATCGTTTGTAGTTTCACCTATTCCACATTTTTCACATTAAATGGAGGCCCACAGCTTTTTTCTTTTTGGGCTGGCTTCTTCCTCTAATTATAATGCATTTTGTTCAATCATGTTGATGTGCACATCAGTATGTGAATAGTTTCGCTATTAACATTGAGTCATGCAGCTCCCCATTTTAATGCAACCAGAAATTTGTAGACACAGGGAGTATTATAGGCACTATTTGCTGTAAATAGTGCTGCTAGGCATAGTCATGGGCAGAGAGCTGTATGACTGTTTCTCTTTGGGGTCAATAAGAAGAGGACTGCTAGGCCATATGTAAACATTTTAGGGAAACAAGATTTTTTTTTTAAATCTATCTGAAACATTTTAGATTCCCTCTACTCTTGATAAGACTTGAGTTCTAGTAGACAGGGCCTGTCTTGTTGGCCACAGATGCCTACAGAGATCACACTGTTATCCCACTGTTACTGCATGAGCCATAGCAAGCCAAGAATTCTCATCACTCTTGATGGAATTTGGTAAGTATTGGAGGTAATGTTTTTCAGGGTGTTGTAAATCTTTAGGGAATTTCCAAAGATGCCAAATGATTTAAAACTATAGTCCCATCAGTCCCATTGCTGGCAATGTGGTACCCCTGCTGACTCTGCCTTTCTAGACTTCCTGCCTATTTTTGTTTTTTGTTTTTTGTGTTTTTTTTTTTTGGTCTTTGACATTCATTCATATTTTTTATAGCCATTGTTTTGTATGTTCCATGAAATGTGAAAGCTTCTCAGCTGTCAAATATGTTCAAATATTTTGTCTGTCTCCTTCTACTGACTCTCCTTTGAAGAAGATGCTATGCAATCTATGTGCCTTCCTGATGTGTGTTTGCCCTTGTTCTACTTCTTGTTGCCATGTTAATAAAACACCCTGAGCAGAAAATCCCGTGGGAGGAAGGGTCCCTCATCATGGACATCAATTAGGCAGCTTGTCCCATCCATAATCAAGAGCAGGCAGAATGAATGAGTACACTCCTTTCTCAGCCTCCTTTCTCGACTTTCATATAGTCCCGGTCCCACCAAATGTAGTGGTGGATTGGGTCTTCCGACATCAATTACCATAATCCAGAAATCACTAGAACAACAGGCCTGCGGCCAGCCTGCCGTAGGCAATCCTTCTTCCTGCCTCTCTTCCTAGGACAGTCTAGATTATAGCAAGTTGAAAATTAAAGCTGTCCATGATAATAAAATCCAGTGTTCTTAGAGAGAGGCCAAGATAGCCCCCATTCCAAAGACATCTAATTTCTTCGCTAGTGTGGCCCCTTCCGTTATTGTCGGGTGAACTATGTGACTCAGTGATGATGCTTCAGGCCAGGTTATCAGACCTGGGAATGACTCCACCTCTCACCACAGGGAGTGCTTTCTTTCTTTTGCACAAGGTCTCCTTGCATCTCAGTGGCTCCATGCACACAGCACAGCTAGCCATAGACCCACAAGATGCTTTTAGCCAAGCCCTCCCTGTAGCTCATTTTTTGCTGTGGATCCTTTCTCTTAGGTTCCTTGTCTTACAAGTTGTTGGAACCTTAGTGTTCCTGAGCTCTGGCCCCTGGCTCTTACATGTGACAAATCCTCTCATTCTTTTGTGCTTGCTTTTTGTATTCTATTTTCATTGTTGTAAACTGCCTCGTGACAAAACACCATGGCCATGATGACAGAGAGTGCAAGTTACTCACTCTACTTCTGTTTTCACATAGTTTCATCTCAGCAACCTCAGATCCAATACCACAGCTCATTGTAAAGATTTTTTTCTCCCCACACCACTTGTTTTTCTGTTTGTTTTGATCATAATTCATCACAGTTAAAAGTCATGTGTAAACCTATGCTTTAAGCAGAAAAGGTTTCTCAGCTGGTTAAGGAATTTTCGTTTTAGTTTAATTTTGAACTTGTCTGCCTTTGGTCCTCTATGCTGATTTGTTTTCTATTTGGGAGTCATTAATTTTGCAGCTTTTGTAAGAATGTTTTCTGTTTTTTTACTTTTCTTACATATGTGTAGGTATGTGTGTGCACATGCATGAGGAAGCCAAAGGAGGATGTTGGGTATCTGCCTCTGGAACTATCTCAGAGTCTCTTCCTAAACCTAGACTTGTCATGAGCTGACTGATCAGTGATTTCAGGCATGCTCCTGCCTCAGCTCAGCTTTCTATGCCTGGTCTGGGCATCAAAGCTCAGGCCCTGGTGCTTCTTCAGGGGGTGCTCTTCCCCACTGAGCCCTTCTCCCCAGATCTCCCAACTTCAAACAACTTCCTTTAGGGCAAACTATGTTGCTCAAACATAGATCGCTTGTATAGATGAAATAAAGCAGTGGGGTCATCATCCCAAGGACTGGCAAAGAAGAAAAACAACAGCACACCATTGGTTGTGTTACCCAAGTCACAGAAACATTTGAACATTTTGGAAAGCACAGGAGAAAACCGTGTTTTAGCTTGCTCTGCCATTCAGTAGGAGCACTAGAGATTTGGGAAGTAGTACACTAGTGTTGTGAAGATATCTTAGAACCTGGGGGCCCTTGTGAGGACCCTTATAAGAGGGCCATGTTCCTGACTGTGAGCGTTTTATATTCAACTTGGAAAAAAAATCTGAACTCAGAACTTGTGAAAAGTGTCTGCTTGGCCATGGAGCCTGGTGTCTGGCATTTTCCACAAAGGCAGTTTCCCACTAGAGTGTGTGTGTTGTCCTATGTTAACTCCATTGTTTGTAACCTAAAATATGGCTCTGTTTTGCTCAGTTTCTCAGATTAAACAAGAAGGAGCCCTTAGAATACAGTTGCCCTCTGACTTTTCCAGGAGCAGGGGAAATAAACAGTTGCCAAGGGTCTTTTGCTACATTTAGTTTCATTATAATAGAATGATTTTGCAAGTGTAAGGAAGATGTTCAATCTGAAGCAGGTGTGCAGACTGGCCTATTTCAGAATTTTCCCCCTTTTGTTCCAATGAAAAATACTCAATGTATATCACGAAAGTGTGATGTGTGTGTGTGTGTGTGTGTGTGTGTGTGTGTGTGTGTGTGTGTGTATCTGTGTGTGTGTGTGTGTGTGTGTGTGTGTTCATTTGCCTTTGGATCACTATTATGAGGAGAATGGTTGTGAGGGCAAAAGTAAAATGCAAATGTTGATTATAATTTGAGATGAAAGTGAAGGCAGAGGAGGGTAGGGTAGTGGGACCAGGAGAAGAGGACAGAGGGGGCTGTGATCGATATGTAAAGTGAATAAATACATGAATAAATAACACATATCTACATCCTGATCTATCTTGTGGTTTAGAATCTTGGGGCAAAAACAGAGGTCTAATTTACCAGTTAATCCTTCCGTTTGTAGCACCAAAGTGAGGCTGGGGTAAAGTGGCTCCCTCCCTCTGTAGAGCCTTCTGTCCTTGAGATCTGGGTTCCAGCCTTAGAAATCAGATAAAAAACTGTCCAGTTTGTGGGAGCACAGTTCTGTGTCCCTTCTCACCACTGGGAACAAGGAACAGGGAGGAGGGACCAGGTCCATTCTGGGGTTTAAGAGCTAGCCAGCCTAGCCCAACCCCTGAGCTCAGTCCTGTTAACCACTCCTCCCTCAGGTAAGTAGATGCAAACGGAAATGCTTTGCCAGAGATGCTCAAAAGACCTGCTCAGAAGGCTTTCCAAGCAGAATTATTCATGGCATCTCAGCAGGAAGGAGATTTAGCACTGCCTATAAAGTGTAAGAACACATATTTTAAATTGGACATGTTTTCTGAAATGGTGAATGTAAAAAATGGCATTACAGGATTCCATATTTACTCCTTTCCAATGGCTTTTAAACAAAAGTTTACGGTACATTGTGGCGGAGAGTCTGTAACTGTCAGGTGACGCAACCGACCTGCTATTTTTCTGCTGCATTTATTGTTGCTAAAGATAATTTCCACAGTCACTATTCGGATGGAAGTTTTCAGAGAGTATCAGAAGATTAATATTGCATTGATTTCTTTTTAACCTTAGAAGTAAATCCATAAAACCACCTGAGCAGGTGATTATTTTCTTTTTAAATGACAACACAGATAACAGCGGTCTAAGCATTCCAGTCCATTTGTCTTTTCTTGTTATTTTTATCTTTCTCATTTCAGCTTTTTATTATCTATTTTCTGCTCATCACTCTGAATATTGATTTATGCTGACTTGCGTATGATTCTGTAATTAGGTAGGACTCAGTTTGATTGGGCTGTATTAGCTCTGAAGTCCCGGGCAACACCAACACAGCCCATATCTTAGAATCTAATTTCCTACATAAGAGCTACAGACAGACCTTTCATAACATTTCAATAGATATTATTCCCATGTTTATTGTCTCATTTTTTGGGTAACGCTTTGGTTTGATATTTCTTAAAGCATATGGGTTTGTGCTTTTGGAGTCTACAAGAAAGAGTCAGATCCATTGGAGTTACAGGTGGTGTGCGTGCCCAGAGTGGCTGCTGGGAACCTAATTCAGATCTGCTGCAGGAGCAGTCCTCACACTCAACCTCGGAGCCACCCTCCAGCCCTCACTTACCTGGTTTTTTCAGTGCTTGTTTAACAATGTTTGGGAAGTTTTCTCCATGAATTCTCTGGAACATTTGGAGCTGACTTTTGCACTCTTGTGGATCATTTAATTTGGTACTGGTATTGCCATTGATTGATCTCTCCTTTGCCTGAGTTATTTCAAGAGTAGACTTCTTTATGGCACTTTTCACAGTAGCCTTTGTAGCTTTCTTGAACGTCGTGCCACCGAGGAGGTACAGGTGAAATCGGATATTTAACTCAAAATGCCGAGTTTATTATTATTGAGTAACTATTAAGGTATATTTACATAAATCAAAATTAAGTCTTATACTGATTTAGAATTTCTAAATAAAAATAAAACATCTCCCTTCTGCCTCTACCATGATGTCCAATTGAGCTTTCCACACAGGGGAAGCTGATGTGATGGCCTTTGGCTACTGCTGGCTGACTTAGTTCTGTGTGTTTTCAGCTCTCCCATCCAGCTAACTCCTATAGGCCTACCATGCAGTAAGCTCACATCTTGGGCTGACTGTGGAAAACAGAAACAAATTTGTAGAAAATAAATTATACTTAGGCAAAATAATTACTTTTTGTGTGATTATCGTAATGGCATTAATCACTTTTAATATTTAAGACCCTGTGGGTGCAAAACTCTGCTGTCACTTAGAACACTCCTCATGCCCAGTCCCATGTTGTAGCCAGGGTTCCAATGAAGCTGGAAACTTCTTTGGAATATAGGGTTTGGGCAGCTCAGGGCTAGTGAATTAAACATTGTCTGTGAATGAATTGAAGCAGAGATATACACATGTATATACAAACACTAGACTGTGAAAAACCAGGCCTGTTGCTACTACAAGCTAATAGCCTTAAACTTTCAGATCTATTGTCCTTGGCTGGTGCCATAGTTTGAGCGGGACCCCTGGGCCCAAACCTGCCTATCATAATGTTCTTCTTGTAGGTTTCTAGGACCCTGTGAATCCTTCTACTTTGCTATTCTCCCATGCTTCTCTCATCTAGAGTCCCAGTAGGATGTCCTCCCCTCTGTCCCAGTTTCCTGGTAAGTGAAGACATTCATGGGACATGCCCCTTGGGCTAGTATGCAGATATAAGTGCATATATACCATTTGACTCTTTCTGCTTCGGGGTTAACTCACTCATTATAATCATTTCTAGCTCAATCCATTTGTCCACAAATTTCAGCCGTAAACTTCAAACCCCTACCCAGATCTAGCCAACGGACAGGACATTCTCCACAGTTGAGTGGAGAGTGGGGTATGAATTTCACACGTACTCTGGGGCCTCATATTTGACCATGTCCCCTGGAGGGGGAGACCTGGTGGCACTCAGAGGAAGGACAGCAGGCTACCAAGAAGAGACTTGATACCCTATGAGCATATAAAGGGGGATGAAGCCTCCCTCACTCACAGTCATAGGGGAGGGGAGTAAGGGGAAAATGGGCGGGAGGGGGTAATGGGAGGATACAAGGGATAGGATAACCATTGAGATGTAACAAGAATAAATTAATAAAATAAAATAAAATAAAATAAAACCTTTCAGATCTATGATCTACACATCAGACTCTCCTTTTTTGGGTGGTTATGTCCTCTGGGGTCTCAGTGAATCAGAGTTTGCTACTCCCAGCCATTGCTCACAGCGGGAGGGAGAGAAAAAGGACTGTTTTCTAGACACCTTTGCCTATGACATGGTTTCCAACTAGTCACTATAAAATTTTGTTTTCCTGGTGCTTCTTGTTGGGTCCTTCCAAAAGTATTTGTTGTTCACTCCTTAGAGATATAGGTAGATTTTCAGATCTTCCTTGCAGGATCTTTGATCCCATTGTGATCCCTGAGATTGTGAACTATAAAGACCTGCCTTTTGTTTGATGCGGTTGAGCCTTAACACACATCTTTAATTCAAGAACTTTTTGTACATAGGACTTAATAAAGTTAACCCTGGGTCGAGAGGCAGAGCAAGAAACCAGCTGACAGGGATTAAAGAGTAGAAGGGACTTTGAGTTAGGTGTATTTAAGACAGCTTGTAGAAGAAGAAGGAGATCTTGGGATCTTTAGTTTTTATCTCTTTAGCTTTTTAGTTCATCGGCTCCTTGGCCTTTGGCTTTTTGGGCTTTTTGAGATTTGACCTAGCAAGTGTTTGGCCTTGGGATTTTTGGTCTTTTCCTCCTGGGCTGTCAGCTGAGCTAGTAAGCCTTTGGGGCCTTTTCCATTGGGACATGAGCTGAGTAGGAAGGTCAGCTGGGTGCTTTCTCTGCCTCTTTGAGCTAGCTGGTTTTCACCCCCAGCATCTGGCTCCTGAGTCTTATTTGGTAAAATGGAACATTTGGGATTTTCAATATAAAAACAACAGCTCTTCCTTGAGGCCACATGGTTTCTAGAAGTGCAGAAAGCATAGCTCTATATCAAGAAAGGGACATTTGGTTAACAGAATGAACACTGAAGTCAGTGTGAATTTTTACTTATTGAAGGGACCTGTTTCTTGCTGTGCCATCACAGCTGTGGTTGACTTTGGGGAAACATGAGTATAGATGTTGAAGCTTGCAAGTAAGTTTTAGTGAGAAGGCAGTCTCATATATGAAATGCGTTAACTTTAGAGACTAATCTTATCACTGTATATTTTAATTTTAATTGGTAGTTTAATCATAGGCTGCTTTCTTGTATTTATTTTGTCATTAGTGTCTTCTCTCTACCCAGTTTAATTATTAAAGTTTAATTAACCCAGACCTTCCCTGTGGTTCAATATAAAAAATTACTCCAGGATTTAGGATAGGCTACTTTGACTTGTGTTTGTGAAAAGCTGACATCAGCAGAGAATCTTGTATAATCACATGACTAGATTTAATTTAAGATACTTTACTCACTGGTTAACCAGCAAGATGAAAACTACTGTAAAAAAAAAAGCAGTGGTCCTTTCTCTCGCAGCCATATGTGTATTGAGTAGCACTCTTTCAAGAAGTTTTCTCTGGATAATGTTTCCAATTTAGTAAATAATGAGATGAGATCTCCCTGCCCTTACTTTTAATTAGAGTTATATTAATATTGTAAAGATAGTACAGGATGTTCACATATACCTCACCCAGCCTTCATCACTGTATATCTCTTGTAAGAACTGACCCAGGGTACAAAATAGCATCCTGTTGTCACACCTCCCAAGGCCCTTGCCCTCAGTGCTTGTCTGTATTCCCTGTGTAAACTACCTTAGCCTTGAGAGGCTTCTGTACAGTGTCCCACATTTGTTTGGCTGATGTTTTCCTGACATACAGGCTGGAGTTTGGAAAGGGAAAGAATACTCTGAGGTATCTACTCCATCATTCCCTGTCAGAGGATACAGGCTATTCTCTGAGACCTGACAGCACAGGTGATGCCTAGTGAAGTATTAATTAAGGTGAGGTTTCATAGATTTCCCCAAGGCAAAAGTCTTCTCTTTGTCTACACATCTCTGTGGGAATGCGTGACTGAATCTGGCCTTTGCTCACAGGGGCAATAGATACAATGAAGTTTCTGAAGCTCCTGCTGGGGCAGGGGTTCTCAATTTGTGGATTATAACCTTTTGGGGTTAAATGAGCCTTTTAGTGGGGGATAACTTAAGAGCCTTGGAAAACCAAAGGCATCAACATTATGATTTATAACATTAGCGAGACTACAGTTATGAAGTGGCAACTAAGTAACTTTATACAACATGAGGAACTATATTAAAGCATCACAGCAGCAGGAAAGTTGAGAACCACTGTGTTAGGGCCTGGATGGTTCTCTACATATATCACTGAGATATTTCTAGAAGGAAGACTTGTCTTTCTGTATCCAGTTACTGTTGTTTTGCTGGCCCTCTGCAGGCTTAGGCTGAGAGAAGTTGATAGAGGAAGTCAATATCTGGCCAATGCTTGGTCTGGAGAGGGCTCCCCGGCCACTCTCTGTACATTTCACCATGGTGGGCCAGGAGTTGGCTTTCGGGTCCAAAACCTGGCCTTAAGTCCTGAGTATAAGAAGGAAGAAATGATCTGGCATGGTGGTGCACACTTATAATCCCATGACTCTGGGAGGCAGAGGCAGATAGATTTGTTTGAGTTTGTGGATAACCTGGTCTACAAATTGAGTCCAGGACAGCCAAGGCTACACAGAGAAACCCTGTCTTGGGAACAAACAAACAAGAAACCCTGTCTTGAAAACAAACAAACAAACAAACAAACAAACAAGGCAGAGATGAAGACACAGACAGACATGCGTCTCCCGTTCCTGCCTTCTTCCACGTATCTTTCACTTCCACTGCACGAGGTCTAGGCATGGTAATCTCTTGCATGGATTCCTCACATCTTGGTCTATATCTTCCAACGATGGGGTTTTAAACCAACTAATGTGTTTTTTTTTTAACTAGGTATGTAAAAGAGCAACTTGAGTATCTCTTCTTCTATGTTATCTACTTAGCATCATACGGCGTCTTGTGAATTTGGTTTTATTTTTCACTCTATCACTTTTTGCTGTGGTTTAATATCTTGCCTCTGAATTTAGTATGGGCAGCAGATAGAGTAGAGGAAAGGAGAGAGAGAGAGAGAGAGAGAGTAGCATATTTGTTCCAATTTCAATACCTGAGGCATGCTTGGGTTATTTCAAATTCAGGCCTGTATGAAGGGTATAGCTTTGGCTATTTGACTGTGTCTGTGGATATGTGCTGTGAGTTCACTTGAGTAAAGAGCTCTTCGTGCAGGGAATGCTGGTCATGTGGAAAGGTCTATTTAATATTTTGAGGGACGGCTAAATGTTAAAGTACCCGTGTTGTGTGGATTCCTACAAACAACATATGGGTTTTATTAGCTCCATATCCACCGATGCCTGCTGTATTTGTTAGCCAGTGTTTTCTACAGGAATGGATCTAATAGAATGAACATATATTTCAATCATCTGCCTATCATCTGTCTGTCTATCTATCTATCTATCTATCTATCTATCTATCATTTATTATATTATCTAACAGCAATATAATCTATATAACCTATCTTTCATCTATCTATCCCTATCTATCCATCTGTGTATATATCCATCTGTCCATCTATCTGTCTAGTCCGTGAGGCTGGGTAAGGTTGGATGTCTTAGCTGGTCTTCTGTATAGGTCAGAAAGCTGAAGAAGTAGACTCCACTGCTAGAAAAAGAATGGGTTTGCTATCCAGTACAGGAGAAAGCAGGGAGGGAAGGAGGGAGGGATGGCGGGGGACAGAGAGAGAGAGAGAGAGAGAGAGAGAGAGAGAGAGAGAGAGAGAGAGAGAGAGAAGAAGAAGGAGGAGGAGGAGGAGGAGGAGGAGGAGGAGGAGACAGATACAGAGAGACACAGAGCACTTTCTTCTTCCATGTCATTTACATAGTATGCCAGCAGGAAGTGTGGCTCAGATAAAGCTGGGTCTTTCCAACCTCAGAAGACCTAGATTAAAGATAAATGTTTCTGCCTAAAATGACAATTAAGAAAAAAAAATCCCATACAGGTTTACCCAGCCATTTGGATTTGGTTTAATTCCAGACGTAGTCAAACTGACACCCAAGCCTAGCCATCTCACCTGGTAGTGACCTCAGAGTGATACCCATGCTGGTATTGAGTATGGTGCTGATTCTGCCTTAATTAATATTAGTCCTGACAAATACCTTCCTATGCTAACCTTGTGATGCTTATTTGTGTTTTGATTTTCAAGATGCCATTAACAATTTACATGTAGATATCCCTTCTTAGAGATTTCTCTAGTCAGTGGCTGGCCCTTTTGTCTTTTAAAACTGGGTCTTCCAAAGAAAACTCCTTTTTATTTGTATGAAGTCAACTTTATATTTTTATCTTATATGGACAATATTGTTTTTGTTTGTTTGTTGTTTTTGGGAACAAATATCTGCCTCACATAATGTCACAAAGACTTCTCTAATTTCTTCCAGTTGTTCATTTTTAGTGTCTACATTTAAATATCTGATCTACATGGAATTTATCTTTAATGTTCTGTGAGTCAGGGCCATTCTTTGTCCCAGTGTATGTCCAGGTTTCTGAAGCACTTGTTAGAAGTACTGTTTTTTCTTCAGTTAATGTTCCAGAAACTTTTGCCAAAAAAATCAAGCTGTATGTGTGAGGTTTCTGTGTCAGTTTCATCAGTCTTCAGATCTATTTTGTGTAATTAAGGGGGGACGTAATTACATCAACTCTACAAAACATCTGAATAAAGTGATATGTGTGCTATGAACACTTCCATCATAAAGCTGTTTTACCCTTGCTGCTTTGTTTCCCTTAACTTTCACATCTTAGAAACCAGCTTGTTGTTTTGTTTAGAGGAGACATGCTGTGAGTGTTCTTTGAGAAAAATGTTCCAGATATACCAGTCGGTGTGAATACACTATGCCGTTCCTTGGTATCGTGTTTCCATTGGGATGGGCAGCTGGATGTTCAGAGTGGGATGACACATGGTGACTATGAATGGAAATCCTATTCGGTAGTATTTAGAATACACATGTTTTCTCAGTTTTAATGGTTTCCTCATAGCTATATTTACTACATGTCAGAAAAACTGCAGATAGTGCGAAGTCATCTTACAGCATAGCCAGACATAATTCCCACCGTCAGGTTTTTCTTTGATGCTGCCTGCTTTGTTTCTATAATTAGTGCGACATTCAAAGCCTAGAGAGTCCGTGTGTAAGTCACGAGGTGATTCCCCCCATGCTCAAGGTAGAGGGCTCCACTGTTTCAACTTGACTTGAGGGAGAGGCAAGTTCTCCTCATAGTCACCTTTGCTTTGGCCCCTTCTTGAAGTTTCTTTTACAGTTTCAGCACATAACACCCAACCGGCCAGGGAGCATGCCTGTGAGTTATGTTTCATTGCTTCCTCCTTTGTTAAGGTTTTTACTTCATTTCGACTTTCAGCGAGAGCCCTTGGACCTGCCGGATGCCAAACAAAGCTCTGAGCTCTTGAGTGGCTCAGCAAGGACAATAGTTATAGCCTTTGGCCATTCACATTGCATTATAAGCTGAAAGAGATCTGGCAATGTCATTTCCTGACGTATTCTCTTTCCAAGTAGTCCAGGTTATTCAAGTATAAACCAGTCATGGGAGCCCACACCAATAATCCTAGCACTGGGGGTGGGGGTGGGGAGGCAGCCGCAGGAGCATTACAGCAAGTTGGAGGCCAGTCTGGGAAACATAGCATATACACACCAACCAGAGCACTGTAATGGGCATCTGTTGCAAAGAAAACCCAGGGACAAACAGAAACTTAAAATGGAAGAGTGGGAGAAAGAAAAAAGTATTCAGATAAATAACGAGTGTAAGAGCAGATACATTTTCTAGCTCACTTTTTGCCACAAGGGACCTCACCTTGTGATGGAGCGAGCATCCTCACCTCATGGTGTCACATAAGGCTCATCCTGAACAGACTCAGTTGCTGAAGAAGCTTGGTGCTAAAGGCCATCGCCAATATTAAAGTCAAGATTATACGGTAATGGAGTAAGTGAGAAGTTGAATGGCAATCTATAGACTATGCCATGGCTTTGTACAGACACCATGCTGTGCTCTTTGATTATAGTCAAGGAGAATAAGCTCAGTAGGAAAACCAAGGCAGTGGCCACTCCGGAGGAGTTAGCATGAAATATTTCAAATAAGGTGGGTTGTTTGGATTCCGGTTGAAATCTTTTTCAGAACCCAATATCCAGCAAGCTGATTTCTCTTTTCCTGAACATACACTTTTCTTTAGGATTATAATTCCATACAGCTCTGTGTGACCTATGTCTTATATCATGGCAACATTTGAGTCATCTTGCCTTTCACTTTCGCTTCAAAGTAGGAGAACGGATTCTTGAAACATTGTGAACGGTCGTTGATTGTGTTTGAAAATGTGACACTTTTTTGGAGGACCCTGAGGTCCCATCAGTGTGATGAAGAACTGGGACCACACAGGGTCAGCCTACTAGATGCTTTGCCCATTACTTCACATGCTTCCATCTCTGACCATGAATAAGAGTGGCAGCCACAGAAATCTGGACAGTTCTTGTAGATAAATATTTAAGATACTTGGAAATGCACTCCACTTTGAAGCGTTTCAGAAATGTTAAGTCAAACCCAGCACAATTCCATAGCAATCTAATTAATTCAGTGTCTTTCTCAGCATGCCCTTCTTGAATATCTGTTACTGCATTGATTACTAACCACTAAAGCTTGATAAAATGGGTGTTCCTGCTGCATCGCTATAGTAGTGGGTAATAAAATAAACAAACAAACAAAAAAACAAAACAAACAAACAAACAAAAAACCCAACTGACCATACAGCTGTGTAACAAAACAAAGCCTGAGTTATTGGTTCTGAGATGTTTGCTATCTGGTCATAATGTGACTAATACTGGCAGTCCATCTGCTTTAATTGTCCTCCAAAGTGGCCGGATGACATATCATGTTCTCAGAGATGGGATGTCTGAATGAGGGGGTGGGGGTTATAAAGACATCACCTTGTGATCACTTCAGAGTTTCTATCTTTAGAATACAACTTTGACAACACAGAGCATGTGTGAAGTATTCTCCCAGTTTCTTCAGTTCTAAGCAACCTTAATAGTATCCACCCTTGTCTGTTGTAGTTTTTAAAGATTTTATTTATTTATTATTTATATACTACTCTGCCCCCATGTGTGTCTGCGTGCCAGAGGAGGGCATCGGATCTTATTATAGATGGTTGTGAGCCACCATGTGGTTGCTAAGAATTGAACTCAATTGGGTTATTTGGTTTGGTGGTGTTTAATTTCTTGAGTTCTTTATATATTTTGGATATTAGACCTTTGTCAGATGTAGGGTTGGTAAAGATCTTTTCCCAGTCTGTAGGCTGTCGCTTTGTTCTCTTGACAGTGTCTCCTGCCTTACAGAAGCTTTTCAGCTTCATGAGGTCCCATTTATTAATTGTTGACACTAAGGCCTGGGCTGTTGGTGTTCTGTTCAGGAAGTTGTCTCCTGTGACTTATATCTGCATACTAGCCCAAGGGGCATGTACCACAAAAGCCTTCACTCACCAGGAAACTGGGACAGAGGGGAGGACATCCTATTGAGACTTTAGATGAGAGAAGCATGGGAGAATAGCAAAGTAGAAAGATCCAGAGGATCCTAGAAACCTACAAGTAGAACATTATGATAGGCAGATTTGGGCCCAGGAGTCCCGTTCAAACTAAGGCACCAGCCAAGGACAATACAGGCAGTAAACTTTAAACCCTACCCAGATCTAGCCAATGGGCAGAACATTCTCCACAGTTGAGTGGAGAGTGGGGTATGACTTTCTCACATACTCTGGTGCCTCACCTTTGACCATGTCCCCTGGAGAGGGAGACCTGGTGGCACTCAGAGGAAGGATGGCAGGTTACCAAGAAGAGACTTGATACCCTATGTGCATATACAGGGGGAGGAAGTCTCCCTCAGGAACAGTCATAGGGGAGGGGAATAAAGGGAAAATGGGAGGGAGGGAAGAATGGGAGGATACAAGGGATGGGATAACCATTGAGATGTAATATGAATAAATTAATAAAGAAAAAAAAAGAATTGAACTCAAGACCTTTAGAAGAACAGACAGTGCTCTTAACCTCTGAGCCATCTCTCTAGCCCTGTTATAGTTTTTTTTTTTTAAAGCATTATAAATGATGTTATTTGGAGATAACTGCTATAGTGAAGAACTGGGTAAAGGATTATAAAATAGTATGTAGAAGGATGTTGTCTGTATGACTAAGAGTTAAACAGGCTAAAGTACGAACTGTGTGGACATGAAAGCAGCCATGTGGACACCTAGGGAGAATAGTGTTTTAAATTTTATATTAACTGGAATGTGAACTTACAAAATTTTATATAAAAATGAAGTGCCTTGTAGCTTGGCTACTTGTGTTCATCTTTCAATGCTTAAAATCAGGCCATCTATATAGTTATCTGCTGAACTATTATCAGTTACGGTGAAAAATTTCTGCCAGTTGTTTGAATATGCACTTGGGTTGTGATAATTACTGGGACTATAGTTACCAGGCACAACACGTATTCTTTCTCCTGCACAACTATAACTTGAAGCTCATTGAGCTTTCCCATCCTTTCTCAAGTGTTTTATCAGAGTGGAACATTTTGGAGGTAGACTTGACAGGTCTTGTTAATGCATTTGTAGTCTATTAATGATATGAGGAAAGTAATTAGAAAGTGACAAGACAAAACATTCTGTCCAATGATATAAAGATGCAATATTTAATTAAGCAAACCACAGTAACTTACATATTGATATTTTTATTAAATTCAAAACCATGCTGGACTAAAACAAACAGAAATGGGGTTGTATTCCCACCTCTGGTTCTCCACACTGCCTAACTTAGATAAGCCAGACTAGAAATTTAAAATGCCTTCTCTCTGCCAAAATACACCGTCTTCAGAAAAATCATTATAATTATGCTGTTCTTTCTTTTTCCTTAAGTCTATTTGTAGAACTTAGCGTTCCAAAAATATGAATAGGATCTAAGAAGGTGTTTTCATTTATTAATATGGTGCTTTTTTTCTGCTTTGTATGTCAATCTTAAGTTCCACAGTGCCAAGACTGGTGTAGTAGTGTTCCTGATCTCCTAGTTTTTCTTCACTCCTAATAACTTCCTGCAAATATTTATTTATTTATTTATTTATTTATTGACATCAAATCCTTATTTTTTTTATTTGAGAGGAAGCAAGACCATATTTGTAGCTATAATATAAATACATTTATTTATTTATTTATTTATTTATTTATATTGATACCAAAGTTAAGCATGCTTGAAAACACATCACTTATTAATGTCAGAAATTGGTCTTGTTCTCCTTTCATCCCTAGCCTCATATGGAGGCACTTTTGTTCTGTGGATCTGGTATGACCTTCCTGCCCACCAGAGAGGGTAGAACTCTGAGGCATGAACTCAGGAATCACTGGGGTGATTTAGTGATTTCTCAAACCTCATTAATAAAAAGGAGGTGACAATTGGTGTCTAACATACAAGAGTGTGGTTAAAAAATAAATGACATCACAGAGAAGAAAGCCTTTATGATACACGTTGTTTGTTCTTCTTTGACTTATAAATGAGATTTTAATAAATTTGACAGCAGTGTATCAGATATTCCTTCCTGCTGGTAGACTTTCTTTCTGGTAGAGGAAATGAATACTGGAGGTCCATATTCATCAGAAATACACTGAGTCATGAAGATTGGCTCAGGGGTGAATCATGAGGCACTGGTTTTTCTGCCAAAGGACATCTAATAGTAAAATGAAAACAAATATTCTCTGAGAGGCTCACATTGTTTAGGTTGCGAATTTCCAACCTAAATTTAGACTCCTCATTTCAAGAACTTTCTCATCTGTAAAGCACTTTTAAAGCACCAGGCAGGTGTTTTAGGATCGACTGAATAATGAGAGGTCAGTGTTCCACATCCCTAACCTTTCATGAAGGCAAATAGCATTTCTGGGGTTGCACAGGCTGTCAGTGTTTTCCATTAGGGAAAAGAATACAGACTATGAGAGGTCCCCTCACCACTGGACTCTGAATCTAAGGGTTTGTTTTGAGCTATTACTTACTCATCTAAATGGAGTATTGCTATATTTGTCTTATATTCTTCCTGGTAAAAGCAAACCAAAGAACAAAGCAAGAATGAATAGTTTTAGAAGTTAATGCTATTTTTTATGCTGTATCAAACATTGCATAATGTTATTCATGGCTTAGCAACCAAATGAATTAAAATATGTATAAGATTAGTCATTGAGTGTATTGAGAACATAATTTCATATGTGATAATGGGTAATGCTATTATTGTTAACATGACTACTTCTGTAAGCACACCAATAGCCACATTCACTCTAACATATACTTACACACAAACACACACACAAACACATACACACACACGCACGCTTTATTAACAGGTTAAACTTACTCATACATTTTATAATTTCTTCATTATAAGTTCTCCTTATTTGGAAATTTTGATGTAGAGAATCTATACTAATGAATTATATAACCAAAATGAAGTTTCCTCCTTGAATATGAAATTTAAATATAGTCTAGATTCTTAGGGAAAAATAGCACTAATATAACCTTTAAAATGTATGGCTACATTGACAACTTATGTTCACACAGAAATAAAATCATCATTGGTAATTTCCAAGACACAGAAACAACTAAGATGGATAAACACATAGGAATACATGTATACGGTAGAAAATTATTCTGTGCAAATAAGAGGAAGCATCAAGTCTTTAAAAGTCATGGTAAAAAAACTTAAGAACACATTGCTAAGGGAAACCACCCATGGTTCCATCTGTTAAAGGAGGAGGAGGAGGAGCTATGGAGACCATGAGAATGGCCATGCGCACCAGAGGTAGCAGGTACATGTAGCAAGGAGTGAGTAGGCGAAGCATGGAAGACTCTCAGGTCAACCAAGAAGCCGTGGACATGTCGTGATGAGTAGATGTCACCGTAAATCTGTCCGGATCTATGGATTGTATTGTATCATGATTCAGCCGAAGGCAGCTGTGTCCTCTGTGTGGACAGATGTCCATGCAGACGCCCATGACTTGTGCTGAAAACTGCTGGCACTGGGCACGTGGAGCTCACAGGGTTAGATGTGGGACTCATTGCACTTTTGTTTCAATTTGATATACATTTAAATGTGCCTTAAAATTAAAAAGGGGTAGATGAATGACTATCAAAGTATAGTGGTCAAGATGCTATAAGTTCTTAAATATATATATTTAAAAGGCATTAAGTATTTAACATTGTATGAACTTCAGCCCCAAAATGTTGCTAAAAATAGGTCATTTATTAAGTGCTGTGGGGGTAAATACTTCACTAATTGGGAAAAACAAGGCTGTTTCAGACAAATTGCATCAGAAAAGCTTTATTAATAAAGAAGCTACTCAAATATTTTATAAACAGGAAAATTAAACAAGTACAAGGAGAGAAAACATAAGTACTATCTGAGTGTAATGATCATTTCGGTAATGGATGTGGTCATTAAGTGTCTTGGATTTTCTGAGTGTGGCATAAACATAAAACAATTGAATAAAATAAATACAATTTTGAGGAAATGAAAAATCTCCCAGGGATAATCATAGCAATATGGCAAATCAGAGTCCACACGACATCCCTGCAAATTATAGATTAAATAGACCCCAAAATATCACAGGGAAAACATGAGAATAGCTTCAGGAAGATGATAAAGTTTGTAGAATTTTCTTTATGGGGGAAAAAAATAAACATCAGCTCAACAAAACATTACAAACAAGAGAAAAGCGGAAAAGCCAAAAAGAATGGATCAGCGTTTAGAATGCAGATCTCAGAAGCCATGGAAAGAAAGCGCCTCGTCTTGAAAAACTCAGTTGTAAGCCTGGTGTGGTGGTGCACACCTGTAATCACAGAACTCTGGGAGGCAGAGGCAGGCAGACCTTTGTGAGTTCAAGGCCAGCCTCGTCTACAAATCAAGTCCAGGACAGCCCAGGCTACACAGAAAACCACTTTATTGAAAAGCAAACAAACAAACAAAACCAATACGAAACAGAAAAAAAAAAAAAAAAGAAGAAGAAAAGAAAATTTCAGGCGTGAAATTATGACTATAAAACATGCAAACCATCAGTACAATGCTAAGTACATGTATAAACATGTTAGAGAAATCTGGAAAAAATCTAGCTAAGTAAAGAATGGTTGTGATCAGCTTTGGATCTACACATGTTGGTGTGGATGACTCTCTCCCCCCCGCTCCCGCCCCACAATTCAGCTGCTTCTCAGTGGCTTTGTCAGATCCTGATTATGGGTTTGTCCTTTACCCTCTCTGGGTTCCACTCCAGCTCCAGGCCCTGAAAGCCTGCTCTCCTGGGCTCAGCATGCCCGACCTGTCCCTGTGTCCCTGCTCTCTTTGCCTTCCTAACTGAGGCACAGCTCGATCTGCACTGTGCCTGTGCGTTCATTAAGGACCTTGGAGAATGAGTGACTTTAAGGTTAGGGCTGTCAGTTGTCACACCTGCACTCAACCCCTGAGGAGAGGCAGTAAATAGCTGAGCTCCCGGTGGTAGACGCTGGGCTGGAAGGGAGACATCAGAGGACTGGCTTTGGGAAGAAAGTAGAAAACATCTCCTAAAGCCAAGACAAGAAGAATTCAATATAGGCAGGCAGGGAAGTGCTCACCTGGGAGAAAAAAAAAAAAAAAGATGTTCTCCCTGGGAATCTTGGGTAAGACATCAGGCAGTTATAAATAGATGTGCTCTACTTTAGGCAGTGCACTGAAGAATGGAGGCTTATAGTGTGAGGTGTTAGAATAAGAAAAGACTGGAGGCTCCGATAATGGGACCTGCCACTTCCTGTTCCTCTCAATCCCACTCATATATCCATCTTCCATTTATTTTTGGATGCATGATACTCTTTCTCTCTTTTTCTCCTCCCTTTCTCTGTTTTTTTGTTTGTTTTTTCTTCTTTCTTTCTTTCTTTCTTTCTTTCTTTTTTTGAGACAGGGTTTCTCTGTGTAGCCTTGGGTTTCTAGGACCCACTTTGTAGACCAGGCTGCCTCGGACTCACAGTGATCTGCCTGCCTCCGCCTCTCTGAGTGCTGGGATTACAGGCGTGTGCCACTCACAACCGATGCCTGATTTTTCAAAGAAGTATTTCTATACCAGGTGAATTTTCTTAACCTTGACTCCCGCTTCAATTATCTTTATTTTCAATAGTTTATTTATTGGCTGATTGATTGAGGCAGGTTCCATGGCAGGTTTCCTAGAGTTCACCCTGCAACCTCATTATCACTGCTACTCTCTGGCCTCAGTCAGCTGTATTCAGGGATAACCAGCATTCGACGCCATTGCTGGCTCTTCTGTCAGTCCTCCAGTCCTGCCAGTTCTTGCCTGCATAACGTTCTCTTTGATAGTATCCAACCTGCTTTCTCCTGCACATCAGCAGATATACTAATCTTTTTTTGTTTTAATTTTTGAGGAATGAATTACCAGGTATAGATACTTAACCAGTGTCTCATATATAAATAACTACTTTAAGCAGCAGCTGTCCTTGTCTCGTGACTGAGTCATACGATGGCTTTCCACCTCCAAATTAGATTCTGAATTTCTCAAGTGCTCATATCTATTGTTGTCTCATTGATGACTAATCTGCCTCTAGTCTAAATTGAAGTTCACATTTACTATGTGATTTTTTTCCCCTTAGGTTGCTTTCACTCACCTTTATCATATATCTAATTCTGTGTTAGCCTGTGACCACACAAAAGTCTGGTCTGCTCATGGCGTGACAGAAGCTAATTAGTGTTGAGAAAATTAACCAGCAGGTAGAGCTCATTATGATGCATTAACTGATTGGAGATGGAACACTGCTCTCCTTAAAGGACCATTGTGCCAGAGGCTGTCAGAGGGACCATTTTAATAGTATATGGGTGAATCAAGCATCACTCAGGGGGGCTTGTCAGTCAAATACTAAACTTCTCCTGATCTTCAGGCCCCAACAATGAAGATCATTATTTTACTAGGCTGCTTTATGACTGATTAGTTTACTCACAGTGCAGCTTCCTATGGCTTATACATGATCAGGCTAGGAGGAAGGGCTGTTATAAAGAAGCCCTCTCATGATCAGCAAACTCATGTTGTCAGTTTTGAACACGTTACTTGGATCTGTTGGAAGGCAGAGGTCACATGCAGATAGAGGGGACTGTGCTTGAGATCTGAACTTAATACTAGGCTTCAAAATAACACTCTCTTTAAATCACTTTTATACCAAGTTTACACTAAAGAATAAAAGGGTAAATCTCCCCTGTATCCCCAACAGCATAATTAAAGTTGGGGTCGTAGTGGCTACACAATGGATTCTTAGAATAAAGTTCATTTAATGACAAAGGTAGCAAATGTGATGACGAGATCATCACTTGTTTGTTTTTCTCCCAGGGAAGTATAAAGCAGCTGATTTGGTGGTACCAGAATTTCCTTAGACTGTATTATTCTAACATTCAGATAACTTGAACACAGAGACCCTCCATTTGTTTTACTTGCACTTAACAAAATGTGTTCCGTTCAGTTGTTCTGTGTATAAGGAATCAAACCAGTGTCAAAGTAGAATAGTTTCTTAGTTTACAGCCTACATCCAAGAATGTTCTTGTCACCCCAGGCCAACATTTAAGGCAATGTGGTACCTTAAAACAAATTGACAGCTTGTGAGCTCCACCGCTACTGGAGTTTGTGTCTTACTTGTGGGGAAAACTGATCTCCTAGCCTTACTTCTTTTGGCAAAGCTTGTTTCTGACCCTGGCACAGAGCAGAATTGCCTGAGAAGCTTTCAAATTAAGTAGTGATGAGAGTAGAAAGTAACACTGGTAGGTTTTCAAAAGCTGTACTTGCTGGGGAATGTTTTTTTATCTATGATGGAGAGTTTTAAGAGCATGGCACTGCTATTGGATCTTCCAAGTCAACCAAACCAAAAACTAAGACCAGAAACAAGTGGACAAAGGGCATTATTTGAAGGCTCTGAAGGTGATGGGGTGGGATGGGGTGGGGTGGGGTGGGGTGTGGTCATCAGGGTGTATCAGAACCTGCCTCGCTTGACCCCATATAGTACGTCTATTTGTTCAGGCAAACCCTGTCTGGCTCACTTAATTGAGAGAGGTCATGGTAAATGTGGCCCAAGTCATTTCCAAGACATCCTTACCTCCACACTGCTTGGAAGTCAGTGTTACAAGGAATGTTCCTTTGGGCTGCCCGACCCTGCAGACTGCAGGCTTGCATCACTAACTGTGTGCCAATTACAATAAGTAAGTCTGGGTATGGGTAGTGAGTGTGCATGCATTTAATCTCTTCGTATTCACATACACAGAGGCAGAACTCTGCTCATGTTCCTTTATGACAGAAGAAACCTGTGAGAT
Source organism: Acomys minous (assembly GCF_964271855.1). Lineage (NCBI taxonomy): Eukaryota > Metazoa > Chordata > Mammalia > Rodentia > Muridae > Acomys > Acomys minous. Next base: position 99,910,808 of record NC_140495.1, read on the forward strand.
GGTGCCAGTTTAAAGTAAATGGACGGTAACACCCCCCTGATGTGCATCGGGACAGCACACCCTCATGCCTGGCTTTGCCTCAGACTCCACTGTTACACTGACAGACATCCAGAGAAACAGACCCTTCAGCATTTGCCTCTTCTTAGCAAGAAAACAATGCTTTCAAAGGTTGTGGAGAACAGCAAATTAATTTAAATGCCAACGTGAACTATAAAACAAACAACAAGATCAGGGCTGGAAAATGAAACGTTAAAATAAATACTTAAGCACACTGTTCTGCCCTGGGGATATGGAGTTCCAAAAAGCAAACAAACAAACAAAAAAACCCCTCAATCATCGGTGTTCTCACCTCCTTTATTAGGCCAGCTTTACAGCTTTTGAATGAGTGCTTGCAGGGTGGAGGCAGTAACTGCATTCTTCCTTCTCCCACTGCATATACTGTGTGTGTGCAGAACTCCCTGGCTGACCCAGGCTCGCTCTTGCCATCTGTTGTTCATATGCTCTGAGACCTCAACCTTTCTGATTTTTTTTTTTCTCGCACTGTTTTCACAACTGCTCTCACCTAGGCTGGCATTTACATTTTTATTAAATTTGCAAAATAACAATAAAAATGAAAACAGCCCCTTAGAGGAAAACTGCTTAATCATGACAGTATTGTGTGCGAATGATTCATCCTTAGAGAGTCTCCACATTGTTGTCTGTGTGCATTTATAAATGCACACTCGCTCTGCAATTATTACAGAGTTATAAGGAGCATCCCATACTTGAAGCGATTGACAGCTTCCTTTTAAGAATTGAAAGCACAAACTCCTTCTGCTAAAAGTAAGTTGATGTAGTCAGATCATATTTATATTCTGGCCTTTCATTGGGTAGATTTTTTTTTTAACATGATAGAGACTTTTGTGTACGCATAAGGAATTAAGACACTCTCTATGTGATTCTTTTTCTCCAGTAGAATTTTAAATAATCCTTTTCATACAGTTAATGGTTCACATACGACACAGGGAATACTGAAAAAAAAAGTTGATTAATCCAGTTCCCAGAAGGGAATAAATTCTGGCCGAGTCTTAGTACCTCTTTTCTAAGTCCATTATATATATCAGTATCAAGTAAAAATTCCACAGGAGGGAATGCATTACAGGGATCTCACCAGCTTAATATTTCTTGTTCTAATATATAAAGTTAAAATCTGAGGGACTCATTTTTGTCATACTGTTCTAGAAGATTAAGATCCAAATTGTTAGCTTGTTTTCCCATTCGCTGCCCCAGTTTTTAGCTTTAAGTTTATAGCAGTAACTTGACCCTTTCTAATTTTATTGACCTACTGACTGACCTATCCTTGGTGCCTTGAGGGCAAGTGGCACCTGTGACACCTACTTTCTGCCTCACATCAGTATACAACACGCTCGTCCCCTAGAGAGTCAGAATGAAAGGAGTCATGACCAAATGCTCAGCACTGAAGACAAATTTGTGTTGGGGAAGATGTCTAGAAATGGATCTAGCATCCTCCTAAATTCCTTGCTGTAATGATTAAAAAATAAAATGCCAGGCATCAGATATTATATGGAGAAGTTCATTATATGAGTGTGGGAGAGCAGGGAAGTGAGACGGGTACCCCAGAAAGAAACAGAGAGGCAGAGAGATAGGGAGATACAGACAACAAGAGAGGAAGAGAGACAGGAAGAGAGGAAGAGAGACAGGAAGAGGGTGGAGGAGGGAGAGCAAGAGGGAGAGGTAGGCCAGAGGCATGCCCAGTGGCAGGTAAGCAATGACATCACAGGTTGCTAGGCAGACTGGGGCAGCATGTCAATACTGTCATTTCTAAGTGGGCAAACTTAGCAACTCACACATACATATGTGTGTGTGAGTGTGTGTGTATACACATAAACATTTACATAGTATTTATACACACATTATATATCTATTGGTGTTTTGAGACAAGGTTTCTCGGTGTCCTGGCCTCGCTTTGTAGACAAGGCTGGGCTGGAACTCACAAAGATCCACCTGCCTCTGCCTCTCTGAGTACTGGTGTTATGGACATGTACCTAGCTGCAACTCATATATTAATCAAACTAGAATCTGCACAGATGACAGAAGGCTTCAGATAAAGTAGGATCTGGTTTAAAAACAAACGGACTTGGGTTAAGACTAGGTAGGTAAGTTGTAGGAACATGATCCTCTGCAGCAGTTTAACCTGTCCTTGTTATGAGCAGACTTTGGTCAGATCATTTGTTTGTTTTAGATAAGACAATACTTAGCATCCTAAGGCAGTGATAGTAATCGCAAGTCAGGGATATAGGCTGACCCTGCCCAACTCGGAAGAAATTTTAAAATCGAAACTTCATACACTCCATCTGCTTTTAAACTGTGACTTCCTAAAGCCTGCTGTGATGCTTTGAGGTTTTTAGTTGCCCAAGGTGTGTGTGTAATGACTCATAGAAGAAGCAATGGAGCATCTGTGACTTATTACACTGCTTGGATAGCAACGTCTTTGTAGGAAGTTTGAGTTTTAATAGTTCTGGGCTACAAGTGATCCTAAGAATAGGCTAGAAGAAACTGACTCTCACTAATTATTTGCTTTATTAAAAATGGTAACACCAGCATAATGTAGTTTATATTGTTAAAAAGGCAACCCACTCGCCAATTGATGAGTGACCTAACCTGTAGCAGTGAGACAAGTATGTCACTTTTGCTTCATAACTTGACCTAGAAACCACTTCTCTCTCAGGGCCTTAATGCTAAGCAACATTAACCAGTTTAGTATGATTCAATCGCTGCCAGCTGACCATGCCTTAGTGACCCTGATGACAGGTTTCTATGCTGAGACACCAAGTGCTTACTGAGAAGAAGGTGGCCTCAATCTTGCATCGAGACTGATAACATCATTTTGATAAGATTTTGATGCTAATATGCCTTATGTTATATGTGCATGTAAAAAGAAAAACAGTAAAATAAGTATTGGAAGTCATTGAAAATTATCATGTAGTTGTGTTGTTGTATCATATATGAATGTTTGATTTTGGTCTCCAATGCGATGCTGTGTGGTTAGACACTGAAACCACCACTTTGTATTTAGAGAATTTTAAGAATCAAGCACACAGCAATTTTAACTATGTATATTTTGACACAGTCCTGGCATGCAGTTAAGAAAAATAATAAAAACTTACAAGACATTTAAGATCATATACAATGTTAATATAGAGTATTCCTTATAAAATCCTCTAAATCAAATGAATTTAAGTTTAATCAAGTTTTCCATGTCTTGACATATTTTAAATATTATAACATATACAGGAAGCCAGGGAATCACAAAAAGGGAAGAAAAAGAACACGCTGTCCCATGCAAACCACAGTGGAAACATCCATAATGAATCTGCCTTTCCAGGATTTCATCTGCGGTTAGCTCCACCACCACCAACCGCCTGAATCTATTGTTTTTAATTATCTGTATTACCAATAGGCCCGGCTTGCAATCAGTCAAGACATAGTTGCTTGTTATATTTTAAAATAGCCTTAGTTAACCTGGGGCAGGGCAGACATTAATCCTCTAAACTACTTCCCATAGTGGGGCAGGTATCAATCTTATGCCATCTGCTCCTAATAACTATTATCAAGTTACATCCAATCCATAATTCTAAATACTTGCTAGTGTTCTTCATCTGGGATGGCTTCCCCATCCACACCAGCCGTGTGCTTCTCCTCCATCTAACCCATGGCGGACTTCCTCTCTTCTCTCTGGTCTTTCTCCTTCTCATGACGGTCTTTTTTCTCCTTTCCCTTCCCAGGATTCCTTACTCTCCAAGCCCCAATTATCTCCTTTGCCCTGCCCAGGTGGGATGGCTTTTTCTTAATCAAAAGGTGGGTCACAGAGACAGAAAGCAGTAATTAGCATCAAGATATATTAGACCATCTCCCAACATGAATCTCTGAAAACTATTTTAACATCTCATTTCATGTTCTTTTCAAAGGTTTATTGTAGAGTTTCATCTTCTATTTTTACAAGTTTCTGTATCATACTTGTTTCCCCCCCTAATTTACCAATCTGATCTAATCATCGATTGTGGCAATATCTTAAAATTTTCATGATCATTAATTGTTTTCTCTAACTATAGAGTGTTTGAAGCATATTGAAATTATATACACATTAAGTTCCACCAATAAAATGATTTAAATTATTTTTTAAAAGGGAGTATTTTTTAAAAGGGATGGTACAGAAGCATTAAAATGAAGAAGTAACTATAAATCTAATAGTTCAAGCAATTCTAAATGTAACAGAACAAACAAGCAAACAAAATTAGAGCAGAATAAAATAGATTTGTAAGTCAGGCATCCATCTAAGGAAATTCAATACTAATTAATGATATGCTGGCATCCACTGGATTCAAGTGCATTGTTAAGACACCTTGACTGGATCCTGGCCTGCAGAACCTCTTACAGTTACACAAAGCTCTGTCATTTTGCTTACACACTCAGGGCCCCCCACCCCGACTCCAGATCAGTATCTTTCACAATTTAATTAAATAGAGCAGTATGTCAGTGCCTCTGTTTATCTTCCTGCCTGGAGCAGTGTGGTGATTACCTAAGAACACAGGAAAAGAATATTCCAAGTCAGGCTGATCCACTCCCTGTAGAGAGACCATGAAGAAACAAAGGAGCATAGATTTTACAGCATAACCAGAAAGGGGGGAATGCACATAGAAAATTCCAGACACCCTTAGGGTCCCCCTTGACTGTGCAGTTGGGTATTGCTCTGTGTGTATGTCTGATAAAAGAACCCGAGGCTTACAGCTTACATAGCTTTCTCTCTCACTCGTCACACAGATTTCCAGAATTGTTTGTGTGTCCTGTATATATTGTTGCTACCAAATATTTGAAGCAGTATAAGATTTTATGTGAGCGATAACCATTGCCCAGTCCTTCAGACCCATTTCTTTACTACAATTTACGTGATTAGATTTTGAGCAAGAAGGAGGAAGGCAGGTTTTTCTGATTCAAAAGTTAGTACAAATAAAATATCTACACAAATTGGGGCTGTATACAGTGAGGATCTTGCAAGGTTCTTTGCTCATCTTCAAGGGCACTCAGCTAGTAATTGCCCAACTTATTGATGTGGGGCATGTTGGAATTAGGAATGAAAAATCAATACCTCGCCTTAGCGCTGCCCTCTTGCACATGTGTATGTATCACTGAGCCATAAGGACTTAATGGCCGTTGCTCCCTGCATCTTATCCTTTAGCCAAGCTGGGTCTACTTACGTTTTCCCCAGATGAAGGAGAATCCCACACAGCTGTTCTGAAACATTTCTGCATTGTTGCTGTGCTATATATTGCCTGCAATGCTGCACTGTGCACCGCCGAGGTTGCGACATTTTTGAAGATATTCTGTGTGTTCTCTCCTGCTTTATAATGGTTCAGTTTTTGAACTTTTTGCCTTAATTTTGACCAGGCTGTCCAGAGAACTTAGCACACTGCTGTGGATCGGTCCTTTGGCAAGCGTTCGATGAACGAAGGCTTTATTTGTTTAACATTAGAGCAGTCAATGCTAATGTTAGCTCACAGTTCAGGGGGATACAGTACATCATAGTGAGGGGAGCATGGCAGCTAGAGGGTGAAATACCTGGTCACATAGCACGCACAGTCAAACAGCAGAGAGTGAGGAATGTTAGCCCCCGTTCACCTCACCTTCTCCTTTTCCTTTTCTCCAGGATCACAGCCCAAGGCATCATATCGCCCATGTTTAGGGTGAGTCTTTCCACATTGATTAACCCAATCTAAAACCCCCTCCCAGACATGCCCAGGGGTGGGTGGTTTTAATTTTGTTTATTAGTTTATGCTTTGAGTTTCTTTGTTTGTGAGACAGAGTCTCACTATGGATCTATCTCTGGCTAGCCTGGAACCCATTAGGTAAACCAGGCTGGGTTTGAATTCATGTTTTTTCATGAACAATTTCTGTCATGTTGGTCTCTCTATAAATTTTGAATCCTCTAGGTATATTCTTTGGTTTTGATGACAATGTTTATACTTTGGACTCTGAATTCTGACCAATAGTAGATACAAATATATATGATTTATCTGCCATTATTACCATGAGTAAAAGCTTAGTTAGTTTTTGAAGATCATATATAAAACTCAAATTTTCACCTGAAACAGACAAATTTCAACATTATAATGATGTTGGACCACAAGATTTCCTTATGGGCACTGTATGAATAAGAAATGTTAATTTCTTTTCTTTTTTTTTAATTTTGAAGACCTCATTTATAACAGAAGGCGAACAAGACAAAAACCCTTCCAGATTGCCATGATTATATCCAGTTCTCAGCAGAACACTTGGGGGGATTACATGGGACTGTTCTGAGTTCTTTTATGAAGCGTTTGCAGCAAAGATTTCAGAGATTTATGCTGAAAATGTGCTTAGTGTTTTCAATTAAGCTCTTTACATTTTTCTTTAGCCCGATAAATTCTAAATTTGTTTTATATGACCAAATATATACTGTCTAATAAGTTGGAAGTGGTGTATCTTTTTATATACATTCTCAAAGCCTATGGACTTCAAGTTGTAAAGTTAAATTGCAGTAAATACATTAGTTTATGATATTAGCATATAATAGATTCAAAGATGTATTTCCAAGAACTATTTATTTAGGTGAATTGATGGTGTAGTGAAATAGAGTGGCTTTTTGAACATGGATCCAAGTATAATTAGTATGTGGACAAGGATTTGTGAAATATGTTTCATTTAAATCAATAATAAGTATAGTGTAGATAGTGATGTGTGAAGGTACCACAACTGACGTTCAATAGGCTGCATTTTTTTCCTATAAAATATTGAATATTCAAGTATCCAAGGTTATAACCCAAATTTACTGTAACACCAGGAAGGTCCACACAGAGCGTATCAATTAGACAAAAACCATATGTTACACTAGCCATTTTTCCTGGCATGCTGTAACCTTGTTAAGAGAGTTGAAACATTTCTGTAACCCAGCACTGGAAAGATGAAGCCATGGAGGTCTCTGGGGCTCCATGGTCAGCCTTCTCACTGAAAGGGGAGATCTCATTTCACTGTGAGACCTTGTCTCAAAACCAAGGTAGAAAGGAACTGAGGAAGAGAACCAACATATTTCTTTGGCTACTCTGTGTGCGCATACAGCTCAAAGTGTTCACATGGGTGCCCATACATGCCTATGTTCACACACACACAAAGAACAATTTGACATCATGCATGAAACTATATAAAAGAAGATCAACCTTAAAGGAATAAAGCTGGTGTTATGCTGTCTCAGGACTGTAGTAAATATGGAAGAAAAATGTTAATGTATGTTTTATGAAGTTATAAAGTTAGAATAAACAGCTATGATTTAAGGGTGGGAAATGTGAGTGATAACACAAAAGATAAACAATAAAATATCAATAAATATGTAGATATGTCCCAATTGGCAGTGCAGATCTAGAGGAATTGGACAAATAAAAATACTGGACCCTCCACTTGGATTAAAAGGCAGTTGCAGCAGTCATGAGAGACAATCATTAGTTATTAAACAATAAATTAAATCTATAGAAAATATTAAATAACAAACTATTATATTCTTATAATTTATGGAGAACATGAGAGGAAGGCAACTATGGAAGCACACAACTAGTTGTCAACTTCATTTGCATGATCAATATAAGGGGTGTAATTCAAAACAAATAGAACCAAAAGTCAATGTTTTCATATACACCAAGGGCAAATTAGTAAGGAAAAAGGGAGAAGTGTCAGTCTTCTAACATGGCTGCTCCCAAAGCTTCGTTCCTGCTTCTGTGGAGTACAGATCTTCTGAAAATTTTCTAAAATTATAAACAATTGCAGATACTTCCTGTTATTCAAACAGCATCAGGGTCTGCAGGTAGGGTCCAGCCATCCTGGTTATCAGGCCCTTGAGGTAGCATTCTCTTCTTCCTTTTATGCTTTGAGATAATGAATGAACTTTTCTAATTATAGGAGACAGAGCTTAAGGAGAAGGCAAAAATACATCACCAAAAAAAAAAAATGTAGCATTAGGAGATATACCGGAGTATACACGAAGGTCAAAGTTCATGCTTCTGTGTTATTTATGGCAAATGATGTCTTGTGGAATTATGTGCCAACGCACCTTACTACCATCCTCCCACTAATATGTTAAACTTCCTGTGCAAATGTTCATTTAAAGTAAGTTTTAAAAGTTCTAAGGAGGGTCCTTTACGCAAGAACCCTGTTTAAGAATCACATGCTTTCAGGACTGGCTGCTTTTGTGTCTACTTGACACAATCTAGAACCGTCAGAGAGAGGGGAATTTCAATTGAGAAAATGCTTCCATATGATGTGGTTGTAAGACATATTCTTCATTAGTGGTGGATGAGGGAGTGCCTAGCTCATTGTGAGTGGAGCCATCCCTGGGCTGGTCCTGCTGGGTTCTATTAGAAACCAGGATAAGGAATTCATGGGCAGCAAGCCAGTAAGCAGCACCCCTCCATGGCCTCTGCATCAGTTCCTGCCTCCACTTTTCTGTCCTACTTGAATTTCTGCCCATATTGCTTTTGATGAGTAACCATTATATGGAACTGTGGACAAAATAAGCCCTTTTCTCCCTAACTTGCTTTCAGTCATGGCATTTCCTCATACCAATAGTAACTCAAATGAGTACACTTTCGTAATGACTCTTAAAAGAAGAAACAGAATGAATGAATTGTCCAGGCAGTGAGCTTGTATTCGTCACCACTGGCATGGCAGACTTAGCGGGGTGGCAGACATGGAGCTGCGCTGAGTTTTCAGTGCTGTCTCGAAGTTATGCTGTTTGCTGTGTTTTTATGACTGTATGTTGAGTTGCAAGGCATGCAGTTACTTCAGTAGACAAGTTGTAACTGTTGATCATATCAATCAAAGTGGCAGGTGTGTAGAGTTGAGTAAGCAGATTCCTGATTGATTGATTAAGTTTTCAACTGCTTTGAACAGGTGGCAAGCAGACATGACCCTAGACTGCAAATGGTGCAAAACGCCAGCTGATTTTAAAGACCCTGACCTTGGGGCAATATGTAATCTTTAAACTCTTGTCTTAAGTGTACCTGGGGATAGGTCCCCAGAGCTTTCTGCACTACAGAAGCTCTTTACCAACTAAGGCACATCAATAGCATAGACACAAGCTCTTACTGTAGGTGCCAGAAAAATTCTGTTTGAACAATGGAGGTACAAGGACACCTATGTAGAAACAGAACTCTCTTAGGAAGTATATGCCAGAAACTTCATTTTGTTTTGTTTGGTTTGGTTTTCTGAGCGTGGTTTTGTCTTTGTAGCCCTGGCTGTCCTGGAACTTACTCTGTAGACCAGGCTGGCCCCAAACTCAGAGATCTGCCTGTCTCTACCTCCTGATTGCTGAGATTAAAAGTCTGTTCTCATTTGGAAAGCTACTAAACTGCACTCCTGGTATACTCAGGTAATCAATTTTATTCCTTCTCAAGTCTCTGATGGGGTTGAAGACCAGATAATTTAGTTCTACAATTAAGCTTAGTTGTTTAGGGGTTAAGATGTTTTTGGGTCTAGATAGATGTTTTAAGTTGATAATGACAAGGTATGATAGATATTGATTTATATTCTGAATTTTAGACACACAAAGATAGAAAATATTTTTTTCTTCAAGGATAACAAATTCTAATAGCCAAAACACTAAGAATGCAACATTTATATAGTTCCTGATTGTGCCACGTTTTTCTTGCTATAAGTAGTTTATGGTATATATGTGTAATAATATAAATGTATATGTAAAAATAGTTTTTAAAAAGTCTGTGCCATCACTGCCAGGCTAGACATTGAATTTTTAACGTAAACGTTTCCCTCGTTAACCCACAGCATTTACGCCTCAAATTAGAGACTGTTAATGCCATGAGCCAGATCTTAGGAGGCTGTTGGGCACAGCAGCTTGAGCTTGTATTTGGCTTCAAAGTTTAGTGTGTTTTCAAAAGGACTGAACAGAGGGCTTGTTAGGTCATAAGCAGATGGACATGATTCTGCCCAACCTATTGCAGCCTGAGGCCGACTTCCACCAGAGTCCCTGACTCGAGTGCCTGGGATCTGATGTTCCAAGTGGAAAAGTTGTTAGGAAAGTTGATATGAAACCAAGTTGGAAGACATCTGGTGCCCTGAACTCTCACTCTCTGCCTTGTTCTGTGACTCCTGTCACATCCCAGAACTAGGCTGGCAGCCCCAAAGTCCCAGCAATCCTTCTGTCTCCATCTCAGCATCACTGAGGTTACAGGCACACTCATACCTGGGCTTTCAATGTTAGCTCTGGGAATTTGACATTGGTTCTTCATGCATAGATAGTCAGTGCCCTTGCCCACTGAGCCATCTCCCCAGCCCTGATGCTGATGCTGATGCTGCTACTGTTGAAGTGACATTATTTAAAGGACATGATTTACAACCAGGCTCAAAGGTTAAGCAGAGCTTAAAAATTACTTTTCAACATTATTTTTTAAAATGGGATGTTTTCCTTATTTCCTGAGTTTTTTTCTAAATGGAGCTGTCGGTGCTGCGCTGTTTAGGTCTGAGGGTGGGAGACAGGTACACTCTTGCAGAAGTGTGGTACTCTTAGAAAAGGGATGTTGTCTCTCTGTAGTTTTTGGTTTTAATACTGTGAGTTAGTTTAGAATTCAAGAGCCAGGCTCCTTTTCCATAGCACGGGCCCTTTCGTTTCCCTCTCTTCCTTCTGTGCGTCACTTTCACTTACAGGTATAATTCAGTCTGGAGTGCCACTTCTAGAGTCATAATGCTGCAGCTCGCTGGCATTAGCCTCCTAGTAATGAAATATATGTACTCAGGTGCATAGGGGAATTAACATGTGTTGCTATTGTTTATTATTTAAATGCGTATTGATGTGGCAAATACATATTCAAATAGTATTGAGTTTTCATTATTTTATTACTTGCTAGTACCTTAAAAAATATTTGAGTACCCTAAGTAAATATCTTTAATTTTATGTGACATTTTGATTTTGCCTTTTAGTTTGTTTATTCGTTTGTTTGTTTGTTTGTTTGAGACAGGATATTTCTGTGTAGCCTTGTCTTTCCTGGACTCACTTTGTAGACCAGGCTGGTCTTGAACTCACAGAGATCTGCCTACCTCTGCCTCCCTGAGTGCTGGGATTGCAGATGTGTGCCACCACATGCAGCTCTGTTTGCTTTTTTTTTTTTTTTTAATGTTGAAGTGTGTATTTCTCAAGCTGGAGACACCATTCAATGGTTAAGAGCAGTGGATGCTCTTGCAGAAGATCAGAACTTGGATTTCAGCATTACATGACTGCTCCCAACCATATGTAACTTCAGTTCCAGATGTGCATAAGCAACTCACACCATACACCAGAAATACAATTTTAAATTTTAATAATTTGTTTTTCACCCTCTCTCTTCCTTTTTTCTCCTAAATTTTCTGCAACAGAGATTCATCATGTGGAGTTTTTTAGGCTTTTTGTTATCACAGTATATGATTGTATAATTTGAAATTTTGTCTCTAATGGTTGACTAAAAGGGATGTGTGTCAAGTCTCTTCTTGGTAACCTACTGTCCTTCCTCTGAGTGCCACCAGGTCTCCCCCTCCAGGGAAAATGGTCAAATATGAGGCACCAGAGTACGCGAGAAAGTCATGTCCAACTCTCCACTCTACTGTGGAGAATGTTCTGACCATTGGCTAGATCTGGGTAGGGGTTTAAAGTTTACAGCCTGTATTGTCCTTGGCTGGTACCTTAGTTTGTGGGACCCCTGGACCCAAATCTGCCTATCACAATGTTCTACTTGTAGGTTTCTAGGACCCTCTGGATCCTTCTACTTTGCCATTCTTCCATGCTTCTTTCATCTAGAGTCCCACTAGAATGTCCTCTCCACTGTCCCAGTTTCCTGGTAATTGAAGGCTTTCATGGGACAGGCCCCTTGGGCTAATATGCAGATATAACACAGGGGGAGGAAATCCCCCTCAGGAACTGTCATAGGGGAGGGGAATAAGGGGAAAATGGGAGGGAGGGAAGAATGGGAGGAGACAAGGGATGGGATAACCATTGAGATGTAACAAGAACAAATTAATAAAGTAATATATATCCTGGGAAAAAAGATGTTATGGTCCATCAAATTATATATAAAGAGTGAAAAAGAAAAAAAAAAGGGATGTGTGTGCTCATGTGCATTCACCTGTCTGTCTGTCTCTTTACCAGGCACTCATACAGTTCAGCCCACGGGTATGACTGATTCATAATTTTATTGAATGGAATTATCATTCTTTCTGGTATTCTGCCCAGCGAGAATGATAAAATTTCACACACTAATTACCAGTTACCACTCTGGTCTCTCAAAAGATAAACTGCTGACAGAGCCACACTTGACAACGTAATCCCGACCGATTTCAGCATTTCTTCTGGAATCCAAAGTGAGTAGAGCAAAAAGGGGTCAAAACTGGAGGAGAATTTCACAGTTAGCTCTCAGGACACATACCAACATACCTCATTGTTCACAACTCAGTACTGGTTAAATGAAAACTTCAAGTCATTTTGTTTCCTCTTAAGATGCCGTTTGAAAATTTTGTGTAATTGATGTTACGGATTTCAAATTCTCCAGTCTTGTATTATCTATGTTTGCAGCATGTAGGAACCACTGTAACTCTGGAAATGACTTGTTAAGTTTTTTACTTCGGTTGCAGTGTGTTGTTTTTCTTATTTTATGGTGAGTTATCATCTCACTCATAAAGTTTATCATATGTTTGTTGAGGAGAAAACATAACAGGCAGCACTTGGTACCATCTGTAGCTTCAGGTATCCCCAGAGTATCTTAAGACATCTCTTCCCATATGGGAGTAGGGTTGCTCTGCCCATAAAGACATTTCTCCTCAAACCACAGGCCCATGCTCCCTCCAGCATATATTTATATAAACAAAGGACAAACGAGAGGTAGGGAACATATTAGATCTGCATAGTTTATTAAATTTTAGAAGCGTTTTCATGAAAGAAACAAGTGATTATCATGCTGAATTTTTTCTTGACTGTTGAAATATGAAACAGAATTGAAAATCTCAGTGTCATTTAGAGACTAAAGAGTCATTCGTCTTGATTTCCATAGATAACAACTGTGAATACTTCTTTGTTTTAAGCAAACTGTGACCACAGACAGCGCTGGTGTTCAGAGCTGACACTTTTCTTGCAATGGACATAATTCCTATAACTTCTATTCCAGGGGACCTGCAGTCATAGTTACACACATCCATTTACTTGAAATAAATAAATAAATAAATAAATAAATAAATAAATATTTTTCAAAATTTTTAAGCAGATAAAAGTATAAACTTATAGACATGCATGTACTGATGCCATGGTGTTTTTACTAAACAGAGAGTAGAGTCCTAAATATTTTATATGCTCTTTCTTTCTTTTTTCTTTTCTCCTTCTCCTTCTTCTCCTTTTCCTTTTTTTCTTCTTCCTCCTCCTCCTCCTTCTTTTTTTGAGACAGGGTTTCTCTCTGTATCCTTGGCTGTCCTGGACTCGCTCTGTAGAGCTGGCTGGCCTCAAACTAAGAGATCTGCCTGCCTCTGCCTCCCCAAGTGCTATGATCACAGGCATGTGCTACAATGTACAGCTATGTATTCTGTTTCTTATTGTTTTATTTATAAATCTTATCACATCACATTTATTTGTTACGTGTGCATATTTTATATGTATACATTATCACCTTAAGAATCTTAGAAAGTCAGTGCTTTAGGACACCTCATAAGCATCCCACTTCTAACGACTTCATTTTCTATGTTATTATTAATATTTATCATATTATATTACAAAGCTGATAATTCAGTGAACTGTAGTTGATTTCTGTTATTGCCTTGTTTTATTCCAGTCTAATAATATAAAACTATGTCAACTGCATAAAGACAGCATATTCATCACATGTACATTGTATGTGGCAGCTGATACAATAATTTTTAAATATTTAGTAAGAAAAAATATACCCTGTATCACCATTCTTAATTGAGAAACTGTTTGAGAGCATTCTGAGAATTTCCTTTAGACGTAGACATAACCACAAATCAATCTCCCAGTTTTACATGCTACAGATTATTTATTGTAGTTTATCATTATTGAATGAGCCATATTCTCACATATTTCCTTAGCCCTTTATTATATTATACTACATTATATTATATTATATTGTATTTATATTATATTATATTATATTTGCTATATTATGGGTAAGAGCACATTTCTATTTTATTATTTATTTAAATTTTATTTTATTCAATCACTTCGCAGCCTGAGCCCCGTCCTCTCCTCCCAGTTCTGCCCTCACGCCACTTCCCCAATTCCTCTTCCTCCTCCTTCTCAGGTAAGCAGAGGTACCCTAAGGGTGTACCGATCCACCCTGAAACCTCAGCACAGTCACAGCAAGACTAAGTAAATTCTCTCCCACTGAGCCCAGACAAAGCAGCCCAGCCAGGGGGAAGGGATCCAAAGGCAGACAACAGAGTCAGAGATAGTCCTTACTCCCATTCTTAGGGAACCCATATGATGACCAAGCTGCACATCTTTTACATTTATGTATGGGTCTAGGTCTGGCTCAAATAAGCTCTTTGCTTGATGGTTCAGTCTCTATGATGACCCATTAGGCCAAGTTAGTTTACTCTATAGGCCTTCTTGTGGTGTCCTTGACTCAAAATTTCTCTTGCCTACAAGAAGTGTATGGACAAAGATGAAGCAGAGATTGAGGGAATGGCAATCCAATGACTGGCCCCAACTTGAGACCCACACTGTGGGAGAAAGCCAGCCCCTCACACTATTAATGATAGTCGGCTGTGCTTGCAGACAGGCGCCTCGCATATCTGTCTTCCGAGAGGCGTCATCCAGCAGCTGGTGAAAACAGACACAGAGGCCCACAGCCCAACAATAGGCCGAGCTTGGCGAGTTTTGTGGAAGAGTGGGAGGAAGGATTGAGGGAGCCTGAGGGGGCAGTTTTTCATTTTAAATGCTTTACTTTCTAGTATAGCTGGAAACAAAACTTTCTTTTATATGGTCTCACGAGAACTGGAGCATATATCTAAATGTCAAGGAAGAAGCATGTAAACAAAGGCCTTTCTACCTTAATGAAAGCAGGCTTGTCCCGTTGCTGTAATGAAGGGCTCATTTCCACTATGGAAGAAGAGAAATCACAAGTGCCGCTGTTTGGCGCACTCTATGAGAGATGTCCAGAGAGATCTATGTCCTCCGCGTGTCATCCCTTCCATTTGCCAACACAGAAGGTTACACTTTGCTGCAAAAGCAAGCCAGGCAGACACTTCCCAAGGGATGAAAATGAGTGCCCGGGGCTGGCCCAGTGCAGTTGGAAGCGTGTAGCATGTTCGCATGCCCCTGAGGCAAAGGAGCCCTGTCTTAGGTCAGTACATAAGTTTACCGTCAAGAGACGTCTGTCCATAGTGAGAGAAGGCCACCTTCTTATTCACCCCCTATTACACACTAGATGCAATCTGTGAGTAAATCTATGGAAAAATGAGAGGCAGAAATTGAGGCAAAGAAAGTGACTGAGCTAACATCCAAGAAACGACTGAGTTAAATGAACAGACAGCTCTGCATGCACTCTTTCCCAGATAGAAGTCACCTCCTCTGTCCTTTTATGTTTTCCCTTTTGGACAAAAGGCTTTTACGCATGTTCAGGTGACCTGTCAGCTCATGGCAGCAAAGAAACAATATTGTCAGTGTTTCACATCAGGAAACATTATGATCGTGAGAAGGCATCTGATTTTCCCATCTACCGAGTGATGGGCCTGTGTCTTCACTGTGCTGAAGTTATACAGTGCAGTCTGAAAGCTCTGACCAAAGGTGCCAGGAGTGCTAAATTCTGTACTGGGAACAATTTAGAAGCTTGTTTAACTCTCAAACTTACCTTCGGAATAGATTCTTGCATCTTGTTGCTCAAGTGGACGTAGGTTGAGGCATTTAGTTTATTTGTGTCTAGCTTTGAATTAAAACTAAAAACTTAACACAGGCAGAGTGGGCAGCTTGTATTTGTTGGAGTGCTTGCCCAATTGCATAAATTTCCTTAAATTAATGTTGTATATTATTCTATATTCAAAGCCTCTCATTATTTTATTATTATTATTATTATTATTATTATTATTATTATTATTATTATTATTATTACATGTGTTGCATGCACAAGAGTCCAAGTGTGTTAAGTATGTGTATGTGTACATATATGTGGATGTCAAAGCCAGATGTGCAGGGTCTTCTTCAGCTTGTCTCCTGCTCATTGATCTCAATAGCTGAATGACAGCTTCTGTATTCAGACACTTGCTGGCCTCTTAGCTCTTGGGATCTGCCTGTCTCTGCCTTTCAATGCTTGGGATACGGACACACATAAGCGTGCCCAGATTTTTATGCTGGATGCTGAAGATTGAGACTCAGGTCCTCATGTTTGTGGAGCAATATCTCCTACCCACTGAGGTAGCTCCACACCCCTCTAAATAATTATTGCTAAACACTTAATATCACACACAGATTTTTTTTTCCTGAAAGCATGAATATATATGTCAAGGTGGTTAATGGTCCTGATAACGTATATCCCCAAGGCTTCTCAGGTCTGTGGTATTCCAGCAGTTAATTCAGTTATAAGACCAATTTATAAGACCCATGTTGGTGACAATAAAAATCCTATTTAAGGAAACTTCCAAAGGGAAATTTTGACTCTTTAAATTTTTCTTTATTTATTTAAAATTCAAGTTAAATGTGAAAACCCTAAAATATGAATATGTTAACGTTACAAGGTTCAGGTTGTGTACTGCAAAAGGGCAAAGTGTATTGTTTTATTTTCTGATCTTGAAAGCGATGTATTTTCTGTTTCACTAGTGGGCTTTCTGTCAGGCTAGCAAGGGATACTGAAATCTAGGTTAACAGGAGAGAAGCCGAGCTGGAGGCAAAGCATCGATTCTTGGCTGAGTCCTGGGAGGCACTCCAACCTTGGCCTGCATCTGTTCCCTGGGGTCCTGTTACTACTGAAGATTTCCTGGGTTAGCTCTGGCCATGGGCCAAGATGACACGCAGCACAAACATGTGGATAATAAGGTTTACCTCAGAGACAACTTAACACAGGGACGGTCGACACTTAGTTTGTAACATGGGCTTGAAAGCCTTCCCTCTTTCAAGGGCCTCCTTGAAGGTTTATGTCTCCATTAGAGTGTTGTACAGTCCAGTGTGAGAGTAAGCAGCCGTGGGCGACAGGACTACCTCCTGCTGATATTCGATGCTTTTCTCAAGATGTGAAGAAACGATATAGCAGTGTTGATATTTTTTATTGCCGTATCATTTCACAAATCATGTAAATTTACAGATGCAACACTCGTCAGAGACACCTGTGGGTTTTTCCTTATGTGTGTCCTTTACGAGACACAGTGACACCAATCATAAAATAATGTAATGAGGTAATTAGACAAGTGGAGATATAGGAAGATGAGCTTGAAAGACAGATGATAGTTAACTAGACGACGATGATGATAGATGGTAAATACATAGATAGATAGATGATGGATGGATTACGGATTGATGGATGGATGGAAGGATAGATGGGCAGATGGACAGACAGATAATAGACAGACATATATTAATGCCATAATTAGCTGTAACTGTGAACTTGAGATAGTTCAAAATTGTTGAAGGAGTCTCAGTTTGAGTATTGCCTTCATCTGATGGATCTTTTGAGGGGGGCATTTTCTTGATTGCTGCTTGATGTAAAAAGGCCCAGGGCACTGGGGTAAATGCTATTCCTAGCAAGTGGCTGAACAGAAGCCAAAGAGCTGACCTGAAGACACCCTTCCCACATGGGTTCAGCTTTAAGCTCCTGCCTTAAGTTCATGCCTTGGCTTCTTTGAATATCGAGTGTAAAATATGAATTCAAGTAAACTCTTCCCTGAGTCACTTTTGGTCCTATTAAAACCCAAAACCAACTGTGCAAGATAGTTCAATGGATGGATTGACAGGTATATGGGCAGAGGGCTAGATGTATGTATGCTTTGCTTGGGTATTTACAGTCAGTCAGAGCTACACATATGTTCTTTATCACAGTAGTTTTGCACTGCATATACTCTGCACTTAATATTATATTTGTATTGTTCGTAACTCTTGTGAGCGGATAAGAAAATTTTGTGGCTCTTGGGCTATGATGTGAATCAATTCAGTATTCCATCAGAGGAGAAGGGGATGCCCAGCAACAGGCAAGCCAAAGCAGTGTCACACAATAAGCAGTGTTTGGAGAACGCGAATTTTAATGCAAGCTGTGGCAGTTCCCAAGAATTGACTAGCATTCAGTGCCGCCAACCTCAGTAAAACATCTAGGGTATTGTATAGATGGGAGGGGCTTTTGGGTGGTGTACCTGTGATCTGACAATACTATTGTTGAGATATGATAAGAGCCCAAAGGCTCATAAGATGAAGGTTCCCAGCTGGTGACAATATTGACAGGTGATTGCAAGATGACGGTACTAAGTCTATCAATGGGAAAATCCATTGACTCGTTCACACTGAATGACCTGTTCAAAGGTAGGTCTTCATTGGATGTCATCAATTAAGACTTCTAATAGCACATGACCCCTATGGCCTATTGCTCTGGTTTTCTTTGCTCCTGTGCTACAGTGAGGTAAGAAGCGCTCGCCTCTGCCCATTTGTGATCATATTCCCATGTGACAGCTCTGGATATGCTCAGAGTCAGCTGACCATAGAAGCAAACTTCTGAGACCTCAAGCCAGTGCAGCTCTTTCCTCTTTTAAGTTGTTTCTATGAGAGGTTTATCCTAGTGACAAAATGTCTGACTTAACTAGCACACAGACACAGACACAGACAGACAGACAGACAGACAGACACACACACACATACACACACACATACACACACACCTTATTCTACTTATTTCTTTTTTTTCTACTTATTTCTTTAAAGCATAATTTACCCTGATTTTCATTGATACCTGGGCAACAAGCATGCACCTGGGAAATAGAGATTGGTGAAGCTGACTGACTGCTTTGTGGGAGCCACTCTCTTTTTAAGTCAATAATACCAATGTGAATTTACAAAAGATGTCATTGAGTCTTCAGTTGGACACACACCTTATACAACCAGGAAAAGGCCTGCCATTGAAAAGAAAGTCTTTTTTTTTTTTTTTTGGTAAGACAGTAATTGCCCTCTTAACCAACCTCATCAAGACCCGTGTGTACATAGGGAAAGTGAATCTCAGGTATTTTCACCAAATTTGAGCATTTGACCAGTTTGAAGAGACCAGCAACAGAATATGTGGTATACTTTCCTCTCTGTACTTAGTTCCAGAAGGTTCTGTCCCTATAGGGAAAGGCCTGGTGGGCAAGAGTGCACCATACTCAAGTATGAGGTCCTCCTGGAGACAGTAGGACTGTTGTCCACAGCAGGTGCCTCCAGGCTATTTCTAAGTTTGTTCCACACTGTGTCTTAAAGTGTCCCTGGAGTCTATGTAATCAGTTACTCAAACTGACAGTGTTTCTCTTCAGACTATTCAAGAATCTGGCAGTCTTTTTCCATCTGTAAATGAGCCTGAGAAATTATTCCACTGCAGGGGTGCACAGAGCAGAGCTATCCACTCATCCCTAGCTTGTCCCAGGTTTCAGCCTTG
The DNA here is from genome assembly GCF_964271855.1 of Acomys minous. NCBI lineage: Eukaryota > Metazoa > Chordata > Mammalia > Rodentia > Muridae > Acomys > Acomys minous. Next base: position 99,930,472 of record NC_140495.1, read on the forward strand.
CAGGAAGATGGACTCCTTGAAGTTGGGATGCTGTAGGGTACATCAGGATCATGTGCTGACATTCTATGATGCATGGTCTTGGCTTTATAACTTGGAGCCTCACTGTCAGTGTCCTCAGCAGAGTGGGTCTGGTGTGAGTTTTTGGTTTATACATCCACAAAATGTCTAGACGGTTCATACGTGAACATATGAACACAACAGCAATGTTATCAAGTCCCTAGTAATATATTGGAAGGTCAGGATAAAAATAGTCTATAGAAACAGTTTCCCAACACAGGTAACTGTGCTAGTCAGTGCACAGAAGTTGGGAAATAAGAAAATCTATGAACCAGTAGTGGTCCTTGTTTATCACATATTCTTAAAGCTTGAAGACTAAAAATCATATAGCAATATTGGAATTTAAGCATATAATTAAAAATTCACGGCCAATACTCATAAGTTTCTATGGCCCTTAAAATTAATATGGCTGTCCCTCTGAGCTTATTATTCTGTGAGACACAGAACATTTTTTATTGATGCTTTCTATCATCGTATGCCTATGTTCTTATTCAATTTCAGTTTTATTTATTTACAAATTGAATTCTTATATTCTGCATAAATCTTCACAACCACCATGTTTTCACACCTCAGCTCAGACAAGACTTGTTCTAATAACTACAATACATAGGGCCTGTCATTAATTCCAAAGAGCAGGATGCGGATTTTATTCCTGGTGTCCACATCTCTCCCCTGATTTACCGTGATAAACTCTGTACTGCTTTTATTTCTGGGGCCCTTGAAGAATAGGTCTTGCTTCTGAAGCAGCTGACATTACAAAAACTAGAAAAGAGAATTCCTAAGCATCTATGGTAAAATGCAATCATACCTTGTACCTAGAAAACCTGGCAGAATGATCAAGCTGAACGTTAGACTTAGAATGAATTTTATCAATGGATGCTTTTGATGCTTACCTTATGCTCACTGTATTTCAAATTAGTTTTATTCGATTTAAAGGCATCTCTCAATCAGCGTTACTACCTCAGGTCTATCTGGCTGGTGCACACATGATTCTCCATGTTATATTAATCTTGTTGGGATGCGCTGGTTTAGGGTGATTCTGAACAGTCTCCTTAGAAATTCTGAGGCAGATCATGTGCAGTTGTTTATGTGGGAACATAAAAGGCTAACGTGGGGAATGAATTGTTCCATTCCAACTGATTTCCCCTCAGCTTTGACTCATTCCCCCCTGGTGACTTCCTGCTAGGGGAACTTGAATGGCAACTTGAAAAGCATCAACTAAGAAGTCTACCGCCTCCGTGTCCAGCTCGGTTCATCGCGTATGCAATAATTTTGTGTATAAGCTCCTAAATAAAAAAAAAGTATTGTTAATATATTTATATCTGTACTTGATGATCCTATGAACAACGATTTTGACAGATGGGCCTCAGACTAACTGACCCAGAACCACTGATTTCTCCCTTCCACCTTCTAAACTTTGTCTGCAGTGGCTGACAAGGCATTCTTGGCTTTAAAACATTTATTAAGCCTAAAATTCCAAAGCTTTTCACAATCAAAGGGGCAAGTAGATATTTATTTTTGCTTTGCTTCGGGAATTATTTATGGGACTCGTATTTGTACAAATAGGGGGTAATATGGTCCTGCAATATAAACCTTCCCAGGATATTTGAAATACTGACCTGTACTATACAAAGAAAGCAAATCTTGATTTATCTTGTACTAATGAACGGTTTATTTCACGACATGATACTTGATGCAGCATTCTTCTAACAGGTTTGAACATAGTTTGGCAGGAAAAGATGAGCATTTGTTTGAATCTATGGGCCTTGGAGTGAAAGCAGAGGGCTAGCCAGCTCCTCAGTATCTAGAGTTTAGCATCATCACCATTTCCTGTTCTGCTCTCTAGTTTAGTTTTTCCTCGTTTTACCACTGTCTTTAACGGTAGTTCTGTTTATCAGGGGGAGTACTTAAGTGAGATTTATAAACACACACACACACACACACACACACACACACACACACTGGAAATATATGTGTCTTATACCCTCACTTCTTGGAACTTTTTCTTTCCTTTTCATACTTAGACATAATCTATAGAAAGTCTGCTCCAATGAAGACCACAGATTAGGAGACACACGTCTCATTCTCTTCCACAGGTCTTTGACACACATTACTGGTGTGACCCTTATCTCAACCTTAAATGGATGGGGTTTTTTTGTTTGTTTGTTTGTTTGTTTGTTTGCATGCTTGCTTTAAAAAAATTGCAACTGGCAGGGCGTGGTGACACATACTTTCAACTTTCAATCCCAGCACTCAGGAGGCAGAGGCAGGCAGATCCCTGAGTTCCAGGCCAGCTTGGTCTACAGATATTTCCAGGGCATATAGGGCTACACAGAGAAATCCTGTCTCAAATGACAATGACAATAAACAACAACACAAGATCTTGGGAAAGTATTTTTCTGTTGTTGTTTTATTTACTGTCTAAATAGATAACTCGTGTCTCCTAGCTTCATGCTTTACTGGTTCTGACTGTTGTTCTTTTTCCAGAAAACTGTAAACCTTCCTCATTAGTATGCCTAGAAAAATGTTATTTAATATTGGCATTGTACGAGTTGTGAGGTCCATCCTTGTTATGTTTAAAGGCTTTACACTTGTTTTGTTTCTTAAACATTACAACTCTTACCATTTCTATTCTTTGATTTATTTTTTTATTTTTTTGCTTCTTTCCTTTCTCTCACTGTATTTCAGTTACAGAATTTGTTTCATTTTTTTTTCTCTCCACTTTTTTTCATTTGGTTACTTTAACTGGCTTGCTGGCAGGTGCTTCTCTCCACAGGAGTGGGAATCAGTTTCTCGTGGGCTTTGGAATCTGGTCATGAAAGCTAGGTAAGTTCTGCACCAGGAAAACATATCGAGGAACCAGGAGAAATGGTGTAGCCAGGTGTGTAACAAAGTATCTTCTCAGTCTTATTCATGGAAGATCAGCTCAGGGGAGCTCGTCCACTCACCCATGAGGAGTGCCATACAACTGGGGGACAACCGTCAGGGCACCCCCTGCATGATTTTACTGCCTCTGGAATCTCCTCTTCACCACATGACCTCCTTATGTCTCTTTATAGGTAGCTTGGGTCTTGAGATATTTTCTTTTCAGTCCTATGAAACCCTTATAATTGATTTTCTGATAGTACTTTTTAAAATGAGCTGCCATGGTAGCTTCTTGTTCTGATCTCAGAATATGAATCTTTTTGTTTATATAAGAACATTTGTTAGTGTGTGTTTAGCATACTTCTTTGCTCCCAACGTGTCTTTTTTTTCTTCAGGCTGACTTCTTCCTCCCCTAGCTATGTAATGGTGTGATTTGTCTCCGATTTCCTATATTTGCTTTTTTTCTTAAATATCTGCTATTCTTCATTATTTCTACACTAAGTGGCAGTGGCTCTCCATTGGGCCCAGAGCAGCATTTCTACAGACCTTAGTGAGATCTGGAACATTCTCATTCCAGAGGGAAGCTTGGTTTGCCTTTGAAGGTTTGTATATGCTAACTATTTCAGGTAAACCTACTTTTCTAGTATGTTCCCTATTAGCAATGCCAGCTGTAGGTAATGCTGCTCAGGCTAAAGTCTTCCATGGATACATTTTTCCAAACAGCAACTTCCCCTAAGTCTCCGCTAAGTTGCGGGAGGAGTTGGGAAGCTGCTTAGATGCAGAGGAGGGTGAATCCTTGGTCCAAACTGCAAAGCCCCATATGTGGTTCCTGCACTGAGTCATTGGCATTTTCTTGGTTTCTTAACATTTAATTATTTATGGTAGCAGTAGGGAGAGAAAGAGAAAAATGTGTATTGGGGATGCTATCTACAATTACCCAAATTGAAAACAAATTTTATTGTTGTTATTATTATTATTACAAGCTAATAAAAATAATTTGAACCATTTTAGCCAGTATTTACAAATTTTACTTTTATGATGATGTTACACAATATAGAATTTAGGATATAGTTATTATTAATTGTTCTATTTTCAATATGAAGCATTTGAAATTCAGATTAGTAAGGTGACAGCAAACATATATGCATCCATGTTTTACGTAGTTCACTATGGATGCTTTTTTCTTTTCTATCTTTTTCTTTTTTTCTCGTACTTTTTTCTTTTCTTTTTCTTTTATTTATTTATTTTTTGGAAATAGAATTGTTATTTTTCCTCATTGTAATTTTATGATTCTTCAGGGATGCAGCCAAAAAAGCCGAAAAAAAAAAAAAAAGGTCAACATGTTCATGCACCAACTTAACAATGTAAACACGTCTCTGTCTTATTAAATAAACACTGAGGAAAAGAGAAACCCCACCAGCATTGGTGTTTCTATATTTGCTATTTCTATGTATTTTTGGGATTTATTCTGGTAGACTTGATTGTGACTTTAAGGTTTGCTTCCTTATTTTGACAGCCTCACTAATTGATTTTGAGCCCCCCCCTTTTTTTTTTTTTGCTGAGATCAATATCCATCCTCTTTATCCATTAAGAAATATGCTTTTCTCAGAATGCAAATGTCAGGTATCCCATATTCTAATCACCTTAAAATTTCCTCTTTCTCAGTTTCCTGTAACAGAGTGAATGTGTGCTTAAGTAGCACTGTCAGTTGATCGTTTCCCCATCTTTTCAACAGCATTCCCAATTAGTTTGTTACTCAGAAGTCTGCACATCGAAACAAACTGACAGAAGAGAACTTTTCATGTTTAAAATCTGTCAGATGAAAATAAATCATGACGGAACATTCCCTTCACTCCTATCCTCATCGTTATAACCCTCCCGCATTCTGGGTTTCTGCCTTCCTATTTTGGTAACATTCTAATTTTTTTTACTATGGATGGGCATTTTCCGTGCTTTGCATTTTTAACAGTCTCAAATGCAAAGTTTAATATGTCTGTCTTGCGCTACTAAACTGATAATTACAGATCACTTCGATTTTCTTCTTTTGCTACATATGACTTTGGCTCCAAATGTATCTTCTAAACTTCCAAACAGAGTCGTGCTTAAATGCTTAGGCTCACAGCAGGCCACCCCCCACTCAGCCAGCAGGTGACGTCCTATGGATCTTTACAGTGTGTATAGAACCGAGTTATCTTTTCAATACTTGTTAGATGGCAAACTTTTAGGTTTTTGTTTGTTTGTTTGTCTTGTTTTGTTTTGTTTTGTTGAGACAGGGTTTCTCTCTGTAGCCTTGGCTGTCCTTGACTCGCTTTGTAGACCAGTCTGGCCTTGAACTCATGGCGATCTGCCTGCCTTTGCCTCCCAAGTGCTGGAAGTAAAAGTGTGCGCCACCATACCCGGCACACTTTTAGGTTTTTATTCAATAACATTTTTGGTTTCATCCTTAGATACTATTATTCTTTGCAGTACACTGTTAGTCTGTGGTTTTATTAAAGAGCTTTCTTTATTAACTCACAATTTTGATGCTGTCTTGTTTTAATTTAAAAAGTTTCCTATTTTCTTATTTCAATCTAGATTGCCCTATGACACACAAATAACATTATCTGATCTCTTCCTAGTCATTCCTTGTGTTCCTGTTCTCCCTTTTGGGTTGAATGGAATGCTGTGCAGGAGCCATTTCGCAGAGTGGAGTTTTGGGGTTCCTTTCTTCTTTACCTTGGACTTGAGTTTAATTACAATGATGATTTGTTCCTTCAAGTCTATATACCAAAGAAAATGTCTAGTCGTTTGTATCTGGTTTAGTTCACTGCCTTAGGAACTATCAAACTATTTATTTATTTATTTATTTATTTATTTTTGTATTTGTTTTTTGAGACAGTGTTTCTCTGTGTATAGCCTTGGCTGTCCTAGACTCACTTCGTAGACCAGGCTGGCCTTGAACTCACAGAGATCTGCTTGCCTCTGCCTCCCGAGTGCTGGGATTACAGGTGTATGCCATTTTGGCTGGCCAATTTTATTTCTTAAGGAAAGCTACGTAATGACTGCTTCTGGATTGCCTTGTAAATATCAGAAATGAACGGACTTTTATGATAGTTGGCCACTCATGAACCTTTAGAGTCAATTTCAATTTTAATCTGTGGTTAATTGCAGTTTTTAATGTATTGCTCAGGGTCTTTACATCACTACCACCTCACAGCTCTTTTGCTCTGCCTTGATGTTCTTACCACAGCTAAGGCTAGCACTCATGGCCTGTGGGCACTGTAATGTATATCTGCTGCAGTTCATCGATGGAGGTCACTCACAGGGCAGAGCCTGAGCCACAAGTCACAGTGGCCCAGACCCCCACGCCCTCCAGCGGCTCTAAGATTTCATCCCATCTGGGAGTATATGTGTGCTATTTTCTATATTTAAAAAAATTACATAATTTTTTTCTCAAAAGAGTAGATGTACTTTTTAAACTTTATATTTTCCCCCGTTGAAATACATGACTCACGTAAATTTTTGTATAATGCTTCTAAATCCTGAGTAAAGTATATAGTAAACTATCTTCACAAACTGTTTCATTTGTTGCCTCTTGTTTTCTGGATCCTCTTGTGTGTATAAGTGCTGGAAAGGTGAACACAATTATTGCTTTCCTGGCAGCTTTTCCTCTGACCCAGTGTGATGGTTTTACTTATTAACAGTGTTAATCCTGCTGTGTAATTGCTACCTACGTTGGTTTATTTATTCTTCATTGTAAATTCTACACCACCAGGCATCTATAACATCCTGAATGTATTTTTGTTTATATTTCCAGTGCATAATTTGGCAGTTCATTTATTTTTATTCCTTTTATTTGTAAGTAAAATTTTACCTTTTTTTTTTTTTACAAGTTGGAGTTGGATTCTCATCTGTAAGCCAATGAAAGAACTTTCCTTTTAGTAAGTGAGCTAAGTCTTTATTTATATTTTATCTCATGTCTTCAATGAAATATATTACACGGAAGGTTGTTTCTATATATTTTCTATATCTTTTCCTCAATTTTAGTTGCATTGCAAATTTAATTTTGGAGTTTTATTATACTTTTCCCTCAGGAAAGTTCGTCATACTACAGTGATTGCTTTTATACCAAAATGCATGGAAGCTACCCTTTTCCCTCATTCTGTCAGCTCACATTGCTATTCATCTCTCAGGCCAGTGTAGCTGGGATTCTCCCCATAGAGCTGGCAGGGACTAGTCTGATTTTATGCTTCTATCATCAAGTTTTATTTATACATTCATATTTCATTGTCATGAAATTCACTCATATACCCTTCAAGTTTGCCACAGTGTTGAATTTTCAGTTAATTTTACTTGGTCGGGCATTTTTTTTTTTTTAATTTTTACTCATTTTGTAGAGTTTCTCTCATTTTCTCTTCCAAGGGAATGGAGGTCATTTTCTAGAGGGCACCATGGCTCTTCTGCACTGTGTTGAGTTGAACTGAGTGTGTTCAACTTTGCTGGTGTACACTTGATTATTCCAGGTGAGGTTGGCTGAAGCTTAGCAGTAGTTGGTGTGGAGTTCACACTTCTTTTCTTTCTTTGTATGGGACTTGGGCTTTCTTCCTTGAGGTCATTATACTTTGATTGTTCCTCATACAACTTTCAACTGTAGGATTTCACAGCCCTTATATTTGTGTGTTTTATCTTGAGTTATTCATTCTACTATAAATTTTGGATGCTAACACATTGTATACGTAACTTGGTTAACAAATATTTGCATATGGAACTATCAAACATGAGGAAAACTATTTCAATCTTAATAAGAAAATCATCTCCAGATTACACATGACTATCTGTAAACTCTTTTACAAAGTTAGTAAAGTCTATGCTTTCCTTTTCTCCTTCTAACAGTCTAGGCTCCTTTCTTTTCATAGTAGCTTATGTAGATGTGAATTTTTCGCATATGGTACATATGTGGTACATTCAATGTAATTCATAACTCACCCCATATTTTGGGCAGAAATAGTAGTAAAGTCAATTTCAAGGCCGGTGTACGTATAACTCATATGCTTAGTGTAACGTCTTAGTACCATTTCTGCTGCTACAAAAGCCAGGAATCAGTTAAGCTCAAGGTGCTGATAGCCAGGATGGCATCTGATTGACATCTGATGAGGAATGCAAGGCTGCATTATAAGACTTAGGGCGGCATCTGTTGAGGTAGAGCAAGATGTTCAGCCTCAGTCCTGCTTCCTTGTCCCTGTCCTTGTACGTATGTGTATGTGAACGTGTGTGTGTGTGTGTGTGTGTGTGTGTGTGTGTGTGTGTGTGTATGTGTATCACAAGGAACAACCTTGGCCTTTTTTTCTAAGGCATTATACATCTTGTTTTGAGGCAGGATCTCTCATTTGGTTCGTATCTTACCAAGCAGGCAAGGCAAAAGAAGACCCAGCAATCACCAGTCTCTGACATCCATTGCAGGGCTTACCAGCCCACGCCACCAAACCCGGCTTTGCAAAAGTGGGTCCTCCAGACTGAACTCACATCCTCTTCCTTACAAGTCACCTACTTTACCGACTGATCTTCTAAGCCTTCTTTTTCTTCTATGGCCACTGGTGGCATGATTGAACCAGACATCATCATTTCTCCTCATTATGATCGACACCCTAAGGTCTAGTCTCCATACGCTGTTAACACTTAAATTACAGATGTACATTTTTCCAAAGCATGAACTCTTGGGAGAAAGATTTGAATAACAAAATACCAAATAGGGATAGTGACATAGCTCATGTGGGACCTAGCATACAGGAGGCTCTGAATTGGAGCTCCAGGAACACATAAACCAGGTGTGTTATTATACACCAAGAAAGTGAAACAGGAAAGTCATGAGTTCGAAGTCATCCTCAACTACATAGAATTTGATGACAAGGACAACTTGGGGCAGGAGAGACCCTATCTCGAAAATAGAGCCAAAATACACTTGAAAGAGTGTAATACAAGAATAGGGTCCACATGGCTAGACTAATTAAGAGTGCATAACATGGGAACGAGATAGAGTAGATAGAACCCATCAGACAATCAGTTTGTAGCCTCTGGTGTGTTTTCAGTGGCAGCAAATTTCTAAATGCAGTTTGCTCGTGATTGACAGTGTTTTCAACAAGCGTTGAGCTAACAGTTGAATAGCTACATGCAAATAGGAACTTTGATCTGTTTGGCATGTTGTAAAAGTTAAAGGTGGTTGCAGATCAATGTTCAAATTTTAAAACAAAGTTCCAGAAAAAAAAATATGAAGGAAAGTCTTTACACTTTAGCTTTTTCAAACCTGAGAGATGTGATAACACGTGACATGTCATTGTTTTGTGGTACATAATAGATTACGGTATTGAATTCTATTTTAATTAAAATATTTCATCTACAAAACACTGTTAGAAGAATAAAAAAAATCAAATGAGTTGCAGACTGATGGGAAGTAATGTGTGCTTAGGTTGAGTTAGTGTGTTAATTATTATAACAGCCAGTGCCTCTTAGACCTCCAGGCTTTAGGAGATTTTGCCATCTAATATAACTTGCCACGTGATCCGTTGTGTCACAATGGAGAAAACTGTATTTCAACCTTAATCCTGAGATTAAAGTGGGATTCTTTTCTAGGGTTTTATTTGAAAATCTTCTCAGTCTAATAAATATCTGCTATATTTTATCATGAGTAATATTAACATTTTATTTTCTGTTCATAGGTAATGCAATGTGTTAATTTAGTCACAAATCTGGTCTTTGCATTCTCAAACAAGAAGAAAACTCTCATCTTACAGATTATAATGAAAATATTACAAAGTAGTTTAATTACATGTTGTAGGCTTCTACATCATCATCTACCTTCTTTGGCAGTATCTGAACCCATTTAGAATTTAGCTTATTTCTACATTAGGGTATGAGTTACTCTATGTTCAGTTATGAGTTTGAAAAACAGCATCATTTTTCCAGGTTTAGCTAAAGTCTCTAGTGATTCCTACAATTAGATATGTGCTCTTAAAATTGCACTCACAGCATTGTTTTCGAACTACTGTATTTTTGGGACCATAAGATGCACTTTTCCTTCCAAAAAGGGCGGGGATTTGGGTGTGCCTTATGGTTTGATTTCTGTCCATCAACAAAGAGGTCACTTACCAATGTCTTCAGCGTGCCAGCCGAAGAACACATGCAGAGTTTTATTGCTCTAAATACTGGGCGCGTCTTATGGTCAGGTGCGTCTTATGGTCCAAAAAATACATAGCATCATATCATTCTGTATCTCCATGCATTGTACACATGTGTGTATGCACTCTCAAATATCACGTGGTTTTGGAATGCCATGAAAATGGCTGCGGCTATTGTGCTAACTCATCAAAATCTTTACATTTCTGGAAGATGCATCAGGAATTGTCCAAAACTGGACTTGAAGCACTTCTAGAAATTGATTCATGTAACTGGAGATTGATTTTTGGAAGCACTTCCCTCTTGTTAGTCTTTCCTGTTCTCTAAAGTGGTTCCTAGCCCTGGAAGCAGCATATGCGAACATTCGAGGTATTAACCTGTGCTAGCTTAGTGCATCAAATGCCAGGAGACTTATTGCATCAACTGTGTCCTTAACAGTAAGAACGAACAACATGAATATAGAGTCAGTGTAGGGGAAAGGAGAACCAGAGAGGAGACCATGGAGTTAGCAGATAGATGTTTGTTTGTGTCTGTTCTCTTATCACAAGAGCATTCACTCTGTGGTTGAAAGGGGAGTTCCCTCAGTGAGCAGTGCAGTGCCTGGAATCCAATGGAGAATAATGAAGTTTATACCAACTATATCATTAACAGCCTCATCCTATAATAAACATGCATATTAAAAAAGAGGCAGGCACTGGCATATTCAATAATTTTCTGTAGCTTTTATCATCTGTTCATTCATTTATAAAAGTATGTGTGCGCACATATAGTGTAGATACGTAGGTCTATACATAATTATATGTTTAGTCAAATTCACTTGTTTGTATACATTTTCATTATTTAGTATGTGTGGGTGTGAGTGGGCATGTGCAAGCACACTCATGCTCATGTGGAAGTCAGAGGATAGCGCATTAGAATTGGTTTTCTCATTCTACTGTGCATGTCTATGTCATTTTCTGGTGGTTAGATATCAGAAATATTAGCATATTGGATAAAAGGGGCATTTGAAAAAGGAAACAGAGCACAAATTAATGTTTATGACATTGTATGTCTCATTCTTTTAAATCCTTGTTTTAATATCAATTTATCCTGTGTGAGATAGTCTGAAATGCTGGACCAGTTGGGCCCAGAAGCTTTCTTCAAAGTTGTCCTGGGAGCTGTCTTGTTCTGATGAGTAACAGCAGCTGAAGCACTTGATGTGGGAAAGTGAAGGATGCAGGACGTCAGTGTCCAGCATGCTGACATTCAGAATTTTAGACTCAGCAAGGTGGAAAACATGTTTTCTTCAAGGTTTCCAGATACAAATAGCCAAAACACTTTCAATGGAACATTTATATAATTCCTGATTGTTTCATCATTCTTCTTGCTGTATGTAGTTTATTGTATATGTGTGTAACAATATAAATGTATATGTAAAATCAATAAATAAACTTAAAAATTAATCAGAACCTGAAAAAAAACACAATTTATCCAAAATATTTTTTAAACAGTGCCCTTAACTACGCATATATGGATTATTTTAGGAGCAGAAATTATGCCTACTAGCTGTTTTCCTTAGTTAGAATCTTCCTTTGTCAGCCCTTACTCCATACCAAGGTGTGGCCAATTGTTTACTTAGCTTCTGCATGTGATGAGAAAACTGTCTTTCATGTGGGTAGTAAGGCTTCTAACTCTGATAGGAACCTGCATTACAGAGAGCCCCACAGAGAAGAAGGGTAACAGCCCTTACCCCAGTCATGGAAGGTGTTTCCTTTGCTTTGTAAGTTACCTGCTCAGGCCAGAAACAGTGTGCTTGCCTGTGGTAGGTGAGTTCCAATGTGAACATCTGTGTTTCAAGAGACTTTAAAACCTAACATTGGTTCCTCCCATCCCTGAAATATATATAATGCTTTCCTCCTTTTTTAAATTAATTTTTTTATTTTTTTTACCAGCTGGAATGTCAGTTGATTCACACCCACTATTAGTGTGATAATATGTCATACATTGTGTTTGTATAACTGCCTCTGATATGTCCAAGCGTTCCCAACCATGCACAATTTGAGTCTCTGTTATTTATTCTTTCTTTTGAGCATACACAGTATCTCTGCTACCCCCGTTATCCTGTTGTGAATTAAAGAGGGATATTAGCATGCAGCTTGATGGACTGTGTGAGATATCCAGGGCAGAAAAGTTCAGGGTTAGAATTGAAATATAAGGAATGTAAGAATGAAAGGGAAATGATGAGTATATTTTACTCAAAATTGAAAAGTGAGTGTCAATGGAATAGAAACAAAATGCATAGATTTCAGGACTAGCTAAGGGGAAATGATTTTGTACGGAGGCGATAAATATTTCAGAACTTAATGATGGAATATAGTAAGAAAAATCAATTATGCTGCCTCATGTTCACAGGGTTTTGTTTTTCTTTTTGAGACAGGGTTTCCCTGTGTAGACTTGGCTGTCCCTGGACTTGCTTTGTAGACCAGGCTTTCCTCAAACTCACAGAGATCTGCCTGCCTCTGCCTCCCTGAATGCTGAGGTTGCAGGCATGTTCCTCTGTTCCTGACTTGTTTTCATGACTTTCTAATAATTGTTTACTGTCTTCCCCTGTAATATCAAATATTTATTTGTCCATGCTCAGAAATAGGCAGTAAGGTACCTAGTATTAGCTTCTGATTTTGTGCAAGAATTATCACCTTAAACCTCCTTTGTAGCTTTAACGCAGTCACATTGTATAGAGGATGTTGTGAAACTATAAATGAATAAATCACCACTCTAAGTGCAACACAGTACAGTATAGAAAGAATTTGACTCACATTTTAAACTACAACTTGATGATACCAAGCAAACATTTTTCTTTGTCCATGAGCAGCATTGGAAAGCAGTGATGACCTACATATTTAGAGCTTTCTCTGAGATGTCTTTAGGGAGCCTAGTGGAGCCTCTTTCTGGGGAGTGCGTGTGTGCTGGTCCGTCATAGTTATAGAAAACATACAAGTCCCTGGCCACAGTTTGCCTTTGCTGCTGTAATACGTCCAGACTTAATGTGGGAGAGACAGTCTCTGGATAATCGTAGAATCGATATGTTGCCCTTTCTTTGTTTATTAATGGAGGGATCCGAGCAGCACTGCAAGTTGTAAGACAATCGCTCTTTATTCTTTCTCTACAACATTAGGGAATGGCACCTTAGATGGTTGTTAACACTTTAAATGCTCCCTGCCCTGCCCCTGTGCCCTCCCCAGACTTCATTTTTCTACTGATCTTACTCCTGGCATAACATCTCTAGCTCATTGTTTTCTGCCTTTTCCTGATTCCAGAATCCCCGATTTTGGTAGCCTTGATTCTGGAGACAGGCCTGCCAGTTCTTTTTTAGAAGAATCAGCTTGTTAATAATGATTAAATATCAAATGCTGCTGTGCTTATTGGGACCACAAGGGATTAAACAGAGGAATGAGATGGTAGGCAGATGCTGCACGCAGAACTGTGTCCACAGCTCTATAGAGCATTGTTTTCAGTTCTAAATTAGTTCTGGGTTGTATTATTGTAGATTAAGGAAAGATAATTGCCTTTGTTTTATATGTTAGCCCACCAAGGAAGATCTCTGCCTATTTTACATCTATTGCTACTTTTATGTTAACAGTATCCACCAGTGTGGTTCAGCTGAGGAGGTTGGATACCTGAAATGTATCACAATAATATTTTATGATTTCCATCACCCAGGTAAAACCTGCTTTGCTTCCATCTCTTAATGCTACAAACAATCAGTTGAGCTTAAACTTGTAGGCCTTTCTGCATGCTTTTGGTTATGATATATAATCTTAGTTATGTGTTTCTCCTCACAAAATAAGTAGTTAACCTTTCAACTGTTCTCCCTGGTTTTGGCAATTTCCATTTACTATTGTAGCTATTTCTTCACAGTAATTTTAGAATGCAAAATTGTTTTCTAACATCCTTGACTGCACATAAAGCCTTCAGATGCTCCTGCAAAACCAGATGTGCATGGGAAGATGTATATGTATATATGGATACACACATTTATTCAGTGTGCTAAAGGTGTCCAAGAAGGCCTTTTGACAAAAGCTAAGGTGTAATCCTTACACAAGAAGAGTGACAAATTATCCAAACCTAAGGTATGGTCATTTAGACAGTGTCATTAGCAAACTATTGTGTAGCAAAGTGCAGAGACACACTTACAAAGGCAAAGCCATGAGATCTCTCAAAAGACTTGTCATGCCCAGCTAAGAAAAATTTCCATAGTTGATGATTTCTTTGGACAAGATGTTTGAAATAACAACTCCTCAGCACTCAGGTGAAGACCCAGTTCCTCAGTGCTGTGCAGTCTTTGCTAACACCCTCTCTGTGAGTGCTGTCATGTTTGCTCGATTCTCTGGATTCAAAACTACTTTTGCAAGGTTAGCTGCTGCATTTGGTGGAAAAATATAAACTCCTAAGTAAGCAATTCATAGAGGCAGTATTTGTCTTTTTATATGGTTTGCAGTCAATGCACTATAGCTGCCCAGTAAATATGTTGTAAAAACAGGTTATTAAGTAGCTTGAGTGAATATATTTTAAAAATTAAAAAATTTGTAATGCAGATTGGCTGGTTATTTAATTTGAATGGCCCTTATGACTCTCACTTTTTTTCTTTAGTTGAAAAAAACACTAACTACAATATTTGGGAATTACAACATTTGTTTAGGAACAAACACAAGAAAATAAAAATTGAGCTGTACAACCATGTCTGAATACTAATCTTAAGTAATTTCCTTTAACTGGAAGGCAAAGGACCAGACACATTTACTTGTATTCTAAAAATTAAACAAAGAAGATTAGCACTTTTGAAATAGCATGTAAGGGCCTCAGGAAGCACACCCGTTACAGTAGTTCCAGAGACCAGATCTCAGGCACCCAGCTACTCAGAACCTTAGAGTTAAGCAAAGGCTGTGAACACTCAGAGGGTGATTTCGTTTCAACAGGCAAACTGAGAGAAATAGAAAGTCAAGGTGAGTCATGGCACGGAGAGCTGGCTTTGAAACACAGTGCGTCTTTTTATCTCTGTCCACCACTCACTCTGGAAAGCTTGGAAACACTCTCTCACTGCCACGGCCTCTGACACTACCCACTCTGACACACACACGCACACACACGCACACACACACACACACACACACACACACACACACACCTTTTCAACATTTGGGGAAAAAATTGGATAAATATATAAAAACCATGAAAATGGACTCACACCTTATAGTTTATACTAAATATTTCTCAAATGATACATATTTAATTATAGATTTTAAATAATAAAAATATAAAAAAATCAGAATGTCAAAAGAAAAGAATTAATATAACTTTGATTGAGATATTTAAAATTGGATGTTTGTACTCAAAGAGTACCTTCAGCAAATGAGATAATAACCCATAAAACTGCAATATACTTTTAAACAACAAATGTTTATTAGGAAAGCTATGTATAATCATTATGACTACTAAGTGTTATTTAATAATACAAGAGACACATTTAAAGAGGTGGCACTCGTTTCATTTCCAGTGAGTAGAAATAAGTGACAAACAAGAGCAAAGACTCTAGCATCACGAGCCACTAGAGCATTTCAAACACAGACTTCAGTGGCTGAGGAGAAAAAAGAAGCCAAAGATAGCAAATGTTGATAAAGAAGTAGAGAAATTGCAATGTCAGTGCACAACATAAACATATAATAGTAATGTTGTCACTTTTACACTTGAGCTAAAATTGAAATCCCATAAAAATGATAGACACCTTTGGTAAAGTGTGTAAGTGTGAGGACCTGGGTAGGAAGGCCAGTGCTCATGTACAAAACCATGCTATGGCAGGCAGGCCCTATCTATTACCCTATTAATTTGGGAGGTTAAGATGGGATCCATGGAACTCTCATGCTAGAAAGCAAAGCTAGTTAGCAAGCTTCTGGTTTCAGTGAGAGCACACCCGCACACCTGTCTCCTACAGAACTAGAGAGTAGTCGAGAAAGACACCTACCATCAACTTCTGGCCTGCTATAAGCTTGTACACACTTGTCCTCAGGTACTTGCTCTGCACACACACACACACACACACACACACACACACACACACACACACACACACTACACATTTTTGGATTTCAAAATATACAATAAATTAAAATTAGCATTTAACGATTCCCCATTTTACATTTATTTTTTAAAGATACAATTTCAAATAGATGATTAACTTGTATTTTCATTGTCAGTCTCAGAATCCTGTCTCAGCCCAACTCTTCCTGCTTGGATCTGACCTATTTTCTGTCATCCATGGGCTTCCATACCATCCTACCATAAGAAATACTTACTTCTGGATTTCTCTACAGAGATATCTTGTTTGTCATTATTTGCTTTCTGCTTTCTTGTTATTCTGGGACCAAAGCCACATTCTTCCCCATGCAAGACAAGCATTGTAGTTCTAAGCTACATACTCAGGTGCCATGCTTTCTTTTTGATTCATTTTTGATACAATTCTGCACCATACTAATCAGCTTTATCACACACACACACACACACACACACACACACACACACACACACACACACACACACACACCCCTACATACACACAGATCTCTGAAATAATAGATTTAACTCTTAGTCTTTCAATTTCCAGACTATGATCAGGAAGGCACATAGATTTTTAAGTCTTTAGTGGGGTCAGAAACAAAAACTTTTAGTGGAAATGTGTATTGGGCTAAGCCTCTCTGACCTGGATCAAGAGGGAAACTCTGAAATCCCATTCTCTTCTTTACTACTAGTGAACCAAAGAGTAGGTCCTCCCCTTCAAGGTGCTATATCTTCCATTGGCACCAATTTACACACCAAGAAAGGAATGCATGGTTTGGGGTACACACACACACACACACACACACACACACACACACACACACACACACATTCTATCAGTCTGTTATATCAGAGTGGCTGCACTTCGTCGATAACACACAAAATACAAAAATACCATCCTATAATGGAAAATTCCACAGACATCTTTTTCAGGGAGCAAGTGAACCCTTGGCTTATGATTTCCTCTCCTCAGGCTCCACTGTAAAATGGTTAAAAGGAAAACGAAAGAGACGAGGAGAGAGTGCAGGGCATGCGGTCCTCTGCTCTGCCATCTTTGCTGCTCCCAGGCAGGCGAGTGCCACACTTCAGTGGAAACTCACTGCCTAATCGTCCTTTCCACTTTCCCTGAGCTTAGCCCAGTCAGAGCCACTATTCTTGCCAATCTGAGAGTTCGCCCATAGGATGTAGTTTGAATTTTGTAGGCTATTTGACCTCTCTGGAAGCTACTCCATTCCGAGAGAGAAAGCACCAGTCTGCAGTTAACGGTGATGGTTGCAGCATTTTATGGACTCTGAAAGTTCAGTTCCACATATTATAACATGCCATAATAATTTCATGAAGGGAGTAACCATGGCAGGATGATGTATATATTTTTGTGTGGGAGAAATATAGAAATATGCAGAATGAATGCAGGGGCAGTCTCCACTGAGGCAGCATAACTGCAAGTCAGTTATGACTCACCATTGTTGGTACGCAGTTGCCAATATGACTGTGTGTGTTCTGTTCATACTCAGCTCACTGGCCCTACAGAGACAGGGAATTGGCTACTGCCATCTGAGCTCTGAAGAGTCAAGCTGGGCTTATTTTAGTTTGTGCTTTACACTATTTACTGTTTTTTTTCTTTTTGTACCTCCCCCCCCCTCCCAATAAAAATGCCTGATGGTGATCTGTGGAGATAATTCTACAACTACTTTGAAAGAAAGTAACTTTAAATTATTTTCATGGAAAGATTCTGCTGTGAAGGATTATAAATGAGCGTTGTTAAGAAATATATCATCAAAAAAATAAAGAAATATATTGTCTGTTCTAAGTCTTGTCAATTAACAGTTGGATTGCTCTGATGTCTGAGCCATCTTAATGGCATTAGTTTTCCTGATGTAATTGATATTTTGTAGTTAATGTTTATACCAGATATTCAAAGTTTTTTCTTTTCTTTTCTTTTTCCTCATGGACATGAGTTCAGGCCTCTTTACCACCACTGTGGGGATGCTCTCACTTTCCTATCACCCCCTCACTACCCACCCCTGCCATTAATGCAGCTGAGTATCTCATTGGGGTTTTCTTATCCATGGGGCCAGGAGCTGAAACCCTGACTTATAGAGCAAAATAGACAATCTTGTCGTGAATGTTTTCTTTCACTATTGTGGTAGTTGTATCACCTAGCAAAGTTGTTTAGTGAGTATTTCCTGGAATGTACATTTTGTGTAGCAGTGTGACAACTACTATTCTTCTAAGAATAGTAGTGGTATACACACAGTCAGAAAGTGTTCTGGAAAAATCCTATTGTTGAACTTCCAGTGGTTTTTTTTTTAACATCTTCTCTGGCAATAACTCAACCAGCTCTTCTCTTTCCATGAACTTCTCTTTTCTGAGTTACTCACAATCTACACAGAATCTTACCAGAGTATAGGAAATTGGTTAATATGGACTTAATTTATAAATTCCTTATAGTATTACTATACAGAAAGAGGAAAACATTCTCTGCTTATTTTTTTTCTTGTAAGTAAATCAAAAAAGCAAGAGAGTAATTGTTGGTGCAATCTCTTATTTTCTCTCATGTTGAAGAACTCAGACTTAAATCTATCTATCACCTATCTCTCAAATATCATCTAAATGTACACATATGTATATACTCTACATATGGGAATGCCTGTTTAATTTTGTATTTTATGAAAATACAAAGAAGACTATTTCAATAAGGAAGAAAATAAAGGAAGGGTGAGAACTAAATGCCCCAAAGAGTGGCTGGGGCAGAAGTGAGCAAACTACAGTGATATCTACATGAAAATTCCACAATGAAATTTATTAATCTGTATATTAATTAAAACTCACTATACATGTATCCATTATCAAATAAATGTGACAATGGCTACTGCTTCTTTTAAAAATTTGAATGTATGTGTTATAGCAGACAAAGGTTGTTAGATCCGTAACTATCAAAATGCAGAGATCGAGTGACTTTGGAATCCCCAGTCCCAAATGAGACATCTTTAACACAATGCTTACATCATTGGCTCGAGGAATAGTGCAAGATGAGACAGAAAGACTCTAAAAGTCTGAGGACCAGAGAGACTGTAGACTGATAATGCCCTCTGGACACGATAGGATGAACTGGCCTATGAACTTCCAACTCTATGGCTGCCACTAAAGCAGACAACTGGTCAACAAGACTAGATGAGAATTTCCCAAGCTCCTTAGGTAACAAGATACAGACAGTCAGTGGATGCTGACACAGAGAGAACCAAGTTCCCTTTTACTTTTCTTTTTTGTCAGTTTGTTTTATACATAGGGGTGTTTTGTTTGTGTGAATGTTAGTACACTATGTATACACGAGTGCCCTAGGAGGCCAGAAAAGGGCGCTGAATCCCTGGGAACTGGAGTTTTACTTGGTCGTTAGTTGCATTGGGGGTACTGGATTCGAACCCATATCTCCTGGAAGTGCAAGTAGTGCTCCTGACTACAGAGTCAGTTCTCTAGTATCCAAGACCCATGTTCTTTGTTTGCTTAATCTGCTTGTTTTGTTTTTGTTTTTAATTATTTTTTTTTAAGGAGGGCAAGATGCCAATTCTAATTGGTCGGTAGTCAAGCCCTAAACATACACAAACAACAACTACTGGACTCAGTAAGACCTCCCTACCCCCATCTCTCCTCTCTCCTCTCTTCTCTTCTCTTCTCTTCTCTCTCTCTCTCTCTCTCTCTCTCTCTCTCTCTCTCTCTCTCTCTCTCTCACACACACACGCACACACACACACACACAAACATATCTCAGCATATTTAACAAAAAAATGAATTCATGAGAGGTTTAAGACAAGGGTGTGTTGGAGGAGCCATTACAGTACGCAGAGAGAGGGAGAGATGGACGTGGTGTACAAGGAACACACTCAGTGTATGAAATCCTGAGATACTTTTGAAAGATTGTAGTAGGAGGAAGAGATCGTAGTGGTCATATCCCTGCATTTATCCTGTCTCCCCTTCAGGTTGGCCGTCATCACATTTCTCCCCTGGTTATTTTAGGACTTTCCTTGAATAGCCCAGAAACATTTATTAAAACAATTAAAATCGAAGCCATGCTTTTCCTTGGCAGGAGAGAGGAGTCAATTTAGTTTTGGTGTTGCCCCTTTCTCCTCCTAAATGTAAAATTTGTGTTGTCAGTTGTGTTGACAATTTTACTTGTCCTGTGTGATTTAATTTGCAACAACAAATGGCTCAGGTTTTCAAAAATAGGCGTTAAGGTGACAAAATGACCTTCTGAGGGTTAAGTTCGTGCCACCCGTTTTCTGAGGGGTTCCCAGTTCAACAGCCGTGGCTGCACACACGTCTCTTGCTTTTTCTTACTCATACTCCCTTCTCCCCTCATTGCCTTCCCATCTCTGATTTACTCAAAATCTATACAGCGCGTGAACACAGCCTGCATTCTCAAATAGCATAGCAAATTGGTTAAGCTGCACTTCATTTATAAATTCATTTATAGCATTACTGTACAGAAAGAAGGGGAGGAACGTTTCCTTTATTAAAATAATACACTTCTCCTGTCTTGCCTGTGCCTTTATAAAACCAATCCAGAGGCGTGGAGTTGGGGTTTGAAGGGTGATCTTATTTCATATGCTTCTGTTCAGGTGACAGGATCTGACCTTTGCTTTAATGAGACAGTGAACCCTGCCTGTGGTGATAGGTGACTTGTGAGGGGAGAGGAGAGACCTTCCCACAGCCTTGCTTTACGTCTCTGAAGTCACATCTATGGCACTCCTTAGGAACAAACCTGCTCGCTGTCCAACTTCCCCATCCCACAGTGAGGGACATGTCCCATATTCTCATGTTCCTCTCTGACTGCCATCTCTCATAGTCAACAACACTTATTTTCTGAGGTTCCGAGGTGTGAGAGATATCATCGACAGTACAAGCACTTTTGCTTTGTGACTAGGTTGTTTATCAGATTGGGCCATGGGCCACATCCCCTTTAGCATCTTGACTATGACTATATGACCTTTATTGACCATAGTGTGTTCTTTGGCGCCATTCCCTATTCTATAACTTAAATACCTTTGGCTTTTAGCACCTCAAATGTGAATTTTCCTGAATCCAAAGTTTGTCCATTTCCACTGCCATCCTTTCTTTATGTCATATTTCTCATTTCTGCTTTCTTTCTGATTTGTGTGTTTTGAGTTCCACGGTTTCATGTTTTTCCTTTAAAAATATAATTTAATCATTTCAAAACTAAGAATGTACATTAAAAATAGGCATACAACTGTAATCTGGAATGTTCTGTTCCTGTATTCTGTGTGGTGCAGTTACTGTTACAGAATCCAGTGTCCTTTCCTGTTCTTTTTGTCTCCATTTACTTTGATTGACCCACAAATTTTCTTTAAGAAGGATCAGTCCAAATAACTCCCTGAGCCCTTATATGTTTGAAAATGTGTGTATTTTGGCCTCTATTAGAGTGATAGTGTTTGCTTTTTTGTGTGTGAGACTTTAAAGGTAGCACTCTGAGGCCTTGTGGCATCTCAGACTGCTGTCAAACTGTACTTTCAGTCCATCCACTTCATTTCCTTAGTGTTTTGTTATCAAAGTACAGGCATCAGCAAAGGAAAAATATTCAATAATTTCCCATCCAATGTCTGGTTTCTCTGATATTGTAGTTATGCTTTCCTTACACCCCTAGCTGCAGCTCAAGCCACTGGCCTATTCTCTTTCAATACAGCTGTTTCCCAAGAATTAACTTGTATGTCATTTAATTCTCAACTGTCACATGTACTACATTTTGTATTTCTACAGCAACTAAAATATATTTGTAGAACAAAGGTCATACAGAATCCTAGCATGGGGAATGGATTTGACTAAAAGGAAGTCTTTTTTTTAATTTTTTTTAATTTAATTATTTTATTCAGATTACAAGTCAATCGTTATCCCATCACTTGTATCCTCCCGTTCCTCCCTCCCTCCTGCTTTCACCCTATTCCCCTCTCCTAGGTCTAAGACCGAGGGGGACCTCCCCCCCTCCCCCCCCAATATGGTCATAGGCTATCAGGTCTTGTCTTGGTAGCCTGCTTATTCTTTCTTTGAACATTCTGGCTAATGAAGGCTCTTTGGTATTTATTCATTTATAATATCTTAATGGTCTTTGTTAGAAACCACCAAGTGTAGTGCTTTGCTGGTGGCTCAGTAGATAAAGAGCTTTCTGAACAAGTGTAAGGATCACAATTTGGGTCTGCAGACTGGAAGTGTGTAAATCTAACATTATTTACACTAGACAAGAATGAGGCAGTGAAAAGAGTTCAGTGAATAAATAAGGACTGTATTGTGCTATGTGTGATGTGATGTGTGTGTGTACATGTGTATATATGTAAGTGTATGAGTATTTAAGTGTATGTTCATGCATGTGTGTAAATGTATGTAAGTGTGAGAGTGCATGTGTGAGTGAACATGAGAGGTAGTGTGTGAATGTGTATGTGTGAATGCATGTGAATATGTCAGCATTTATATGTTGGGCTTGTTGTTTTATGTATGTGTATGTGTGAGTGATACATGTTTGTGAATGTGTATATGTGTGTGTGTGTGTGTGTGTGTGTGCATGAATGTGTGTGTATAGGGTTGGTGTGCATTTAGGTGTATATTTGTGTGTGTGTATATTAATTCTCCAATAAGTTATTATTTATGCTTAGTCAGAAGAATATTTTGACATTTATGGTACTATAGAGGACACTGGACTGAGTATTATAAGCCTACAAAGTATTTCAATGAATATTTAAAAGATAAAAATTTTACAAATAAAATAATGTAGAAACAAAATATTACAATACAGTTCCCCAGAAATGAATTGGTGGGGAACAAGGAGAAGAAATCATATGGTCCAAATTTAAAGTGACCTCATGGCAACACATTTAGAGAACTAACATGCAACAAAGTTACCATGCCTAATAATAATAATAATAATAATAATAATAATAATAATAATAATAATATATGTGTGTGTATGTATAAGATACAAAATATATATTGTATAATATATGTGATATGTAACATTATATATTGTATGTATTACAATTTTATTAAGAGTCTTGCTGTTCAGTGCCCTTGGACATAGTGATGCACACACAAAGACACAGAAGCACACAGCTGTGTGAAAGGATGGTCTCAATGACAGGATTGTAATGATTGTTATTTCTCTATGTATTTTAAATCAGAATATTATGTTGTATACCTAAACTTTACACAATGAAAAAGAACATACTGTTGCTTTAATAGTCAAGGGAAAGAGTAATATTAAAAAGCACTAACTAAACGCAATGCCCATTTGCCACCTTTGGGAAAAATAAAAGAAAAAACCGGCAGTAAATCTCTGTCTCTATGCATGAGGAGGCTTTCTAGAGGAATGGGCAATTTACCAGTGTCCTATTTGCATTGTATTTTGGTTGATGTTTGTGGCTAGACTCACATACTATACTGATGGATGCTTCATTCATTTTTCTCTCTCCAGCAGCCCACAGTGATAAGTCCCACTCATTCCTGTCTTCTATCTTAAGTGGATTTATTGACAGACAAAAGTCTTAATTAAGTTGCAGTATGAGATTGTTTTCCTGGCACAAACATTTTAGGATTCCTTTCCTACACAGTTTATAAGAGTGAAATGTAATGCCTGAGGGTACACTGTGCTGACAGAAAGAAATGACACAGTGAGGCTCCCGGAGGCTCAGAATGGCAAGCATACATATTTGCCTTTTATTTTTAATCTTTCTTGATGCTTTGATTTTTTCCCATAAAACATAAGGAGGTTGCGTCCCTGAACCACACTTGTGAAACTAGAGTCACAAGGCAGCTTCTCTTAAAGTGTTGGTTTTTTAGGTTTTTTTTTTTTTGTATTTTTTTTTTAAGTGCAGAAACAGGGGTTGCTTTTAAACAAAAAGGAATCAATTTCCAAACTGTAAGTGGCTGTTGAAAGAAAGGACACAGTTTATGAGTAACCAAACATTCCACTGAGAAAAAGGCTGAATTTTTGTGAGGACAGGATGAACAGAGGCAGAGAGACGAGGCAGTATTGATTGCGCTCGGGGCTTAGTCTTGCACCAGGCTGACCTGGATCTGTAGCAGACTGGATTGACGCACCTCTAGAGCTTACCCAGGTCCCTGGTCAGGCCAACGTGGCTGTGTGTATTGTCCTCATTTCATGTCTCTAATGAATAGATCTGGATACCTCGTACCTGTTAGGTAATTTTATTAACTCTGTCTAGTTGAGAGGCATCAAGGAAAGTCCTATTCTAAAGTACAATCTCAGAGCTTCACACGGACTTTTCTTTTGACTGTTGTAGAATGTATGCCCCACAGGTAGCAGACAGGATACTCAGAGCCTATCATGCATTAAAAATATTTTTCTCATTATAATTTTTAGAAGTGGAAAATAAAATAAAAAATGCATACATTGTCATGGCAGAAGAAGGCTCATACGGGGGGGGGGGGGGAGGAAGAAAAACAAGGTAGTTTAGAATAATTTGGGGACTAAGATTTTATAAATTATAGCTTTCCTTCCAGGAGTGACTTCCATCCAAGAATCAATTTGTGAAACACAACTGCTGTGTATCATTAGATGTTTCCTCAGCAAATGATAAATAATAAAGGTATTCAGAGTAAACGGCAGAGAGTTGGTGAGTGTGGGCGGTTGATTAGCTCTCTCTACAGTACCCACTGCAAGGAATTAATGACAATTTCATTTCCTGTACCTTGACTGCTATACAACCAGCTGACAGAGACTTTCCTATTAAAATCAAAAGGAATGATGTCCATGAAATAATCATATGCAAATATATTCAGATCCGCACTTTCGGTCCTTGAGCACTCTGCTGTTGATGATGTTGAGTGTGTGGATGATATCCCACAGAGTCAAATGTGCCCTGAAGAAAAGCTACTTAGGTGCTGGGTTTATGAGTAAAATGGGCATATCATCAATACTGTAGAATTTAACTATGACTACAAAAAAATGCACATGTACCTGTTGTTCTCATGCTTGCTCAGTATGGACATAAAACACCTGGAAATGATTCTCTATGGCAGACATCCTTGAAGTTGTGTGCGTGTCATGTCAGACAAGCCACTGGCTACCTTTGGCTGATGCTCTCTGATGTGTGTTTTATTTTCTTTGTCAGTTGGCTCAAGGGACAATTTTTGTCACTGTTGTTTGTGTTTCGAGACAGGGTCTTTCTGTGTAGCCTTGGCCGTCCTGGACTTGCTTTATAGACTGGGCTGGCCTTGAACTCAGAGATCTACCTGCTTTTGCCTCCCTGAGTGCTGGGATTACAGGTGTGTGCCATGGCTGCCTGCTAGGGGATGATGCTTTAAGCAGACCTAACTCCATCTGCACCTGAAGCCCTCAGCACAGGCTGTCCTCCTGAAGTCTCTGGCTTCTCTGTGGTCCTTGTTTGGTTTTTGAGGAGTGGAGTCAAGAAGGATGATCAATTCCTCCTTGATAACTAGCTCAGCAGCTAATATTTTAGTCTGATCCTCAAATAGCTGAGTCTCAAGGCTTCCATTGTCTTATGCAAGATTGCAGAGGTAACGTGTCACCCAGATGACTACGACTCCATTTGTGAAGTCCCATAGATGAATTTGTGGGACACTGTGTTCTTTTCTGTGGCTAGAATCCACTGTCACTACTAACCCCATCTTCTGCTATGGAAGGTTCAATGGGATAGACAGGAGGTGGCTCTGTTCTGTATCTACGCCTTGTGGGTATATGAGTCCACACGTGTGAATGTATAATTGGTCTTCCGAGGCTTTCAGTTTATTACTGACATGAGCACAGGGCACATACATGAGAGTAGTGACTTATGAAAGGCAAACCACCCTAAAAACTTTATTAAACTTCAGGCTTCCTATCTCTTATGTTGATAAAGAGGAAAACTGCATTTACATTTTTGAAATAAATTTATTATTTATTCACTTTATGTCCTGGCTGTAGACCCATCGCTCCTGACCTCCTAGGTTTTGAGTTTGGTCCAGACACTGGTTGGACATTCTCTCAATTTCTGCTCTATCTGCTCTATCTTTATCCCTGCATGTCTTGTGGGCAGGGAGAGTGTTGAGTCAAAGGTTTTATGGGTGGGTTGGTGTTTTCCTCCTTCTATGAGAAGACTTGTTTAGTTGCAGGGTGTCCGCTTCAGTCTCTAGGGCCCCTGCTACTAGCAGGTTCTACCAGAGTCCTCCTCATATCCACCTGGGAGCCTACCCTGACTTATGTCTTCAGCTTTATCACAGAAATGACCTTGCCCGTAGTTTCCCTTTTCTCTACAGATCTTTTGTCCTCATGCCCCCCCTCTCCCTGGGTCTGATCTCCACCCTCATATCTCGCCCTTCCTCTCCTACCTTGCTCCCTCTGTTCAACCACTGCCCCTGCCTATCCTGTTTTCTCTTCTAAGTGTGATTTAAAGATTCTCCCTTGGATCTTCCTTGGGACATATCTTCTTTGGGTCTGTGCATTGTAGTATGTCCTTAGTCACCAAGGAATGCGAATCAAACTGACTCGGAGATCCTATTTTACACCAGCTAGAATGGCTAAGATAAAAAAAAACCAAGTGACAGCACATGCTGGCAAGGATGTGGAGAAAGAGGGACACTCTTCCAATGCTGGTGGGAGTGCAAACTTGTACAACCACTTCGGAAATCAATCCGGTGCTTTCTCAGAAAATTGGGAGTAGCTCTACCTCAAGACCCAGCTATACCACTTCTGGGCATATACCTAAAAGACACTCCGCTATACAACAAAGACCTATGCTCAACTATGTTCATAACAGATTTATTTGTAACAGCCAGAATCTGGCAACAACCTGGTGTCCCTCAACCAAAGAATGGATAAAGAAACTATGGTACATCTACACAATGGAATACTATACAGCTATTAAAAACAAGGAAATCCTGAAGCTTGCAGGCAAATGGATGGAATTAGAAAGATCATCCTGAGTGAGGTAGCTCAGTCCCAGAAAGACACAAGTGATATGTATTCACTTATAAGGGGATTTTGGCCATAAAGTACAGGATAAACATACTACAATGGACAATTGTATTTTTTCTTTATTAAAAATATGTTTTCCTTTAAACTTAAGTAATCAAAACAGTATCTTTTATGAACATTAAAAGAGAAAAGAAAAGAAGGTAGAAAGGGGGAGTCTTGATTGGCTCTTTGCTCTGTGTTAGGAGACACTAGGAAGATGGTGGGTCGTGCCTGCTTTGTCCTTGCCATTTGTTTCCAGCTTTATCATCATCAGGCTGGGTTATAAGAAATTTGGGGAGTAGAAGAGCTAAAATGTTATTGGAACTACAATTAAGATTTTTTTCCATTATTAATGGTTTTACAGCAGATTTTGTATTTATCACATTTCTCTGCAATTTCTGAGCTTATAATATTTCTTTCCATATTTTTGTTGGTTAAAAATTAACAAACTGGTAGTAGGCAGTATGTATCTGCCTACTGGTAGTAGGGTGTATGTATCTTTTAATGTTCACTAATGTGGTAGATTTATAACTGTCCTTCTACATTTAGGAGCTCTTGAGTATAAATTATTTGGGGTTTGTCTGTTTGCTTGCTTGCTTGTTTTTGTTGTTGTTGTTTTGGATTTTTTTTTGAGAAAGGATTTCCCTGTGTACCTCTGGATGTCCTGGAACTTATTCTATAGAGCAGGCCAACCTCAAACTCAGAGATGTGCCTGCCTCTGACTCCCTAGTGCTGGGATTAAAGGCGTGCGGTACCTCCCAGTAAATTCTATTTTTATTAAAGTGCTGCTACATGCTTTTCCACATCTGTATCTATGAGCTTTATCTTCAGTGTAAGAACATTTGTACTCAATAAGAGATGGCATAACTTTACATTTGCCATTTTTTTTCTATTATGAATTCTCTGGCATTGATCAATGTGTAAAGAACATTTAAAGGCTTTGCTGTATGCTTTATATTTGTAAGAGTTTTTTTTCCCCCGTGTGAGTTACGTTCTCCACTTCATTGGAATATTCTTTCCTTCAGTTTTTAAAAGCCACGTGTGTAGTGAGAAAAAAATGGGCAGGTTCATGACTGTCTTATGTCTCTTCACATTCCAGCACATGTCCTTGACAAGAGATGGGACCAGGCATGGCTTATAGAAAGTAAGACCTGACAAGGCCTGTGCACACAGGCTGGATGGGTCTTTAATGTGGTGTCTTTTTCAATTGAGGAAGCTGTCTGTTTCAGCTTTTCTTCATTTAGGCATTCCTCTCTGGGGAGCAAACCAGGGAGACAGTGTTTCTACAGTTCTCAAGGGTCTTATCCTGCTACACATTTCATGGAGATCCCAGGCCTTTTCAGTCCTCTGGAGAGGGATCAGGGGCCATATTTTAAAAATGTTAACAGCTCTATGTTCATGCTTCTGTTGTGTCCTACTATGATTCTTAGGAATCTCCCAGAACTAGGACACACAGTGAAAGGGACTTCAAAAGACAGAACCCACAGCTGTCTCCCAAACCTACACATTGATTTAACAAGCCACCTTCTAATGAGTTTTCAGCATTGCCACCAATGATTTTATTTTTCCGAAGAAGATAGAGTATACACATGTACATATTTATGTGTGCCATATATGCATATGAGTGCTTGAGTGCATATATGTGTGTTCTGGCTTTATGCATGTATTTATCTATGAAAACGCCACAGAGTTAGAGATGAGAATTGTGTTTGGGAGGACATTCAAAGGTCTGAATAATGGTTACCACTAACCTGAGGTTGGGTTGAAGTTTTACTTAAATAGTAGTTTGCGACCATTTTAAATAGCTCACATGGTGCAAAACTATCAGGCTTTTGGATCTTCCTCAGTATGACCTGATTCTTAATATTTAAACTATGACATTTTATTGAGACTAGTGATACAAAGGTATTATTTTTATAAAAGGCTAGGTAATACCATTTTCAGACATTTTATTTTGAATTATGCCTGTGCTTATGCCTATGATGGGTATGTGTACATGATTGTATTATATGTCCAAGGCAGAAGAAGGAACCGAATTACAGGAGATTGTGAGCACCCATCTGAAGTAGGTCCTGGGAACTTGTGTCCTCCCCAAACAATGTTTGCTCTTTACCACTGAGCTGACTTGTCACCTCTTAGATAATACTGTTTAACACACTCACACGCACACACACATGCTCATTTTTATGGATTAAATAATATGTACCCATTCTTTTTTAAATATAAAAGACTTTTTACATTTGTATTTTATATATATTTTATTAATTTATTCTTGTTACATCTCAATGGTTATCCCCTCCCTTCTATCCTCCCATTCCTCCCTCCCTCCCATTTCCCCCTTACTCCCCTCCTCTATGACTGTGACTTGGGGGTCCTCCTCCCCCTGTATATGCTCATAGGGTATCAAGTCTCTTCTTGGTAGCCTGCTATCCTTCCTCTGAGTGCCACCAGGCCTCCCCAAAGCCAGATCACGGAAACAGCCTAAGTGTCCTTCAGTAGAAGAATGGATAAAGAAATTGTGATACATTTACACTATGGAATACTACTCAGCTATTAAAAACAAGGAATTCCTGATATTTGTGGACAAATGGAATCAACTAGAAATGATCATAATGAATGAGTTAACCCAGAAGCAGAAAGAGTCACATGGTATATACTCACTTATATCTGCACACTAGCCCAAGGGGCATGTCCCATGAAAGTCTATGTTTGTATTTTTAAAGCTTATCAGAGACATTCATTTTTTTTCTAATAAGGAGAAGTGATTGAAGTATTGGCTATACAACATGTATCTAATAGCTAAATGTGATTCTAAGTATTGAATACACAGATTTATTTTTCCCATAGTTAGATATGATTCAGATATTGGCTCTACCAATGGTACATGCTATTGCATTTCACCATAATTATGTTTTCAGGAGACAAGGAGAATCTTTTCTTTGCATATGAAGGACACTTTCTGGTAAACTCTAAATGCTGCTAGCTCCTCAGTGCTCTCATTGTCGCTTGGGAGATGATATACTTTCTTGTTCTTATATCTGTGTTCTGTGAGCAGACAGCCACATGACCACCTGCTATTCACTGGCTGACAGTTCATGGTAAATTGACTTCACAATGGGTAGAGACTTATCACATTCATGGAGTGTTAATAGATTTATAAAATATTCTGGCCCATTTTGATTCAGAAGTTGGATAGACTTCTGAAATGAAAGACATAAAGTTCAGTCCAGCACTTGCCCATAAAAAGAGTTTACAATTTGGAAAAATCACTTACTATCTTGGCTGATCACTTGATACCAAAGTTGGGTATAAGATGTTGAGGCAAGTTTAAAATATATTTCCTTGAAGAACTAAATATTTTATATGGACCTGGAAGTGAATAGATGAAATCTACATATATATGTGTATGTACACAAGTTTTTAAATCTATTTTTATATATACCTCACTATTTAGGAACTGATCTCATCTATTATCTTCAGATATTAAGGTTGAGATTTTAAAGTATAAATTGAAGACCAAGAGGCATCATCTTAAGAATAGATTTAAATGCTCTTTTACTTTCTGATATGTTACATAAATATTTCCTTTGAAGAGTGTAAGTTCTATGAAAATGTCACCGCCTGTAATTTTCTTTATGCTCTATTCTTTGTGGAAATTTTCCTTTTCTCTGATCCTATATAACACAACTTGTAAAATATTTTCTCTTTCTTCTAAATTCCCATCGTATTTCTACAAATACCTATTCATATATCTATTTCATTATCATGAACTTTGTAATTAAATTTCTAGGATTCATAGTGGACACCCCTTTGCCAGGGAAAAGGTTGTAAAACTTTTTTTTTAACTTTTAAATTATAAAGTCGATCAGTGGAAGTTGCTACATTCTCTGGATGTTTGGTAGGGTCTCATTTACGTAGTTGGGGGGTAATAAATAATCTCTACACCTTCTAAAGCTCTACTTTCAGCCTAGAGTACATTATGCTTAAAACTGACGGTAAGGTGACAACCATTCTAGATTTAGAAAAAAAAAAGTAATGTGAATGGTATCATTTTTAAGTATCATGTATTAAAATGGAGCAGGTGTGATGTTCCACATGTGCATACAGCCTGCATGGGTCAACTCTAACTTTACCTAAGCCTATATGTAACTTTCCTAGTCTCAAGTAGTCACTGTTATATTTTCAGGTCAATTTGTTTTAGCTTCCTCTGATGAGAGAGAATATGGATGGTGTACCCTACTGTATCTGTTTGTTTAGTTAGCCTAACCCACATGCTCTTATCCATGTAGCCACAAATGGCAGAATTTTGTTCTTCTTTGTGGATGAATAAATATGTACCATCTCTTATAGCAGTCTATTGATGACCACCAAGGTTGATTCGAAGTATCAGGAATTCTACATGGCTCCACAAACAGTCTAGGCATTCAAAAAACCCTTTGACTTGCTCATGTAATTTGTTTTAGTTTTATATCCATAAAGTAGAATAGCTGGATTATCAATAGTTCGGTCTCCTTTTGTGTGTACTGCAGGGTTACCTTCATGTCATTCCTTGTAATAGCTGTCTTAATTTGTATTCTTGGCATTCCTGTATGAGCATCCTTTTCTCTATATTGTGGCCAAGACATTTCCAGAGTCATTAGAAATTAGATATATTTTCCCAGTATACAATCGTTACTTCGAATGTGCTTGACACCCTTTCTAAATAAAATGCAGATACAGGGTAATATGGTAGAATCCTTAAGTCTGCCTCAGACAGAGTATAGCTTAATTATAGTAACTAAATATTAATAATGATAGAGACAGTTGTAGTGTTCATTGACCATCACTTATCACTAGTAATACTTCTTTAATTTATACTACTAATAAATATGTATTGAACTTGTACAAGTGGCTGGATTTTATACTAGCCGTGAAAATAGAAAAGCCATTTTCCTCTATTTATTTTAACAGCATTGGTCACAATGTTATAGCTGAATGAACTAAAATGAAGAATTTTAACTGTGCACTGTCAATTAGCAATGAGAGATAGAACCAGGATTTCTACTATGGTTCTGGGCTCAGATCATGTGTGTATGGCCAGTACACTTTCTTCATTGATAACAGGAAGGCTTGCTTTTCCTCCACTCATCTTCCTCAGTCTTACTTTCTCCTATCTCCATCTCTACTCCTTTCTCTCCCAATTTCACTAAAATCACTCGCCACATGGTCTGCTCTCTCCATGTTTGGCGCTTGGCATTTTGTTTAGGAAAGGTGTCAAGCACATTTGAAGTAGTCATTGCATGCTGGGAAATTACATCCTGGGAGGAACTGTGAGATCAGGAGCCATCATCAAGAAAGAAGGGATAGTGGTGGGGGTGAAACACCAGGTCCCTGTGACAGCCTCCTTGTTTGGCATCTGGGAAGATTTAACCACTGAGCATCAGAGGCAAGTCATTCATTGAAGACTGCCTCCCTGAAAGGAAATCTGGCAGGGCTGCCTCCCATCAAGGGGCCACCTTCCAGCCTGCAGGCACAGTGAGCCAAGCCTTCTACTGAGGGAATTGTTGCCTTGTATTATCTGGGACTTCATCCAGCACGGGCCCATCAGAAGAGATTGCCTCATCATGTTATTCTGAACTGACGGAGGTAAGACGGCAGGTTTTCCTTTTCTGAAAAATCAACCTGCAGCAATTCGGCTTTGATTATGCTCTAAACTTAGAAACACATCTATTTGTCTATTCTCCACCCTGCTCCCTCATCTCAGGAACTATACAGCAACATCCAGCAAGATGCATTGTACCTCAATGACCTAGGCTCTATTGTCCAAACTAGTCTACAGATTAATATAATAATAAAATTAGTAATAATAATGCTTGTTGTTCAATTCAAGAGTGAACCTAGTTTGTCTGGCCTCCCACTCAGTCCTAGGAAAACCACCTTAAAATAAGTTCAAGAAGGGTCCTAAAACATTTCAAAAGATAAATCACAAGGTGATACTCACAGCTTTAAGCAGTACTCGGTGTAGAGGGACTTGGTTGTGAGAGCACACGCCATCCGTGAGAAGGCCCATTGAGGAGTCCAGTCCATTGAGAAACGTTGATAATCAGAGCTGTAACAGCTACATTTTTTGCATTATTGCTATAAACTGCGCTGTTTTAAGCCTTTTAGATATATTTTCTCAATCAATCGTCACCACAACTCTAAGAATGAGGATAGGCTATCCATCTGATTTAGCTGACAGTCTCTTGGAGTGAATCTCAGTCCAGCTCCTTTCCCCTTGACGCACATGAAAGTAAAAGGTCTCTCTTTTGTATGATGCATGCATTTTTAAATGCCCTAAACTTTTATCTTCATCATCAAAGACCATTTGTACGGCAAATTAGCCCTTTAATGAGTTACTAGATAAACATTACAGATAAACAGTTATTCTTTATATGTAAACCAAATTGTATATTTTAGCTTTCTGTATCATATATTTTTATTGTATTATTTTTTGTAGAACACCGTGCATTAAAAATGGTCTTTAGTACTGAATACATAGTTATTTGATGTGCCCAATCTATATGGACTGTGGTACGTAGAGCATCTCCTTGTACAGAAGGTTAAGTCTACTCTGGTATTGAGTAGAAAGAGATGAACCAACTAAAACTTACTGAAATAACTCAAAAAAAAAAAAAAAGATAATCATTTCCTCTACTTATGTTTGAGAAAATAAATTGTCATCCCCTATATAATATGATCATATTTTATGTTGTCCTAGTCACGGGTGGGTAAATAAAAACCAGGACTTGAAGAAGATACTAGGAGGCTGGATAAGCCAAAGCTGCAATCAGAGGAGATGAAGAAAGATCCAGATAGGACAGCGAGGTGGGTTTCCTGGGAGAGTGGCCAGGACGAGGTTAATCTTAAGCACTCACTAGCCATGAACAAGAATACACAGAGCAGGACCCCTGGGCCCAAATCTGCCTATCATAATGTTCTACTTGTAGGCTTCTAGGACCCTCTGGATCCTTCTACTTTGCCATTCTCCCATGCTTCTCTCATCTAGAGTCCCACTAGAATGTCCTCCCCTCTGTCTCAGTTTCCTGGTAAGTGAAACTAAGGTACCAGCCAAGGACAATACAGGCGGTAAACCTTAAACCCCTACCCAGATCTAGCCAATGGACAGAACACTCTCCACAGTAGAGTGGAGAGTGGGATATTACTTTCTCACATACTCTGGTGCCTCACCTTTGACCATGTTCCCTGGAGGGGGAGACCTGGTGGCACTCAGAGGAAGGACAGCAGGTTACCAAGAAGAGACTTGATACCCTATGAACATATACAGGGGGAGGTAATCCTCCTCAGGAACAGTCATAGGGGAGGGGAATAAGGGGAAAATGGGAGGGAGGGAAGAATGGGAGGATACAAGGGATGAGATAACCATTGAGATGTAACAAGAATAAATTAAAAAAGTAAAAAAAAAAAAAAAAGAAAAAAGAATACACGGAGCAGACATTTGTGTGCTGAGGTATGGAGTATGGCAAAGGTCTGAACTGGAGACCCCAGTAGAATGAGCTAACAAATACAATAAAATCCTAATGCCGGGGTGAGGGGGGGCGAGGGGGCGAGGAGTGTTTTTCTGAAGTAGTAGGCCAAATGTTTGAAATTAGGCAGAGAGATAAATATGCCCTATGGGATTTCCCAAGGTGATTCTGATAGGAGTTTTAGTAAAATAGTAGGGAAAATGGCAGGGAGGGGGTGAAAGAGGATGTGAGAGAGGAATGATTTACCAGTGTGTTAATGACTGTATTTGGGATGGAGGGAGTAGGAAGTCTGCATTTCCATCCATCATTAGGAGTAGCATACAGGCGGTATGGTATATAAACCTGAATTTGCTGGCGGGAACCTGATTGAACAGTCTTCATTGTCGGTTGTAAGAGTCCCTAAGAGTTCTAAGGTTCATGTCATTTCAGGTTGATTAATATGATTCTGTAGTAATTTTAGACTCAAGTATAATTTAGTTATAGCTTGAGTCAATAGTGTTTCATTTTCCCTATTTTTCCAAACTACAGAGCTCCTCGTAGAACTTAGCTATAAGTTTTTTCAAGCTTTTACTGGGAGAGAGGTTTATTGGATAGCCCTTTGGCATCTCTAATGATTAAATATCTACATATTTTATCCTTGGTAGGTATCTGGGCGATCCCTCAACCTCTATTGGACATATTTTGACTCTTTTTGACACCTTTCTCTTATATGAACTTACACTAACTACTTGGACTTAGAACCTAAACAGGAGACTGGTAGGTTGAAACGCTTTGTCTCAGTCATCCGTAATCCGTAATCAAGTCTCCTAAGATGCTTGTTTATTTTTATGTATTTAGTTAATTTTTAATACTTTCGCGGATGCATTTATACCCATCTTCTCCATTCTTGGTACCGCTTTTCCCAAAGGTTCAGACTGCATGTGTGTTTTCACATGTATTTGTATGGATATATTCATTTGCTGTGTGGGTGCTAGCTAATCAGACTAGGTGGTCAGGAGACCTCCTGTAAATCCTGTTGATAGCTTCCTTATAATTTCCTCTGTTGAGGAAGAGTCTACTGCTCCCTTGAAAATCATACACATCCACACCTTCAAAACCATATTCATCCCCATCTTT
This sequence comes from Acomys minous, assembly GCF_964271855.1. Classification (NCBI taxonomy): domain Eukaryota; kingdom Metazoa; phylum Chordata; class Mammalia; order Rodentia; family Muridae; genus Acomys; species Acomys minous. The sequence goes on from NC_140495.1 coordinate 99,966,229, forward strand.
AGAGTCTTAGGTATCACTTGACAAGAAGACTAATAGTTGAGCCAAGGTGGAAATTTCCAAGTCCACCTCTGTTGTATGAAGATTATGTTTTTGTGGAAATGAATGGTTCTTTCTGGTTTTGTAATATTACAATGTCACATAATACTCTTTTTTTTTTTTTTGCAGCCTAGGTTTATCTTGTGTAACTACTTTGGGCACTGGTCTAGTGTAGACATCTCTAATTTTACTTTTATGCCTGAATTCATCATACAGGCAAGTCATCCAAATAATGTACACAAAGGCAGGTAATTTTCCATAATGAAAAAAGTAAAACCTTTCCTAGGCCCCACTGGTGCTTTCCCGTCACATTCTTCAAAACTTCTCAAGGGTCCTCTTAGCCTAATCTGTCATTCGCTTTTACCCCTTCAATCAGAATTAGTTCTCTTCTGGGTGCTTTTCCAGGAAGTACCCTCACATTATCCTAGTATTGGCATCTTCTTCATGTTTGAACTAGCTCCACAGGTCAGTGACTCCAAAATACCCAGCTGTCATCAGACCAAACCTCTACATGGTATTTCATCATTAAATGCACCAACCCGACCTGTGTCTATGTAAATGGCCAGTGAGTGCATTAAAGTTTACTTCTGTCTCGTCAACACTCTGAGAAAACCTACTGTATCAGGTCCATTTGTAACCTTGCACCCCATCAGAGTTGCCCGTGATCCTGTATATGCCAATGTTCCCTTTAAATCACATTATTTCCTGTCATGTGTGCTTCAGAATCTCTCAAGGGATATAATCTTGTGACACCTACAGAGTAGCTTCAATTACATGTTATTAAATGACTATCCATAGCTGTAATGAACTATGACATAGAGGTATGTAAAATGATCCTCAGCCATCCACTCTGAGATACATAGCATTGTTCTTGCTGAAGTCCTCACTCATAGGTTCATAAGCAACGACTTCAGCTATAGATACCAACATTATTACTTACGTACATGCATAAATCGTTCCATTTACTATATATAGGCACACATATTCATAAATAATAAATATATGCATCTGTGAAGTATGTTTAATTCATTAACAAACTTTGCTTAGTAATTCCAAAGGGATGTCCTACTCTGCGTACACGTTCTGACTGTCAAAATAGGGCGGCAGCATGGGCCTCATTATATAGTTGGGCTTCTCTTGTATGCTAAGTTCACTTTCTGAGTGTGTAATATTACTGTTCAATAAAGTGCAGTGTTTTTAAAGGTTAGCCACACCCTGCTGAGCTAGAGACAGCCGCAGCTCACCAGTGACCTCACAGGCAACAGAGGAACACAACACTACTTGCTATTATCTGTGACATAGAAACTACCTTTATTACACAGCATGTAAGTTCACTTAAGAACAACGTGATAAACCAACATGTGACTGCATATGTTTGTAAAGCCCTACCAAGGCTTTCTGGTACCTCAGCGCCCATAGGCTAATATGGTAGGTCATAAGCATAAGTTAAATAAGTAACAAACTAGCGTACTCAAATATGTAACTTTTAATTAAGTTTTAAGGAGTATTATCCTTTTATACAGTCTCAAGATGTGGCTATGTTCACTAGGTACTGACCAAGATAATGTAATGGCATGCAAGATGATCCCTGGTCAATCTCTCTGAGATATGTGCTTTCCTCTTCTCACTTACATCCTAACCCATAGGTTCATACAGTATTCAGCTGAGGCTCTTCATTTCTGTTCAGTGGCTATCCTCCCCGAAATCCTCCCATGTGTGTGTGTGTGTGTGTGTGTGTGTGTGTGTGTGTGTGTGTGTGTGTATGTTTGCATTTGTATAGACACACATGTATGCATGCACACAGAGCCCCATGGTTGATATCAATAATTATTCTTGATCACACTTCCATTTTATTTATCAAGGCAGGGTCTCTCAATCAAACTGAGAGCTCAGAGATATGGCTACTCTCACTGGAAATGCTTACTGAGACAGTTTCTCTCAATGAGACCCAGAGCTAAGAAGTATGGTGTCACTAAAATTCCTTTTCTGGGTCAGACATAAACAATGTATACCCTTTCCTCCTCCCTTTTCCAATTAAAAACTGAAGGAAAGTTCTACCAAAGTCCTCTCTGAGGGGAACCATTTACTCCACTGGTATTTACTACATATGACAGACAAGGAGTTATTTACAGTGCTGTGGGCAGTCCTCACCCCAATCAGGCTGCACCTGTAAAGTCTTGAGTCAGAAGCTGACTCAGAAGTAGGGAATTTCTGCATCTCTCCTGGCCTATACACTCTATCCCCTTCCTGAGGCTACATGCAATTATGGCAGAGTTCTGTACAACAGGTGGCCGGGTGACCCTTCACCTGTTGGTCAGGAGACCCTCTTCCCTTCATGGAAGGGTATAAACATGCAACAAGCACAGCTAGAATAATTCTTGGACAAGTGAGTGCAGCTGAGCTCCCTAAGATGATGTTTGCTTGGCTTGGAGGTCAGCCATGCACAGCATATTGCTAGTGTCACTGGCCAGTTTGCTTTGTGGATCATGTGCCCTTACCTCCCAAGGCTGTTACCCCCACCTGATGTTATTCTGTATCCTAGTGACCTCAAATTCAGACCTCCTCCTTGTAAAGCAAGCACTTAACCAGTAAGCCACCTTCCCATCCCCTGGATATGGTTTTATATAGAGAACATTAATTATATATAAAGCTGGCTGGTCTCATATCATGTGATGGCTTTAGCAGCAGGTTCTTGTTAGTACACAGACTCTCAAAATCCCAGAAAGCATCAGTGTTCAATCGAAAAGGCTGCCTCGAGCATCTGGCGTTGTTCTTCATATTGGTGAAGGAAAGCACTTGTTAAGTCCATCCCAGGAGCTATGGTCTCTGTGCTAAGGTGCTTTGTTATTCTTTCTGTATGTGGCCTGTGATGCTGTCAGTTATGCTTTATTACATTGTGAATATTATTTCCTTCTCTGTGCATCTCCCGGCTTAGTAACTGAGAAGGACTGTTCTTTCAAACTCTAGTAACTCCAGAAGGAAGAGTGTTGGACATATTATATTAATGGGTCTTTAATGTACAATCATTTCTCTTTTTGAAAATTTGTGGGTTTTCTATGTTTGGTGGAGTATGTATTTGCACAGGAGCACTTGTTGTGCAGGGTTGTGACAGTAATTGGCATCAGATGTTGGCCACAGTTATTCCCTACCTTGTTTTTTTGAGACATGTTCTCCAGGGATCCACTTACCTTTGCCCAATTGTAAAACTGAAATCATATATAGACCTCTCAGTGTGACACACTTCTGCAACTCTAAAGCTCTGGAAGCCGACTTTATCTATTGAAACCCTTATTTACAGAGCCAGTGAGCAGAAAGAAGCCACTGTCCACATATGAATGAAGTGTTTCTTCCACGTGGTGTTTAACCAGGTAGTAATCTAATGGTGATCCTGTCCCACAATGTGGTCATTAAGGTTATATTTAAGCTCAAAGTTTAAAACAGAAAAAGGCTATTGGAAATAAGTTGGCACTTCCTTACTCAGGTAGTTTGTTCCCAAACACGTTATGAAAAATCAAGAAAGAAATAACGGACTCACTTTGCAAATGAGTCTTCTCCTGCAGCAGGAGATGTATATGAATTAGCACAGGTCACTCATACATGAAAAGATAAATAGGAAGCTGTGCTCAGCCAAGGCCTTTAGCAATTAGAAAGGACATTTTTTCACTTTATCATTTTGCAAGTTTTTAATTAGCTCTGTTGACAATGGAGACCTGGCTTTACTTTACAACCCATAAGAGACTCAGTCTTTTTTTTTTTCTTTTTAGACTGCCTCTGTTCTGTAAATATACTAGGAATACTGGCTTTGAAACTAAACATTTTAATGAAAGACCCATCACTACTAAATCTTTTCTTTTTCAGATGTCTCACACTGGTAGCAAAATTTCATGCAAAATAAGACTGAATACCAAATGATTATCATTTTCATATAAATGTATAATACATGTTAAATGTACACTTTGGATATGCAGGTATATATTAATGGATATCGAAGGTGTACTCTGCATGTGATCGTGGACATGGCATATAAATCTATACTGCCCATTCTCTTTTTGTTGTTCTTTAGTCCCTCTGGTTAAGAATGCAATTATAAACTGTCAGTGTCAACACACAGGCATGCACAGTGCGAAAGCCCGTTCTTGTCTTACAAGCCTATAATTCACACACACACACACACATGATCATTAAGGCAAATCCAGCGTTGAGTCAGCAAGAAATTGCCATGAGTGGCCACAGTCAGCTCCACGCTCCGCCAGCAGCCCACTGAAGATGTGTATCCAGGCATAGACCACTGAATGACAAACACAGGATGTTCTGTGAACTTGGCTGTGACGTCATATACCCTCTCGCCATTTACTTCTTCTCTTCCAGGGCAAAATCCCTCTCACATTGCCATGAATTATGTAGCAGAAGTCGACAGGAAACATTTAATCTCCTAAGTGAGTGCTGAGTAAACAGATGCCTTCCTGGCTGCTGAGACAGATAGTGTTATCGTCATTAAGCCACTCTCCGTGCTCACAGAAGATAGCAGACCCGAGATTCATCTCTTGGTGACTGTGCCCTCCTCGTTTTCTCATGCATGAGTCCACACTTTAAAAGCTGGTCATGTTCCAGCAACTCATTTGCGAATCAGTTGTTTGGAACTTGGGATGGATTTTCCCACAGAAACGATATTAAAAATGACGGTTGGGTTCCTGGGCAACTCGTAAAATGTCCACTTAGCCTGCAATAAACATATATTCTAGAACCTAACCAAGCTGCAAAAGAGGTTCACTTGTTAGACCCTTAAAATTTTATATCATTAGGTAAAATATTTGCCTAAATGAGGATGAAGGGGTTACTTTCTCCCCAACCCCCTTACCCATGTACACATTTGTATAAAGAGGATCCAATTTCCTGATATTTGAATTATAGACCAAAGTAACACATAGTCAACAAAGCAAGTGATGTGTATCCCATGGAGTTCATTTAACCTTCATTTTAATAATTTTAGAATGGGAAAAATAGGAAGCAAAAATTATGGACGCCAAAATCAGAATATATCATCAGAAGGGAAGGTCAAATTACAAAAGACAAATATGAACGAAAAGGCCTTCAGATGTCACGTGTTCAGAGACTTCAGATGACTTAAGATCATCTGTCAGGTGTCTCAAATGGATGTCTTCTCATTGAGAGAGCCATCTCTCAGGTTGCAAATTCATTTTAATAGTAACATGAACTCACGTTTAAGAGCTTATAGATAAATCAATTCCAAACATGGTACAGCTCTGTTCCAAATGGAATATGTATGTTTCAAAACACAATTGCATGTGTTCTATGTTGTTGTGTTGTGTTGAACATACCACACAAACCCTAATGTGTTACAGTGAAACCCCTCTTAACTTTCATTGCTTTGATGTTTCCATCTCATTCCGATGTCTGGTGTGTAGTCTAGATGTTCCTTGGCAGTGACTGCTGAGCCAACATCAGAGGCGATTCCATACGTAACACACCAGACGAAAGAGCAAGGGAAGAATTTGCTCAAATAACTCAAGGCTGGAAGTGTCCTGTTTTTATACTTTAATGAGAATCATTCTCCTAGCCTTGCTCAAGTACTGGAGAATTGTAACTGCAACATTTCTATGGAGTGCAAATAGGAGAGGTGTGCATACAAAGGAGAAAAAAAAGATAAAACAAAATTTAGAAATATGTGCTGACATTTTTAAGATTCTCACACACAGATAGTTAAGGAAGTATACTCTGAGCAGCGTTGGGAATTCTCCTGAAAGAGCCCATAACTAATTTACAAATTCTATCGAACTTGTGCTGGAAGAATGTTATAAAGTAAGGATTAGAATACAGATGCCTGTAGAACAAAGCTGGGTATTCTGGTGTTTGTGTAGATATTGCTTCTTCTATTGTGGAATTGTATGTGTGTATACAAAACACAGAACCAGAAAACAGATTCTTCACAGAAAAATATGTTTCAACTAAAGGACTCTCTTTCATGCCTCTCCTGTTGATGCAATGGAAGATAATCTTTGTGAATCAGCTTTTGACCTTGAACAACACAAAGCCATCCCATATATAAGACTTTTTTTCAGGCATCCCCAATCCATTCCCTTAAATCACTAAGCCACACATGGATTATGTAGCTCCTGAATTTTGAGTCTTATATCTGGTAAGACCTAGGGCTTGAACTAGTATCTGCTACACAGGCAATGTGTAGTGCTTAGTCATCAAGTAGTTTGTTGTCCTCTCAGTAAAATATGGATTTATATTGTTACTTATGTAATAAAAATATTCTGTTAAAAGGATCTCTCTGACATTTTTATCTTACTTTTGTTTTAGGAATTAATGTTATTGTGGGTGGAGTTTATTATCTGTAATTTGCATTGGGGTGTTCTAAGTAGAAGCATTCTTCCAATGATGATATAAAATTAATATTGCAAAAATTGTATGAGATACTATAAAATGTCACTATTTTCTGATAACCTAAAGTATCAACTATAAAAAAGAGGTACTAGTAAAGCCCACACAATACTTTTTCCTATTAAATAGTATTTTAAGCAAATATGTTTAAAAATCAATTAAGGCATTTTGTTTAAACATATAACAATTTTTAAATTTATCTTATCCTGACTAGTGGATTTGTTTTCCAAAGTATAATCACCCTAGGAATACCATAACTTGTTAAATCTCCATTATACATAATTATTTGTCCATAAAACATACTTCCATTTCTGTCTTTAGCTACTAAATATTCTATTCTTTTCTGAACAGATAGCTGTTTGGTTTTGGTTATTTTGTTTTGTTTTTTGTTTTTCTTCGTGTTTTTTGGTTGAATTTAATTATTCATTATTAATAAGGCAAACTCTGTATTTACTTTATGTATTTGCTGCTGACCAAGATCCTGAACACAGCAATAGGGAAATTTGGGGGGAAAAAACAGAAACAAATGTGTACACAGGAACCTTCACTGTCCTGATTCAGACATGAGGAGAAGCCTGACATAACTCAAGCGATCCAGACATGGTGAGGCGCCATGGAGGGGGAGAATGAGCTAGGAAGACGAATCAGTCCTTCCAGAACCTCGCCTGGACCTCTGATTGTAAACTGTAGTCACACAAGTAGACGTACGTCTTTTCATCAGGATGGAACAACAAAGGAGCAAAGTATAAGAGAATGAAATAGGCCAAGGAGAGGCTTCCAAAGCCCCCTCCCCCAGCAGCAGACTGTTTATCATGGATAACAGACTGGGAAATCCCACAAACCTTTTTTTTTTTTTTAACATCACCCAGTATCTGTGAGCTTTGCTCCTGGGAAGTGATGAAATCGACAAAGTTGTTTTCACTCCTATTTATTATTGTTTCTCTTGAGATCATCCATCAGGCTAAAGGATCCCAAGCTGAGCAAGCTGCTCATTTCTCAAGTGTTATGAAAGTGAAACAAGATGGATTGTTTTTGGAAGGAGAGGTGTTACAGGATAGGTTTAAAACAGAAGTTCTTCACATCCATTAGGTTAGAGAGCGATGAGCAGCCTGCTTCCTGGGGTATTTACTCATCTTATCCCTGTGTACATTGGAAAAGGAAGCAAAACTGGTCCTTTGGGTTGACCCTATCATGGCAGTAGATAATGTATCCCACCACCCATCTCCCTTGGTCTCTTTCCTTGTGAATGGAGTTGCAGAGAAGAGGCCAGCGACTGGGAGGCACATGGCACTGGAGAAGTGAAGCAGATGTGCAGTAACTCCCACTGAGAGTTTGTCACAAAAAGGAGGTAGGTTGAAAAGGCAGCAAGGAAAGAAGAGGTTAAAGCAGAGTGATTATAAAGCATAGCCTTAGTTCTGCATGCAGTCGTTGTTCCAAAGGGCAGGAGCAAATGCTGAGGAGAAACATACCTAAAAGTCAGACCAATGGCGCAGAGAGAGATTGAACTAATCTTTCAGCACCCAGAATGTCAATTCATCACAAACAGAACAATTTCTGGGGGTTCTTGGCTAAAAGAAAAGTGCATTAAGCTTTACTTTCATTCTCCACTTGTTCTCAACGGCTTTAATGATCTGCTAAAAAGCTGACACCTTAGAAAAAAAATACTTTTTGATAATACATTTCAAAATACTGTTTTGTTTATGATGGAAGTCCACAGATGCAAATATTGTTCAGTAAGTTATCACATGTCAATCTTAACAGTAATACGACTGCGTCATATTTATGCGGTGCTTTCATGGTGATTGACTCCCAAACTGGGTCATTTCTGTGTTAAAGGTCTTACCCTGTGTTGGTTGGCTTGACAGTGTGCATCCAATTAATTACAAGTAAACCATGCTCCCCACACAATGTTGAAGGATCATCTGTCTCCTCTTTCATAAAACCAATAAAAAAGTCACAGGTATGCTGGTCACATGTGGTCATGCAGGTTTGTAATTTTTAACTTTCAAGGTGCCTTTACCTCCTTAGATTAAGAATTCCTCTGCGTTTATATAAAGCATCTTCATTAGAAATCTGCACCTCAGAGCAAATGCCATTGCCATCCAGGCCAGAGGTGTGTTGCAGACCAAAGATTGTTTAGCCTGACCGTCACTGTGGTATTTAGTTATGGCTCTTCTTGAATCAATTTTAGACACTTTTGGGAAGGTGACCCATGTCTGCCTTCTTGATATAGATCATAAAGTCAATACATAAGCTACAGTTTGTGTGAAAGTATTTCTCATACATTTCAACTATGAATTTGGATGAGAATCTACTTTGAGCTGAGTGAATACTAGCAGACTGGAATGGATTTGGTTTATGTAAATAAGGTATTTCCGACCTCAAAAGTCTGTACATTATTTCCCCAGGCTTATTCTACTTTCCCTGTCTGTGCTCCACTGAGCTAATCAAACAACAGGACACCTCTCTATGGTGTGAGAACGCCACATGGCCTTTAATTTTATCCATGTAATCACATCCCCCACCTGAGAAACAAAGTTGATTCCCAGAAAAATCAATTGGACTAAGTACCAAAAAACATGAATACACATTTTCTTAGAGTATTACTGTTTTAAGCTCATGAATCCAGATAATACCAAAATATATATATTTTTTATGTAAAATCACATTACCACGTTAGCTCATGCAGTATTTGTGCGATTAGCCATGGGAGATATATGTTACTTTTCTGGTAGAATTTAGATTGAATTTAAACCCTTCCCTAATTTTAAAGTATATTCTGTATGCTATGATGTATTTGGGGGATTTTTTCAGTAATACAGCAGAATAATGATGCTAAGTTAAGTTTAAAATGAAGGAAACTCAAAAAGGCTAGTTTTCTGTGTAATGTGCACTGGTACAGATTTACTCCTGTTTTTCAGTAAATGGAATAAGATATGTAAGATGAATTTCATAGGATGAGATGATACGGAGAACTTCCAATGTTGCTTCACATATGTAGTTTCTTCTTTTCTGAATTACATGACCAGAAAAAAAATAATACAGACTTAAACTTGGAAAACTGTCCATTTCTTGCACTTGGAGGGGAATAAGAACAGTGTATTCTAAAATGTTTTTAAATTATTTGTTTTGAATTTATTCCCCTTACATCCCGATTGTAGCCCCATTCCTCATTTCTTTCTGGTCCCACCCTCCATCCTTCATACCCCATTGCCCCCTCCCCTAGTCCTCAGAAAAGGGGGGAGGCTTCGTCTCCTACCCTCTAACCCAGCCTGTTAAGTCTCCTCTGGCCTGTGTGCATCCTCTTCCTCTGTGGCCTGGCAAGGCTGCCCTGCCAGGAGGAAGTGATCAAGGAGTGGGCAATCGAGTCCATGTCAGAGGCAGCTCCTCCTCCCTATATTATAGGACTCACATGGAGACTGTGGGGCCTAGCTACTACATCTGAGCAGGGGGTCTAGGTCCTCTCCGTGCATGGCCCAGATTTGTTGGCTCCATTGATCCCCTTGTGGAGCTCCTGTCCTCTTCAGGCCCTCCTATCCCCGCAACTCCTCTGTAAGACTCGCTCTGCTCTACTCCAAAATTTGGCTGTGAGTCTCAGGATCTGCTTTGATCCCCTGCAGGGTGTATTCTTTCAGAGAAACCTCTATAGTAGGATCTTATCCTGTTCCCTCTCTTCAGATGCCTCATATGTCTATTCTACTTGCCCTTCTGAAGGAGAATTAACCACCCTCCCTAGGAGCCTCCTGGTTTTTTTTTTTTTAGCTTCTCTGCATCTGTGGTGTGTAATATGGTTAACCCGTCTTATAGGGCTAATATCTGCTTATAGGTGAGTATATACCATGGGTGTCTTTGTGAGTTTATGTTAACGCACTCTGGGTGATCTCATCTAGTTCCATCCGTTTGTCTGCAAATGTCAAGATTTCTTTCTTTTTAATAGCTGAGTAGTGTTCCACTGTGTAAATGGACCACAATTTCTTTATCCCTTCTCCAGTTGAGGGACATCTAGGTTGTTTTCAGATTCTGGCTAATATGAATAAAGCCGCCATGAACATAGCTGTACAAATATCCTCATTGTATGGTGGAGCATCTTTTAGGTATATGCCCAGGAATGGTATAGCTGCGTCTTGAGGTAGCACTATTCCAAATTTTCTGAGAAAATGCCAGATTGATGTTGAAAGTAGTTGTACAAGTTCGTACTCCCACCAGCAGTGGAAGAGTGCTCCCCTTTCTCCATATTCTTGCCAGCGTGTGCTGTCACTTGAGATTTTGGTCTTAGCCATTCTGATGGGTGTAAGATGGAACCTCAGAGTTGTCTTGATTTGCATTTCCCTGGTGACTAAGGATGTTGGGCATTTTGTTAAGTGTTTCTCTGCCATTCGATAATCCTCTCTTGAGAATTCTCTGTTTGTTTCTGTCACCTATTTTTAATTGGATTATTTTGTTAGGTGGTGTTTTATTTATTGCATTCTTTATATATTTTGGATATTAGCCCTCTGTCAGATGTAGGAAGGAATGGTAGAGTTCTTTTCAGTTTGTGGGTTGTCATTTTGTTCTGTTGACAGTGTCCTTTGTCTTACATAAGCTTTTCAGTTGCATGAGGTCCAATTTATTAATTGTTGCTCTTAGAGCCTGGACTATTGGTTTTCTGTTCAGGAAGTTGTCTCCTGTGCCAGTGAGTTCAAAGATCTTCCTCACCTTTTCTTCTAACAGATTTAGTGTTTCTGGTTTTATGTTGAGGTCTTTGATCCACTTGGACTTGAGTTTTGTACAGGGTCACAAATATGGATCGATTTTCATTTTCTACATATAGACCATCCAATTAGGCCAGCACCATTTGTTGAAGATGCTGTATTTTGTTCGTTGTATGATTTTTGGTTTCTTTGTCAAATAATCAAGTATCTGTAGGTGTGTGAATTTATTTCTGGGTATTTAATTCGATTCCATTGATACCCCAGTCTGTTTCTATGACAGTACCATTCAGATTTTTATTACTATTGCTCTACAGTGCAGCTTGAGATCGGGGATAGAGATAACCTCCAGAAGATCTTTTATTTTACAGGATTCCCTTAGCTATTTGGAGGTTGTTGGGGTTTTTTTTTTCCATATAAGGTTAAGAATTGTTCTTTCAAGGTTTTTTAAGAATGGTGGTGTTATTTTGATGAGAATTGTATTGAGTCTGTAGATTGCTTTTGATAGAATGACCATTTTAACTACGTTAATATTACCAATTCATGAGCATGGGAAATCTTTCTATCTTCTAATATCTTCTTCATTATCTTTCTCCAGAGACTTGAAGTTTTTCTCCTACAAGACTTTCACTTGTTTAGAGTCATACCACATTACTTTATGTTATTTTTGTGGCTATTTTAAAGGGTGTTGCTTTTCTAATTTCCTTCTCAGCCCATTTGTCTTTTGTATACAGGAAGGCTACTGATTTTATGAGTTGATCTTGTATCCATCCACTTTGCTGAAGGTGTTTATCAACTATAGGAGTTCCTTGTCAGAGTTCTGGGGGTCACTTATGCATACTGTCATTTCATCTGTGAATAGTGATACTTTGCCTTCTTCCTTTCCAATTTGTATGCCCTTGATCTCCTTTAGTTGTCTTATTGCTCCAGCTAGGACTTCAAGTACTGTATTGAAACGATATGGAGAGAGTGGGCAGCCTTGTCTTGTCCCTGATTTCAGGGGAATTACTTTAAATTTCTCTCCATTTAGTTTTTTGTTGGCTATAGTCTAGCTTTATATTGCCTTTGCTATGTTTATGTATGTGCCTTGTATGCCTGGTCTCTCCAAGACTATTAACATGAATGGGTATTGGATTTTGTCAAATTTGTTTTTTTAGCATCTAAGGAGATAGTCATGTAGCTTTGTTTTTTCAGTTTGTTTATGTGGTGGATAACATTGATGAATTTCCATATAGTAAACCATCCCTGCATGCTTGGGATGACACACCTATTTGATCATACTGGATGATATTTTGATGTATTGTTGTATTCACTTTGTGAGTATTTTATTGAATACTTTTGAAGAATTTTCTTTCTTTCTTTCTTTCTTTCTTTTTTTGTCATGAGAATTATTTTATTACCAGCTTTTCTGTAGAGCAAGAGAAAATAACACAGAAGTCATCTGGGAAGTAGCTGAGCCCCAAATGTGTTGCCTCATGAGTTCAGTTTTTGTTTGTTTGTTTATTTGTTTTGATTTTGTTTCTGATTTTTTTCAGAATATTCAATAAGGGTCTGAAATTTTCTTTCTTTCTTTGTGTGGTTTAGGTATCAAGGTGACTGCAGCCTCATAGAATTATTTGGTAATGTTCCTTCTGTTTCTATTTTGTGGAATAGTTTGAGAATTATTGGTATTTAGCTCTTCTTTGAAGGTCTTGTAGAATTCTTTGCTGTATTTATCTGGCCCTGAGCTGTTTTTTGGGGATAGCGGGGGTGGCAGTTGGGAGACTTTTGATGACTGTTTTTATTCCCTAATGGATTGTTGAACTGGTTGAAAAGTTTATCTGATCTTGACTCAATTTTAGTAGGTGGAATATATAAAAAAAATGTTTATTTCATCTAGATTTTCAAATTTTGTGGCGTATATGCTTTTGAATTAAGACAATGGTTCTTTTGATTTCCTCTCTGTCTACCATTATGTCTCCCGTTTCATTTCTGATTTTATTGATTTGGATACTCTCTTTGCATTTCAGTTAGTTTGAATAAGTGTTTGTCTATCTTGCTGAGTTTTCTCAAAGAACCAGGTCTTGGTTTCATTGATTCTTTGAATTGTTTTCTTTGTTTCTAATTTATTGATTTCAGCCCTGAGTTTGATTATTTCAAGTCATATATTCCTATTGAGTGTGTCTGCTTATTTTTTCCTAGTGCTTTCAGGTGTGCTGTGATTTGCTAGTAGCAGATGTCTCCAGTTTCTTTATGAAGACACTTCATGCTGTGATCCTTACTCTTAGCATTACTTTCATTGTGTCCTACAGGTTTGAGTTATGTTGTATCTTAATTTACTTTTTAATTCAAGGAAGTATTTAATTCATTAATTTAATTATTTCATGACCCAGTTGTATTTGAGTATAAAATTGTTCAATTTCCATATGTATGTAGGCTTTTTTATTTCTATTATTGTTGAAATATAGTTTTAGTCCACGGTAGTCTGATAAGATACAAGGTATTATGTCAGTTTTCTTGTATCTGTAGAGGCTTCCTTTGTGATAGACTATATGGTCAATTTTGTAGAAGGTTCCATGAAGTGTTGAGAAGAAAGTATATTCTTTTTGTTTGTATAAAAAGTTATATAGAGGCCTGTTAGGCCCATTTGATTCATGACATCTTTTAGTTTCATTATTTCTCTATTTAGTTTCTGTCTTGATGATCTATCCACTGGTGAGAGTGGGGTGTTGAAGTCTCCCACTATTTCTGTGTAGAATTGGGTGTGTGATTTAAGCTTTGGTGATCTTTATTTTATGAATGTAGGTGTCCTTACATTTGGGCATAGGTATTCAGAATAGTGATGGCATCTTGGTGGAATTTGATGCGTGTGAAGTGTCCTTCCTTATGTCTTTTGATTAATTTTAGTTGAAAGTCTACTTTAGTAGATATTAAAATGACTATTATAGCTTGCTTCTTGGATCTGTTTGCTTAGAAAACATTTTTTCCAGCCCTTTACTCTCAGGTAATGTCTATATTGCTGAGACATGTTTCTCTTATGCAGCAGAATGATGGGTCCAATTTACGCATCCATTCTGTTAGACTGTGCCTTTTTTTTTTTTGAGAGTTGAGTCCATTAATGTTGAGATATATTAATGAACAGTTATTGTCAGGCCTTTTATTTTTATTTTGGTGCTGAGAGTAGGTGGTAGCAGTTGGAGCTGTGGAGCCCCCAAAACCTGGAATTTGTCCACAGATGGTGGCAGCAGGCATGTGGCCAGAGGCTGAGGCTGTGATAGTGGAAGCCTGGGAGTTTTTTTCCTACCTTAGTTAGGTAACCTAGGATTGGACCCTGAGTTTCCCACACCATGGGCTCTTGTCTAACCTGGGAAATATACACATTGATATTTGGGATCCACAACATAGGCTATTAGTCACTCTGCTCTCACTGCTGTCCTGCTGATCAGATACTATGTGCATTTGGCACTTCCATCTTGGGTCCACTTGCTCTAAAATACTTAATGCAAAGTTTTATAATCATAATTAGCAGCTTTCTGTGCAAAAAAAGGCTTATGCTCTGATCCATGTAACATGATTTTAAACTGATAATAAAATTAGGCTATATACTAGAAAAATGAATTGTCTGAATTCAAGATTTATTATTAGTAACTGGCAATTTGATTGATATAATTTTATTAAGACATAAGATTTTAAAACTTAAAAGTTTTTGAAAATTTTAAACTTCGCGCTTGTAATAATCTGTGTTTTAAAGTGAGAAGTATGCACATGGGCGTACATACATGGGAAATATTTAAATTTATTTTTAATCCCTGTAACACAGGGATTGGTAGATAAAAAAGTTGAAGCTAGCTATTATGTAATCTTTTTATTTTTTTATTTGTTTCTCTATTATTACCCTTTTTGTTTTGATTTTATGAAGTAGGGTTTCTCTGTGTAGCCTTGGCTGTCCTGGACTCACTTGGTAGAACAGACTGGCCTTGAACTCACAGCTATTCTCCTGCCTCTACCTCCCTGAGTCTGAGAATTATACTCATGCACCACTATGCTCAGCTACTCTTATTATCTTAAAAAATCTTTTACATATATATTCTCAATTAAAATGTTAACGTGGCCTGGGTTGAGGATCTGAAGAGTGAAGATGTAAGCTGATTGTGTGCTTATGTGTGTGTTTGTGCATGTGCATTTTTGTGTACATGTGTGTGTGTCCATGTGCATATATGTGTGTAAAAATAATAATTAAGAAAAGATCATATATTGGAGAGTGTAGGTATACTAGAGGAGTTAGAGAAGCTGGCATGGGAATGATGTAAGCACAGCACTCATGTAAGAAACTCTCAAAAGTGAAATTTACAAAAAAATATAATTCATCATCAGATTCAATCCTGTAAATTCCACAAATCAGCTTCCTGGAATAGCAGCTCCCTCCCAAGTCTATGGAATCAGGCACTGAGGGAGGAGCCCAGACACCTGTGTCTTTATTTTCTCCCCTGGACTGATTTATTCCTAAATTTGAGAACAACCCATGTGAGTAAGAAAGGATACTGAAGCTATGTGCCCATGCTTAGGCAATTCAAATATGAACATAGCAGGACAAACCAACCACTGGACAAGATGTCTCTGAAGTCAGTAAGACTCTTGAAGTCTCCATTATAAAAATACCAAAAATCCAATAAAAATAGCAATACATCCACACACAGATCCTTTCATATCGTAAACATACTCTATAGACACAACTGGGATGAGTATAAGGGTTAATTTTACAGCCAAGGACAATACAGGCTGTAAACTTTAAACCCCTACCCAGATCTAGCCAATGGTCAGAACATTCTCCACAGTGGAGTGGAGAGTGGGATATTACTTTCTCACGTACTCTGGTGCCTCACATTTGACCATGTCCCCTGGAGGGGGGGACCTGGTGGCACTCAGAGGAAGGACAGCAGGTTACCAAGAAGAGACTTGATACCCTATGAGCATATACAGGGGGAGGAAATCTCCCTCAGTCACAGTCATAGGGGAGGGGAGTAAGGGGAAAATGGGAGGGAGGGAAGAGTGGGAGGATACAAGGGATGGGATAATCATTGAGATATAACAAGAATAAATTAATAAAAAAAAGAAAAAAAGATTTATTCCACAGAATTTCTAATAATGTTTATATTGTTTCATAAGAGCAACAACGACTTGTTGTGTTTACCTGCAGTGAAATACCAGGTGTTTGCTGTAAGTGCTGATCCCTGTGTGAAACAGCTAATGACCCCCATTTCTGACATTATTTGGCTGACGAGAATCCAAATGTATTATTTCCAAATGGCTTGTGAAGAAATTTGGCACCATTAGAGAATAACGGTATTTTGTAAACTAAAAGAATGTTTGCCAATGCTTTACTTCTTAGCCAGTGTTGTCCTTTAATTATATAAACAGACAATGTCCCTCTCAGGGGGACCATTATTAATACCAAAATATTTTTGTTGTTCTGATTTATCTTTAGTTCCTATCTCTAGTATTAGGGATTAAATGAAGTCACAGTACAACTGGAGACTATATTTTGATATTTGAGGCAGTGTTGTTGTCTGCAGGTACATAGAGCTTCAGCTTGCTTATCATAAGTTAGCTTATTTGGGCACTGATTCCTCTTGCTAATGAGGTCTCCTTTATTAAAAAAAAGTATAATATCTAGAATTCTTCATATAACGATGCTTGGCTGAGTGTCACTGAAACTTGAAACTTTTATCTATTCTAATGAAGAAGATCTCTGCCTGTCTGTTGTGTAAATTGTCCAAGCTGAGATTTATGCCCTTGCTTAAATCACTGGGCAAATAAAATTCTTATTCACAAAAAAAGAGAATAAACCATATTATACATGAGCTCTCTTTTGAGTGTATTGTGTGTGTATATGTGCATGTGTATGTGCATGTATGTGTGCATGTGTGAATATGTTTGTATAAGTGTGTGTGTACATGTGTGTGGCCATGCACCTTACCAACAGGATAAAAATTGAGAGTTTATCCAAGGAGAGCTCATAAAATTAATAAGAATGTACATGATTTTTGGCAGGCTTCCACTTTGAACAGGGAGAGTGCAGATACGCAAGAACAGAACACGAGGATTATCTGCCTGTGGCTTATTTATATCAGTGTGCATGTACAAATACACAGGTTGCGCACAGACATATTGATGCCTCAGACTGCAGAGGAGGGCTAGAGGCTGCATAACCCAGGACCTGGATTCACAGCATCTCTCAAGTTTCTGCTTCTAATTCCATTTCCCAGCAGTAGCCAGCATCCCTTAGACATGTGCCTGACTCCAGGATGCAGTCAGTGGTTTTATAAAATGATGATGGGGGACATATTTTTTTTCAGGTATTTGCTAAATGGTTAAAAAAAACCCACCAAAGTACAGAATATCCATTAATTATTGATGAATTATATCAAGGACAATGAGAAGGCACCTGAAAGAGGCCCCAGTGGCTGAAACTTAGCAGCTTGACCTGTGGAATCAAGCACTGGAATGCTTCTCAGATGTGTTGCCTGGAATATAAACAAAATGCCTATTAACCAATTCCTATTTTAAGATGGGTCATATTAGTAACTGAACAAATGAAAAAGAGATGCATGCTATACAAAGAAGTCTATATTTGTACACCTTAAGGCAAGGGCTGCGCTTGAATTCCCTTCCATATAGCGGTTGGAAAATCCCATGAAAGAAGATTCCACTGAGCACATAGAGACAGTTCCACAGCCTGGCTGTCACAGCAGTAAACTGTAAATCCCATGGACAGCAGGTGAGCATGCAACCACAACATATGAGGGGTGTTAGCACTTTACATCTGCTATCCTGCTCCGCACAACACTCAAACCCTTGCTAGAAAACCCCAGATTTTGGGATTATTGCACCAACTACCAAGGACTAATTTTCAAAACCATCAGGGTTACCAACAAGGGGGAGACTGAGAAACTGTTCTGTGCAAAACGACTACAAAGAGTCACAAATCGCATATGGGGATCTCCATATGGAGAAGGAAAGAGAAGTTTTAGGAAATAACTAATGAGAATTTGAATACAGTGTCAATTCAGCTAAAGACAGTGCCTTGGTGTGGGTTCAAGGGTCATAACTAAACATGACAGAGCGATGCTTCTCATGGGGTTGTGGACACTCCATGTATTCTAACCTGTGTTTCTAAAGATACGAAAACACTAAATGTTAATATTGTAAATGCCATGCATCCATGCTGTTGGAATTTTAAGTCGAGATTTCTGTGCTTTTCAAAATCTTGGTTTACTGCTTTGAAGTCGAGTAGCCAGGTTCTAAGCTCATGGTACAAGGGTGCTCCCAATGCGCATCTGTTCCTCTTACAAGGACAGGCCTGACAATGAAGCATCTCAGGGTGAGAGAATTGTTACTGACTATTTAAATGTAAACCATGTGAAGATCTTTCCAACTTGTGGAGAGGGCTCTGCACTCTCTATTTTTAACTCTGTTCTTGACTGTCTTGTCTATCACTGCACGCAAGGTTTATTAATCCCGTTTGTTTCCTGTTTTGCCCAAGTGATACGATCACAAACGAGCGATTACAAAGTTAGATAGTAAAACCGACTTGATCAGATTGGATTTAGAACAAAGCAGCAGTATTTAGTTCTGAGTCTGAATTATCTTTTGAGATAATAATAATAATTAATAAAAACAACAGGAGTGGTGTTTGCTGGCTCCTCTGAAGCGGTGGGTGTGCCAGAACAATCTTGGTAACTGCTTCTATGTGCTCATCTTAGCTGACAGCTCTTCCCTCTCTTCCCACCTCTGACAGTATACTGACATGTTGCAGACTCTGCTCACCCCATTCACTCTCTTCAACTCTCTCCCTCAGGGGCCGGAAAACGTCAGCATTTGACTATGAAAAGTATAGATTCATAACCAGGAGTCCATGGCTACAGCTTACATTCTTTGTCAAGCTGTTCGGATGTAAATATGCAACTGTATGAACACAGCTGTAAGACAGGAAGTGGACAGTTTATTTCAGTGGTTCTTAATCTAGCTAAGTCCGCCTGCCTCCAGGAGTCCCCACTCAGGACCCCCTCCACTCTAGCCTGCATATTTACAGTGGCTCAGCTGCGAAAGACAAGGGTAGCATTAACATTGATTTCATTTCCCCAGCCAGCATAGCATCACCACAATATACTTAGTAAAATTAGCACAAGTACTGTTTGATCATATGGTAAATGCCAGTGGTTGGTACAGTCTGAGGGAGGGAAATGTGGTTAACAATTACTTCAGTTCACTAGAGACATACTTATATGAAACTGGAAGCAAATATTTTTATTTATTTTTCATTACTGGTGTGTGTGTGTGTGTGTG
The DNA here is from genome assembly GCF_964271855.1 of Acomys minous. Classification (NCBI taxonomy): domain Eukaryota; kingdom Metazoa; phylum Chordata; class Mammalia; order Rodentia; family Muridae; genus Acomys; species Acomys minous. The sequence goes on from NC_140495.1 coordinate 99,985,686, forward strand.
TGTGTGTGTGTGTGTGTGTGTGAGAGAGAGAGAGAGAGAGAGAGAGAGAGAGAGAGAGAGAGAGAGAGAGAGAGAGAGAGAGTTTCTGTGTTTGTCTGTATATGTGTCTGTGTGTTTCTGTGTTTCTCTATGATTATTTCTCTCTCTCTCTCTCTCTCTCTCTCTCTCTCTCTCTCTCTCTCTCTCTCTCTCTCTCTCTCTCTCTCTCTCTGTGTGTGTGTGTATGTCTGCATGTGTCTGTGTGTCTTTGTGTAAAGGTCCTCTCGGAGTCCAGAGGATGGCAGAGGATCTCCTGGACTTGGAGTTGCAGTCACAGTGCAGTTAACATAACTATGATTCTCTGCAGTAACATCATACACTCTTGACCAAAGAGTCTTCTTCCCCAGCCAGCTTCTCCACATTTTAATTTTACTTACAATGTAGTTCCTGAGGATTTTCTTTACAACTCTCTGTTGTCTCTATTACAAACTCACTGTACATGAGGAATTATGAGAGTTTAAACCATTTGCTCTGATCAGTTCTATCAAACTATAACCTTTCTTTAAGTTCATGTGAGAATCCTGAGATATTTGTACACCCAGATAGATGGGTAGATACATTCTTCTGGATCTATATGGTGCACTGAACCAATGAAATGAAGTAATGATCATTTTCTCCATGGCATAAAATAATCCAAGAAAGAGGCAAGGAGACAAGAGGTAGAAATGGATCAGAGGAAGAGAAAAGGAGATATGGATGAAATGAGTGATAGCAATAATAGTCCTCTCTCAACAGAGGCTGAGCCCCATCCAGTTACTATAGGCCCTGGAGCTGCAGTAGAGGATACAGGGATCTTTACTCAGCTAAAGACATGCCTGTGAGGGGAGGCAAGAACCCAGCTTATGAGAATTAGATCTGGCAGCAGGGACTGATATGTGAGAACATTTATCAAGAGCATCAGAAAGCAATGCTTTTGCCCTTGTTAGACAATAGAGAAAAAAGTGCCAGTAACAGCTGTCCATTGCGCAGGGCGCCCAGCTTCTGGCTTTGCAGAAGAATCAGACAGCCTCTGTTAAATATAAATCAGCAGATTGTTCCTTCTATAATTAGATGCAACAGCCAAATGTATCTTAAATAATAGCTGGAAGAGAAATGAATAGGAGCCATATTTAGTTGCACTTAGGAATGGGATTTAATGATCCAAGCGTAGATGCAAGAAACCAAGCCAAAACAAAGCCCAAGTCCCTGCTTATTAAAGAAAATATCTAAGTGTATTTTATGGAGTTACCGTTTTTGAAAATTCATCCTTCAATCAATATGGCAAAACCCCCAAGGCTCATGAGAAAGGACTGCTTACTGTTTTATAAAACCTAGATGGCTTTATGAAATTCAAGGGAAAAGTTATATGTGTGTGTTGTTGTTGTTTTTAGATTAATCTGTGCTTGAAAACATTGCTCAGAAATTGCCAGTGATGTCCCTAGATACTGCCTTACAGTAGGATTGCTCGAAGAGAAGGGACTTTACTTGAAATGGAATCAGCACCACATGTAGTAAGTAGTGCATGGGGAGATGGTCCTTCACCTACCACAGGCTGTGTAGCTCACAATCCTTATGTTGGCTTGCATCATGTGCCATGGTTGACTAGCATATGCCAGTATATCAAACATTTTTTAATACCCTACGAACTATAGTTTTCTATTCAAACATAATATTTCATAAAGTGTAAATGATTAAACATGACTAATACAGTCGAAACAGGTGAAGCTAAGGAAATTCACCCCTTTTGTAATAAATACACTACCTTCCATTTGCCTCCAAGGAGATATATGGGTTATCTGGAATATGACATAAAGCCTAAAAAACATGGCAACCAAGGTGCTAGAGTCTTGGACCACGTCTATTAATTTCTTGCACGTCACTTGGACATGGCCCAGCTCCCCTTCCTCCACCATTTTAGATAATGGTACAAAGTTAAAGAATCAGATGTAAAGCAAGAGCAATGCTCTCCATCCTAGTCTAATATCCACATTGAATTAACCTTAAATAACATTGCCATTTCTCTTAACTGCTTCCAGAAATAGTCCATGCACAAAAGGGTGTCCATGCAGGTGTCTCCCTTCTACAGACACTGCTGCTTAAACAACAAGAAAACACACACACACACACACACACACACACACACGCACACGCACACACACACACACATATCAATAGAGCTACCTGCCTCAGCATAGCTCTGAAAGACTCTCTCACTGCCACATACAAGTGCAGTGTTTTTTATTAGCTCAGTGTTTATCAATGCTTATTAATGAAGCACAACTTTTAAGAGTGTTTTCTCATTGCAATCAAAGTGACCATCTTTGCCATAGACTGACTTTAAGTATGTATTGTTTACCTGGAGGAATGGAGGACTAGTCTAAGAAGAAAATTCTAAGTTTACTTTGCAGACTATAGGTATTGCCTATGTTTTCTTCTGGAAACTTCAGTGTTTCAGGTTTCACATGGAGGTCTCTGATCCATCTAGGGTACAGTTCTGTACAGGGTAAGAGACACAGGAATGACAGCATTCACCTAAGTGTGGGCATCCCGTTTTCTCAGCCCCACTTCTCGGAGATGCTACCTTTTCTCCTGTGTATATGTTTGTAATCTCCTGTCAAATATCAGAGAGTTACGTGTGCTCCTGTTTGAGTCTTCTATTTTGTTCCACTGTTAGGCATCATGTCTGTTTTTGTGCAAATATGATGCTGTTTTTATTATTGTGACTTGAATTGACACAAATATTTTGAACTCTGTGTCTCTTGAATAAAGCCAACATATCATGGTAGATGGCCTACTCATATGTGCCTCTATATTATTTGAGAACATTTTTTCTCATCAACTTATTTATTCATTTTATATCCTGATGACAGTCCCTAGCCTTCTCTCCTTCTGGTGCCCCTCACCTTCTTTCCCCATTACCCCCCTCTCTCCTCAGAAGAGAGGATCACCCTTCCTTACCAACTCACCCCAACACATCAAGTTTCATCAGTATTAAGCACATCTTCTTCCATTGAGGCCACAGAAAGCAGACTTGCTGGGGTAAAATGATTCAAAAGCAAGCAACCACATCCATGTCCAATTGCAAGGAGCAGCACATGAAGATCAAGCTGCCCGTAAGGGACATATGCGTAGGGGATCTAGGTCTAGTCTATGCATGGGCTTTGGTTGGTGGTTCAGTCCCTGTCGTCCACCATGGGCCTGGGTTACTTGGATCTTTTTGTTTTGTCTTCTTGTAGAGTACTTGTCCCGTCTGGGTCCCTCTATTCTTCCCCCAACTCTTTCACAAGATTCCCTGAGCTCTACCTAACATTTGTCCATGGGTCTCTACATCTGTTTCAATCACTTGCAGACAGAATCCTAGCATAAATAAAGCTGCTATGAACATAGCTTAGCAAATGTCCTTCTGGTATGGTGGGGTATCTTTGGATGTATGTCCAGGAGTGATATGTCTTGGCCTTGAGTTAGAATTATTCCCAATTTTCTGAGAAAGGACCAGATTGGTTTCCAATGTGATTGTACAAGTTTGCCCTCCTAACATCACTGGTGAAGTGTTCCTCTTTCTCCACATCCTCGCCAGCGTATGCTGTCACTTGAGTTTTTGATCTTAGACATTCTGATGAGTGTAAGATTGAATCTCAGAGTCATTTTGATTTGTGTGTCCCTGATGACTAAGGACTTTGAACATTTCTTTAAGTAATTCTCCTGTTGAGAATTTTTGGTTTAGCTCTGTCACCCAATTTTAATGGGGTTATTTGGTTTGTTAGTGTTTAATTATGGGATCAATTCATGGCTTAGTTTCAGTTGTTTGGATTAGACTAGAAATTAATCCATTTCTTTTAGATTTTCAACTTTAATGAAGTATAGGTTTTCAAAATTAATCTCTTGTAATGCCATGATTAATTTGGTGTCTCGATGTAATATAATACAGAATTCATTTGGATAATGTTCTGTGGTATTGTCTTCTCTAGCTTGCTGTCCCCTTTGTGGACAGTTTAATCAACATAGAGCTTGGATAGTAGCATACTCTTTGTCCCAGCTGCTTGGATACAGCAAAAGCTTAGAATCTCTAGGCTACAATGGTGAGATGTTCATGAATGCTTTCGGTTGTGTGGTTTGTGGTGAACATTAGTTGCCTCTATTAATCACCTCTGAGGGTCAATCCTATTGAACATCTCCACATTACTAATTCAGTCATGGAGGATGGTGAGAATTATAAGGGTGTTCACAGGAATGTTGTAGAGAGCTTTAAGTAGACCCCATATGTCCTCTGATGAATAATGGCTTAGGCCAGTCCAGCTGTTTCTTCTATCTAGCTTGGGTTATTACTAAACTGGGGTGGGTGGTATAGTACATAGGTATGATAGTTAGTGTTAAGGTTTCAAGGAAAGATCTAGTTCTCTGGGCATAGTCCCAGGACAGGTTTTCAATTTCTCTTCACCTGTTGGTTGGTTCCTCTGTTGTCTTTCACTTACAAAGCTGGAAGGACCCATGCAAATATCTTATTTTCTGGCTTGAGTGTTTGTAAATGGATAGTTGTATCCTGACCCTGGACTAGAGACTCTCTCCTTTAGTGAAACTACGCTACAGGGCCCGACTAAAGAACCTTCATGGATTTGGATGTGGTGCCATGTGCTGTTGAACAAAGGGCAGACACCCATGACGGGTACTGGTCTTTGCAGATTAATCGCTTTCAGCCCAAGCCCACCTACTTGTCCCAAGAGGGGAGCCCTCCAAGTTTCCAGGAAGAGACCAGACAGAAAGATGTATCTTGTCAGTCAACAGAATACTTTCCCCTGCTTATAGTGAAAAATGAGTGGACAAAAAGAATGAAGAACAGTGGAGGTCAGCTTCATTTTCTTCTTCTTCCAAAGTTACCTACTAGATCACCAAGTGCCTGATGCTCACAGCTCATGCAGAACATGTTCATGTTAGGATTTTGGTTTACCTGTGAGCTTTCCTTGCCAGCCCCCTGGGACAACTGACTGGCTTTCAATTTTCTTGCTGTGGCTTCATGGCTCCCTGGAGAACTGTTGTAGAGGATAGAGCAGACCACAGTGCTGCCGAGGAAGACACAATGCTAGGTCTCTGCCACCCTCCATTGGCAAAGGCAACTCTGACAGTCCAGAGACTTAAGGCAGGAGGACAGGTTCCATGTCATGATAGCAGCCATAAGAAATTGATAGCTTTGTTCAGCTGCTAAGAGTTCTATGGTGGATAAGATAAAGTTCACCAAAGGACCGATATATTTAAAATGATAAAAATAGCTGGCATTCAAAACATTTTAAGGTTTTTTTGGGGATGCTGACAGGCAGTTATTGACACATCTAATGATTTAAGTCAGGGTACCCAATAGCCACTGTACTGTTCATTGTTTTCTACAGCAGTCACGTGTAGATGATGAAAAGTGAAACGTCTAACAGTGACCTTCTGTGGGCTGATGGGGCTAAGCTCCTGCTCTGTCCACTAGGTTGCCATATATCAACAGTCCCAGACAGAACTGCAAGCCTAGGAGTCATTGTAATGTTGCTGGTCTTCAATCCTTGCTGGAATGTGGAAGAACTGGGTGTTGGTGTTAGTGGAGGACTGCAACAGCATGGGTGATGAACACACTCCCCAACCAGTGAAGGCAGGAAGCCAACACTGCCTTTTCCCTACAACTTTCCATCTTTATTCACTCTTGAAAGCTGTTGCCCATTGTCTGAGTGGCTTTGACTCTGCCCAGGTAGCAGTACCTGGGAACATTATCAGAAACACAAGAGGTGTATCTCCTAAGTGATTTCAGATCCTGGCAGGCTAACAATCAAGATCAGTGTTCACATCGTGTTTCCTGTTCTTCCCCCAGATGATGGCTCTGTGTCAGGGTTGCAAATACTGCTCCAAGGTTGTGACTTAATTCTGGAATACCTTTTCCTCTGTTCACCAGTAGCGTCTCCTTTCTTTGCTCCTGTAAACTCAGAAACTCTGAAGGAATTTGTATCCCAAAGGTGATTTGTATCATCTTCTCAGTGAAGGAATGTATGGAATGTAGCTCAAGCAATGGACAATGGATACGTTTTATTTTTTTATGAACTAATTTTACAAAACTTGTTTAATCCTTTAAATATTTTCTTTTTAAATAAAACATCATTTAGAGAACAACCCCTAGCCTATATTCTATGAAACAATATCTGCTGGTTGGAATTTTATCTTTTTCTCTATTTTGAAATATTCCTAAAATAATACTGCAACATAGGATAAGAAATGTTTCTTTTTTATCCCTTTTCTTCTTCTTTCTTTAAGATGTTGCTGTATTCCTCACTGGCTTCATCCTTCTTGCCTCTATTTTGTAGCTATATGTACCTGGTTAGAAGTATTTTTCTTCTTATACAGCATTTTCAGGTCTTAGCTGATATCAAAACATTTGTGCTAATGATCAGGATTTCTATAAATCCTGGGCTCTCTTAGAAGTTTTCTTGTTATACCATGGAATGCTGCTGTTTTTCCCTGCGTGAGCTCATTCTAAGAATAGCATTGAGATGAATTGAAATGCTGATGAAGGGATGTCTTCACGTTGTCCAGCTAATGTGGACACAGAGTAAAATACTTGCATTTGAAATCCAAAATGTAAACCTGTCAGGCCTTGCAACTGAATGATGTGCTTTAGGGCATAATGAGAAACTACTCTGAAAATTATTCTCAGTGGGAAGTCACATTGTCCTTATATTCATTCCTTTTGGATATGAGATCTTTTTAAAACAAAGACCATAAAATTTGAAGATCATTATGAAATCACTCATTTCTGTTCTCTAACTTATAATTATTTCAAAAAGTAATTGTAATATAAAAGTTTCCCATTCTATTGTTTTTTCAATATTTGAATAAAATACTTATGTCAGAACAATATAATCATTTATGTTAATAAAATTCTGCTGTTATAAAAATAAATGCTTATTATATGTCCATATTTAAATAATACATATTTCTGTTCATGTTGTACATGCATCAGATTGTTATGGATGAATACATAGCCTCACCTAACCTAAATACATAGAAATTTATTTGTTGTTCTTCATCTTGTGGGTACTGCTGTGTCTTCATCCTAATGGTAACATATACATGCTTACTACAGTAGGCTAACAGGCCTTTCTGAATTCCAGCATCATGAATTGTCTGGAATATCTCTGATCCAAGGATGATATAATATTTTTCATATTCATAAGGGAATTCACCTAATATTTAAAAACCAGAACCTCATTTATCTTTTGGTATAATGTCACTTAGCAACACTCTTAAAGGTATGGGTTGTTTCCTTAAGCAGACTGGGTAATTATGTAAACAGAGAGTCAGCAAGACCAGCAGAAAAAGCAAGTTCATTTTTCTTACCACCTGCAATGCTGTTTTCTCTTGTAGTAATTATAGAATACTAGAAATAGACTATTCCACTGCCGTATTTTTAAATTAGATCTAAAACAATCTAAATGTATTAAACTCAGTAAAAGTGTAAGACCATTGATTTATAAAATTGTGCATCAGTAGCATGGAATTTTATATGTTCTAATTCTAATCTTTTTGGCCCATTTTTAGTAAGAAGCATTTCAGATCTCCTGTAAAAATACCCCAGAACTCCCCAAAAGGATTTCGATGCAAAGACTTAAAGACACCACATAGCTGGAAAATGGAGTAAGGTGTTCTCGGATGAACCTGCAATTCCTTTTTTATGGGTGTTCTTTCTCACAAGGGTATAAAATGTCCATTTAAAAAATTATCATTTAGCAAGGGAAGAATCTTCAATGGTCGCATTGTTGGGAGATGTGCTGCTGCTGTTTGAGCAGGGTGGCTCTGTCTGAGTGTTATTTATGTCCACTGTTGTACATCACTCAAACAGAACAGCACACACTCTGATTTGCAGCTTTTTGAATGGCAACTCACTTATCCTCACTCTATTGTCCATTACTCATTAGACATTTGTTATCTCTAATTTCGAGAGAAGAATTTTCTATGTTCTTAGGCATTAACAGTAATTGTCAGAAGCGTTAGTAAGGCCTCTCTGAATCTCCTTACCCCAACTGGGTCTCTGTGCAGAATATAACGAACCACTGCAACTGTCAGTCGCAGGGTCAGAAGGAATCCACCACGTCTAGCTCCTTACTGAGAGTCTGAGGTCCAAGAAACCACACAAGACTCAGCTTTTTCTCTGTAACAAAACCTAAATTATTCTGCTTTGACAGTTGCCATTCCAGAACTGGTGTTGTCACCAGTATCAGGGGGACGCTCCTCTGGATATTTGCACGGACACTGCGCATTTGGAATGGATCTATTCATTTTCTGAAGATATACAGACACTTATCAGCTTAGACAACGCTGAGCTATTTTCTCCTATTTCTGTCAGATCTAGTCCAACATTGATGTCTCGGGGCTACAGTCAAGAACCTGTTTTCCTTATTCTTCTGTTTGTGCTTCCTTTACCAGCCTTCAAAATCAACAGTAGTAGTTGACTCCTTCCTAGACATTGTTACTCTAACCTTCTGTTTCTCCTATGTCTACTGTTATAGGACCTTATTAATTACATGGGGTGCCCCAGGATAATTTTTCTGTTTAAATTTAGTTGGTGTATACCCACGTATATTTGTTAGAGTGTTACATACTTAAAGGGTTCAGGGATTAGCATGTACATATCTTTGCTGGATTGTTTTTCTGTGTCATGATAGAGATTCAGAGCAATGGAAAACATGGCAAAAATTATGAACATCAGATTTTGAATTTTAAAGTTATTTAATTCAATAGAAGAGAAATACAGCCAGTTTATAAGATTATAAAGCAGTACTATTTTATTTGTTTGTTTGCTGTTTGGTTAAAGCAAGGTCTCTATAGCCCCACATGACCAGGAACTTGCTATATGGATGAGTCTTGCCTTGAGTTCATAAAGATCTGCCTGTCTAGTCTCCCAGATGCTGAGATTAAAACCATGTACCACTATGCTTGACTTATACAAATTTTAGGTACCCAAGTCTTAATCTTTAAGGTCTAATATCATCAAAGAACATGTGACCAGTTTTTAGTTAGTATTAACTAAGAGTTAAGTTTTGTTTAGCAGAGGGTTTAGATTTTGACTTAAACAAGCTTAAGAAATAAGATTCAGTAAGTTTCACACCTCTGTGTGTGTGTGTGTGTGTATGTGTGTGTGTGTGTCTGTCTGTCTGTCTGTACTTGGTTTTAAATCTGTCTTTTCTGACATTATATTGCTGACTTGTATCTGCTCTCTCCTACCTTTTTGTTATTGTTCTTGGGTGAATATTGTTATTTTTTTTCCTGGTTGTCTAAGGCCCTCCATAGAACTAGGAGTTTATGAAGAATCTTCTGCTCACTAGCTATGGAGCTATATTCAATAATTTACCCTTCCCTAATTTTGAAGTGAATACACTAGAACTGATGAACTCCTGTGATATTTTAAGTTCTGAGCCAGCTTCTCAGAAAGCCAGAACCTCAACCCTTGCTTTTGAATAATATATGTATATGTATATATATATATGTATGCATATATACATACATACATATTGCATGTACAAATAGTGTGTATGAATTCCCCAGCCTCATCACTGAGGTTGGTGGATAAGCAATGTGACCTAAGGAACCAAGACTTGGGTAAGTCCCTAAGCAGCCCACTTTAACTTGTTCATATGTAAAGCAGTGCTTATAGGAATTAGTAATGTACTTGTGAATTACCATAGGCTGTGTACTAAGTTATTGTTTATAAAGGGTTAATAACATCAAGGATAAATAAATTCCTATAAAATAATCACCATGATTAATGTGTTTCAAATTAAATTTATGTAAAGTCTACATTTTTCTTCCAATTGTTATTTTTTAAATAGTTCCTTGTCCATGGCTCTATTCATCTAGACTGATTGCAATTACAAAGAAACCCAAAGTGAAAATCACAATGAGAAATACCTTGGTGGATATTGAAGGTACATGGGGCTCTCAGGCAGGAGAAAACAGAAGTATTTCTGCATACTGGTATCCACAGTGATGTAAAAAATAAATGAGAACCAGTTTTTTTATATGAGAGAGCAGAGGTAATGTTTTTGTCTTTTGAATCTTATATTATTGTACTATGTCCATACATTCCTGTATATCAATACTCATGTAATATACACTGTTTATAAAACAGTTCCAAGTAATTCTCTTTCTCTTGTAAATGAAAAAATTATTATTTATTATAATTTATTCACATGACACCCCAGTAATTTCCCCCTCATTTGCTTGTATGATAGTCTTATATCTTCTAAGGAAATAGAAGCAATCATTAAAAGTCTCCTAACAAAAAACAAAAACAAACAAACAAACAAAAAATAAACCAAGGGTCAGATGGATTCAGCACAGAATTCTACCAGATCGTCACAGAAGAGCTAATATCAATTCTTTTCCAACTATTCCACAAAATAGAAACAGAAGGAACATTACCAAACTCCTTCTATGAGGTCACAATTACCTTGATACCTTAACCACACAAACAATCAACAAAGAAAAAGAATTTCTCTTATAAACATTGATGCAAAAATACTGAATAAAATACTTGCAAACCAAATCCAAGAACACATCAAAGATATTCATTATGACCAAGTAGGCTTCATCCCAGGCATGCAGGGGTAGTTCACTATATGGAAATCCATCAATGTAATCCACCATATAAACAAACTGAAAGAACAAAACCACATTTTCATCTCCTGAGATGCTGAAAAAAACGTTTGACAAAATCCAATACCCATTCATGTTAAAAGTCTTGGAGAGATCAGGGATACAAGGCACATACATACACATAGCAAAGGCAATATACAGCAAGCCTATAGCCAACATCAAACAAAATGGAGATAATTTAAAGCAATTCCACAGAAATCATGGACAAGACAAGGCTGCCCACTCTCACTGTATCTCTTCAATATAGTACTCGAAGTCCTAGCTAGAGCAATAAGAGAAATAAAGGAGATCAAGGGATACAAATTGGAAAGGGCAAAGCTGAAGTATCACTATTTGTGGATGATATGTTAGTATATATAAGTGACCCAAATATTCTACCAAGGAACTTCTACAGGTGTTCCTCTTTCTAAGATAACAAAACGTTGACATTGTATCATGAAAAAAATCATTTAAAAATTGTATGGGCCATTGTACGAAACAAAGCAGCAGTTACAAACTCTTATTTTCCTTTAATAGCAAATTCAGGATAGAAACATAGACATGGAATGAAGTGGGAAGAAAGAGGAGAGGTAGAGAGCAACTCCACATCAGTAGCAACTTCCCTACCTCATTTCTCAGTGTCTCATTCTAAGATGCTCTGAGAAACATCACTAGGAAGAAAAGAAGAGACTTGATACCCTATGAACATATACAGGGGGAGGTAATCCCCCTCAGGAACAGTCATAGGGGAGGGGAATAAGGGGAAATGGGAGGGAGGGAAGAATGGGAGGATACAAGGGATGGGATAACCATTGAGATGTAACAAGAATAAATTAATAAAGGAGAAAAAAAAGAAATGGGAAGCCTTATCGTTCATGAATTTTCATTAGGAAGAGATTGAAAATGATGATGCTGAGCCATAAGCATGAAGATTCCATGTCACTTGGGCAGATATCCTGGTATCTTTGGTTTAGTAATCAAGGGAAACCGACAGCACATCTATTGTGATGTTCCATATTATCCCAAACTCAGCCTCAGGGGCCCCTTAATGCATCGCATGATTATCTTAAAGAAAATATGCAGCCCATAATGGGATGAAAATATTGGAAATTAAAGTTCAGTGTGTTATCATTTTATTAATCTGTATATAGAAAATCATGATACCTCTATCTGAAAACAGATAGACAGACTATTGGATAAACCGATAAGGGACAGATGGACAGGTCAATGAAAGAAAGTGGGCTAACTCACACACTATGAAAGAACAGGTGCTAGCTGGTAGCCTGCTATGCTTTGTTTGATCAAGTCCATAGATAATTCTTTCACTCATGCCTTCATATGTTCACTAGAGTGATGTCTAAATTGATGAAGGCTCATGTTTATTCATCCTAGAAACAATTGTAGTTTTTCTTCTTTCTTTTATTTATTTATATATTTTTTTTGCCCTAGAGATACTTGCAAACTTTCTCCTGCCCTTTTATTGATATGAAAATATAGCATTAAATGATCATGGTCATTAAAATATCCATTGACTATAATTAAACTCTCCATGTTAGCATAAATGTAAAATGTATAAATATCCAGTCATCATAAGACAAGAATTTCTCCATAATAAGTCTGTTAACAAAATCATACAAAATGAATACATAAAATATATAAATATTTTAAGTAGTAATAAGATTTAGAGAAATGTGTTTAGATATTATTCCTGATGAATTTAGATTCATTTTCTTTCTTTTTCCCTTTGGCATTTTATTTTTTAATATATTTTATTAATTTATTCATATTATATCTCAATTGTTATCCCATCCCTTATATCCTCCCATTCCTCCCTCCTTCTGATTTTCCCCTTACTCCCCTTCCCTATGACTGTGACTGAGGGAGACCTCCTCCCCCTGTATATGCTCATAGGGTATCAAGTCTCTTCTTGGTAGCCTGCTCTCCTTCCTCTGAGTGCCACCAGGTCTCCCCATCCAGGGGACATAGTTAAATATGGGGCACCAGAGTTCATGTGAAAGTCAGACCCCACTTTCCACTCGACTGTGGAGAATGTCCTGTCCATTGGCTAGATCTGGGTAGGGGTTTGAAGTTTACTGCACGTATTGTCCTTGGCTGTTGCCATAGTTTGAGCAGGACCCCTGGGCCCAGATCCGCCCATCATAATGTTCTTCTTGTAGATTCATTTTCAATGTGATGAACCAATCTTTAGTTTTTCTATCAAACTCCTTTATCAACATCAGCATTAAGTTTTATGGATTAACCCTTTAACCTTTATCAAAGAGAGCAGTGGAGCAGGAGAACCAACCATGCTTCTGCTGGATGAAGGACAGTTTCATCTGTGGGCTTCCTTCCTTGGGTATTCTACATGTAGTTTACAATGTACACTGGAGTAAGTCTGATGATTGCCGAGGCCCAGCTCTAATTTATTTCTTCTGAAAACCTCATGTATTTATTTTTACCCATCATGTTGATGGACACCTACATGTAAACTCCATCACCCTTTCATGTTTCATAAACTCTTTAGGAAACTTTGTTTGTGTCTTTGACTCTGAATGAATTTCAGCCTTTAGAATTATGTCCCTTATAGTGGTTTCCCAGAAAGCATCTACTTATTGAAAGGTATATTAGTCTATTAATTCACTGCTCCAGGTGAATGATAAATCTACTTGTTCTGACCAAAGAGGGAATCACTATATAACATATAATGATAATAAATGACTTTGGATACAAAGCCTAATGCAGGCCAACATTATTCTTGTTTCAAAAGGAAACATGAGGAAAAACCTGATGTCTGATGTAGATCACAACTTAGTGGATAACTAATTCTATAAGAGAATTTGCAAGGTATAGACAGTACAATAATGCAGGAAATAATTATTTTTTCAAATAAGTTTATTATGTTTCTTTTTAGCATATATTTATATTATTACACATGAATAAGATAAACTATATACAATAGGAAGAACCATGAGACAATCATAAGTTATATGAATGTCACATTCATAGTGATTTGGCTGTTTGTATTTGTTAAGCTTGAAGTGAACATCCTACCTTGTTGGGTCTAAATTTTGAATGAAAGTCAATATTTATCATATCTCACCTCTATTAACTTAAATCATCTATTTTAACCTAAAAAGATCTTATCCCCTAACCAAATAAACTTATGACCTAGGGAAACAGAACAATTATTGAGAGTTCTCCTTATTAATTATAAATGTCACCTGAGGGATGGCAAAATCTGGCCATTCAAAGATGGCCAATTCTGGACTGCCAGATACTCTGGATTATGTCACTTGCAAAGAAAGATTACTCAGAAAGTTAGTATCCCCAGAACTATAAAGAAAATCTACAATAGGTCAATATATGACTAATGTTCTTAAGAATGAGGCCTTATGAGGGTTCCTTTTGATTGTCCACCTGAAAGAATCTAGAACCATCTACAAGATAAATCTCAGAGCATTCCTCTGAGAGAGTTTCTACACTGGATCAGCTGAAGTGCCTACCCAAATGTGGGCAATAGCAATCCATAGGCTGCTGACCCACATGGAAGAAGAAGGAGAAAGTGAGCTCCACCAGGCTTTCTCTCAGCTTCCTGAGTTTGGAAGCAATGTGACCACCTATCTCAAATATCTGCCACCACAGCTTTCCTGTCATCCTGTAGTGTACTGTCAGTGAGCCCAATCAACCCTTTCTCACCCTAGAAAAATTAACACTTGAGTATCTTACAACTCATACAAATATTTAAGTGTCATGTAAAACATTGTAGTATTACTTTTATCTCATATACTATCTCACTCTTTTGGGTCCTGTATAGTGAATTAGGATACTTTATATTATAAAAACATATCTGAAATATTCAGTTCTGTTTCCAGCATGGCCTGCATGACTCAAGGTTAATTCAACTCTTGTTTAAAGCATTCGCTTACAGAAGACTGACCTCCCCATGTGCAAGATTAAAAAGTCTTTGTCTAATTTTCAGCCTGAGACTACAGGAAGGAGTAGATGAAATAAGACAATAAGACAAAAATATTAATTATTAAAAGGTCACGGTCATTTGAGAATGCTACATTCTCTTCCCAGTCATCAAAGCTAAAAATGGAAGTCTCTGGCACACTGAAGCAGAACATGATTCAGATACTGCAAGTCAAAAGCCAGACAGGACACCTCTGCCCCTTATGGAAAGAAATCATTTCCTTCAAACCAAGGGCACAGAGATAGCATAGCAAGCTAAAAAGGGTCACTTCCATGAATAGAGCCTCTCTGGCTGCCCCTGAGGGCCAGACACAGAGCTTGCTCTATAGCTCAGTAGCTCAGTTTTCCTGTGCCCTCAGCTCCAGCTTATATTAATGTCAGCCCTTTGGGGTACCACAGCCTCCAACTTAACTGTTTTAATTAGAGTTTCTATCCAACTACAAAAAAAGATATTTAAAAATCAAAATTTTCACAAAATAAATACGTTTGGAGTTAGACACAATCTCGCATTTGATTTCAAAGTGAATAATGAAAGGACAGAAAGAGTGAAGTACACAAATATTGGGTAGTAATTCTCACAGACAGAATTGTTTATCATTTTAATAAGCTGTGGAAAGGCATAAATGTTTATAAAACCTATGACCGAATGGATATCTATGAAGTTAGAATTCTGTATTTAATGGCTATTGTGTACTCCATATGGTAAATAAATTTGAACTTCACCTGGAAAATCATACATCTTCATTTACATGTTATTTTTAGCATTACATAGACCTCTGAGTGAGACTCTAATATCTAGAACTGAGCTAATAATTCAAACTTAGAATCCTATTTCATTAGTGTTCAATTTTCATTAGCAATGAATTTCCTATAATTCCAAATGGAAATTCTAAAAAAAAAAAAGTGATACTTAGCAGGGAAGTAAATATACCTACATGGTATAAAAGGAGTAAAAGGATCTTTAAAAATACCTTTGTGTTTTTTGTTTGTTTATTTTTATTTGGAAGTCATCTCACTAAATAGCTCTGGCTGTCCTGTAACTCACTATGTAGATCAAACAGGCTTCAAACTCAGAAAGATACAAATGTCTTTTTGCTCCTAGTATTAGGATTAAAGGTCTGTGCGACATCAAGCTAGCATTTGTGTTTATTTTTCTGGCTTTGGTAGGAAACCATTGCAAATATTCTAAGCTGTCAGATGTGGATAATTTGAGTTAGGAAATCTGATAGCTTTGATTTGGATTGTCAGAAAGCCAATTCAGTGTCATTTTCTGTTATGTTGTAAATGAAGACCTAATTCTGCTCAGAAACTATAATCCTTAATTTAAAATATCCCATGTCCCAAGTGTTACTATTTTGATCATAGAAAGCCTACTTACAGGTCATTCTAAATGTTGTTTCCACACTACCTACTCTAGTCTTTCTTCAAGTGGTCAGAAAAGCGGCCACTTAATTCAAAGCTTTCAGACAGGACCAAGTCAAAAGGCTTAGTTCTCAGGATTCCTGGTCCTAAAGTCATAATTAGCGTTGCTGTAAACTTACTCCAGGGAGTCATCAGTGTGCTTCCAATACTGTGTTTGTGTGTGTGTGTGTGTTTGTGTGTGTGTGTGTGTGTGTGTGTGTGTGTGTGTATGTGTGTGTGTGTGTGTGTGTGTGTGTGTGTGTGTGTGTGTGTGTGAATATGCACACAGTAGTGATGGGAGGCAGCCATGTGGCCTCACTGTGTAAACATCACACTAATTGTAACATATTTTGTCCACTCAAAGAAATAAGTAGAACATAATTTATAGCATTTGCAGAAAAATGTGTCAGCATTGGGATGCTCCTCAGGTCATTCCTAACCTCCCACTATTTATCTCCTACGTGAATCTATGTGCAAACACTAGTCCTATCCCAGAGATATTGTACCTTGTACTCATAATTGATCACCTCAAAGAGGGGTCCCTTCTGCTCCCTTTAGTTTGTTTTCCCACTGTGGAACCCTTGTTTTTTTTTTTTAGTAAAGATTCCCCCATATACCTGGGCTGTTACCTGGCATTTGCTGAGTTTCTGGAAACCTCTATCTTCTACTGCTGCAGACCCAGGGCTCAAATGGTCGTCTGCCATTTGGACACAGCTAAATGTGGGTAATTGAGAACTTGTTCAGTGCCCATATGCTAGCTGACCCAGGACACTTGTCCGGGTAGGCTGAAGTTCTTCTCAGTACTGGGCCACTATCAGTTGTTTTCTCTTGTAACAAGAGTTTTAAGACAGAGGCTTCAGTGTAGGCTAGACTTAGCTACATGTAACAGTACACCAATTAAAGCCATGAATTGAAAAGTAAAGGGACAATTTTATTCCATGTGTGAAGGGAAACAAGGCAAGGTTTTCACTTATCTCAAATTCATTTGGGAGCCTTGACGTGAGGTTTTGCCTTAGGTAGAGAAAATACTGACCCCAGGGATATAATTAATCAATCTTGGCTGTCCTCTGAAGTCTGGTCTATCAGGTGGTCTGAAAACGTGATTATTCCTGACATTGCTTTAGGAGAGCAATCTGGTCCCTGTGAGATGATTGCTTCTGGGCCAGGGTGCAGTCACCGTCACCCTCGTGGATAACTGCCGTCATCTGGGAGTGGTCTGCCCCATGAAATTTTACTGTTCCTGGAGTCCAAGGTGACTTTAGGCTTAAGACAATAACTTACTTTAGCATTTGGCCTTGAAGGAATGAGATAGGTTTGGTAATAATTCATCCTTCTTTTTCTTTTGGTTCCTGCACTGCCAGGCCACAAACTGTACTTTTCAGCTATGGAGGGCTCTTTCTGTCTTTTCACTAAGCCCCCCCAAGTCCCTTACATTGAAGATTGGCTATTTCTTGTTGCTTGACGTTGTGTCTCTGACATGTAAAACACTATTGGATGTTGCTAGCCTATCACGTTGAATCTTGGTTTTTACATTTTATATGTGGTATCTTTAAATATACTATATAAAATGCCTTTATTTCTGACAGTATGTTAGAATAGAACATGCACAAATGTTACTTTATTGTTAGATTTAACTAACATTAGATGTTCAAAACTCATCATATATACCATACATAAGTTAATAATCTTAACCCCATTAATAAGTGAAGAACAATGGGAAACTGAGCTTGGTATGATTTCAGTGTTTTTTGTCTATTTGTTTCTCTCTGATATTAGTAACGATCTCAATAGAGATAAGGCCTAGAGACTTGTACTTACCTCATAATAAATTCTTACTAAATATAATGATTATTTAGTAGTACATTTTTATATGTTGTAATAGTAATAAAACACAAGCACTAGTAAATTTTTAAATTTTCTAATTGAACTTAGTTGATTTTTTTTATATTTACAAGCATTCTTTAAAAGAAAATAGACATTGTGGCTATTACAGGTCACAGCACCACCAGATTACATTTGTTTTTATTCCATTCATTCATTCATTCTTATTTCTTAGATGCTTCAATCATTTTCTTAAATGTGTAAATACTTTGCCTATCTGTGTGTTCAGCACACATATGCAGTGCCTATAGAGGCCAGAAGAGGCGACTGCAACCGCTGGAACTAGACACGGTTGTGAACTGTCATGTGGGTACTGGCAACTGAAACATGTTGCTCTGGAAAAATGGCCAGTGGTCCTAACAACTGAGCAACATCTCCAGCACTATTGTTGGTATCTTTTTTTTTTCATTAGTGACAAACTAATTTTATTGGATCAAGGAACCAGTTTCACAAACAGGAACAACTACTACTGCAATATAGTGAGGTTATTATGGGTTAGATCTAGAAATGTTGATACTGACTGACTTTGCTTTTTTATATATATTTTATTAATTTATTCATATTGCGTCTCTATTGTTGTCCCGTCCCTTGTATCCTCCCATTCCTCCCTTCCTCCCCCTTTCTCCTATTCCCCCCCATGACTGTGACTGAGGGGGACCTCTTCCCCCTGTATATGCTCATAGAGTATCAAATTTCTTCTTGGTAGCCTGCTATTCCTATCCAGGGGACATGGTCAAATATGGGGCACCAGAGTTCCTGTGAAGTCAGTACCCAGTCTCCACTCAACTGTGGAGAATGTCCTGTCCATTGGCTAGATCTGGGTAGGGGTTCAGAGTTTACTGCACGTATTGTCCTTGGCTGGTGCCATAGTTTGAGCAGGACCCCTGGGCCCAGATCCGCCCTTCATAATGTTCTTCTTGTAGGATTCTAGAACCCTCTGGATCCTTCTATTTCCCATTTCTCCCATGCTTCTCTCACCTAGAGTCCCCATAGGATGTCCTCACCTGTATCCCACTTTCTTGGTAAGTGAAGATTTTCAGAGACTGGGAAAAGATCTTCACAAACCTCACATCTGACAAAGGTCTAATATCCAAAATATATAAAGAACTCAAGAAATTAAACATCTCCAAACCAAATAAACCAATTGAGAAAGGGGCCTCAGAACTAAACAGAGAATTCTCAACAGAGGAATATCAAATGGCTGAGAAACACTTAAAGAAATGCTCAACATCTTTAGTCATCAGAGTAATACAAAGCAAAACGACTCTGAATTTCCATCTTACACCCATCAGAATGGCTAAGATCAAAAATTCAAGTGAGATCACATGCTGGCAAAGATGTGGAGAAAGAGGAACACTCCT
The DNA here is from genome assembly GCF_964271855.1 of Acomys minous. Taxonomy (NCBI): domain Eukaryota; kingdom Metazoa; phylum Chordata; class Mammalia; order Rodentia; family Muridae; genus Acomys; species Acomys minous. Next base: position 100,004,975 of record NC_140495.1, read on the forward strand.
TCATTGCTGGTGAGAATGCAAACTAGTACAACAACTTTGGAAATCTATCTGGAGCTATCTCAGGAAACTGGGAATAGGGCTTCCTCAAGACCCAGCTATTCCACTCCTTGGAATATAGCCAGAAGATGCACCAGCACATAGCAAGGACATATGCTCAACCATGTTCATAGCGACCTTATTCATAATAGCCAGATCATGGAAGCCTAAGTGTCCCTCAGTTAAAGAATGGATAGAAAAAAACCTGTGGTACATTTACACTATGGAATACTACTCAGCTATTAAAAACAAGGGATTTCCAAAATTTGTGGACGAATGGATTGAACTAGACATGATCATAATGAGTGAGTTAACCCAGAAGCAGAAAGACTCAAAAGGTATATTGTTGGTATCTTAATGTCTAGTTTAGTACTAGAATCAAAAAAGCATCCTAAAAGTGTGTCATAATCTATCACATAGCTTTCATTTATTAAAAATATTATTCTCTTCTCTTCTACCTTTTATAGTACCTCATCCTGAAATATAGAAGTTTTTGTATGTTCTAGAAAAGCAGGATGTATTAATTACATTTTTCAGCACTGTACCCAAACTCTGACAGGAATCAAATTGTATACATAGACATTTATCCTGGATTCCACAATGCAGTTTAGCATGGCCAGGAGTGGCTTCTCAATGGTGTATTAGTAGCTTCCTAATGCCATTTCCTCAGATCTATAAGCAGATCTGGGACAGAAGATATGGCCAGGCCATAGCCCTCACAGCCTGATCCTCAAAGGTCCACTTCTGCCAGCAGAAAAGGTTTCATAGCTTCCCAAAGCACTGATACCACTTTGTTTTTTTTGTTTTGTTTTGTTTTGGTTTTTTTTTTTTTTATTATTAATTTATTCTTGTTACATCTCAATGGTTATCCCGTCCCTTGTATCCTCCCATTCTTCCCTCCCTCCCATTTTCCCCTTATTCCCCTCCCCTATGACAGTTCCTGAGGGGGATTACCTCCCCCTCTATATGATCATAGGGTATCAAGTCTCTTCTTGGTAACCTGCTGTCCTTCCTCTGAGTGCCATCAGGTCTCCCCATCCAGGGGACATGGTCAGAGGTGTGGCACCAGAGTGTGTGAGAACGTAATATCCCACTCTCCACTTTACTGTGGAGAGTGTTCTGTCCATTGTCTAGATCTGGGTAGGGGTTTAAGGTTTACCGCCTGTATTGTCCTTGTCTGGTGCCTAGTTTGAGTGGGACCCCTGTGCCCAAATCTGCCTATCATAATGTTCTACTTGTAGGCTCCTAGGACCCTCTGGGTCCTTCTACTTTGCCTTTCTCTCATGAATCTCACATCTAGAGTCCCACTAGAATGTCCTCTCCTCTGTCTCTGTTTCCTGGTAAGTGAAGGCTTTCGTGGGACATGCCCGTTGGGCTAATATGCAGATATAAGTGAGTATATACCATTTGAGTCTTTCTGCTTCTGAGTTAACTCACTCATTATGATCATTTCTAACTCAATCCATTTATCCACAAATTTTGGGAATTCCTTGTTTTTAATAGCTGAATAGTATTCCATAGTGTATATGTACCACAGTTTCTTTATCCATTCTTCTACTGAGGGACACTTAGGCTGTTTCCATGTTCTGGCTATTATGAATAGGGCTGCTATGAACATGGTTGAGCAAATTTTCTTGCTGTGTGCTGGAGCATCTTCTGGGTATACCACCAAACCAAATAACCCAATCGAGAAATGGGGCATGGAACTAAACAGAGAATTCTCAACAGAGGAATATCAAATGGCTGAGAAACACTTAAAGAAATGCTCAACCTCCTTAATCATCAGGGAAATGCAAATCAAAACAACGCTGAGATTCCATCTTACACCCATCAGAATGGCTAAGATCAAAAATTCAAGCGACACCACATGCTGGCGAGGATGTGGGGAGAGAGGAACACTCCTTCATTGCTGGTGGGAATGCAAACTAGTACAACCACTTTGGAAATCTATCTGGTGCTATCTCAGAAAAATGGGAATAGGGCTTCCTCAGGACCCAGCTATTCCACTCCTTGGAATATACTGATACCACTTTGAAAACATGGACCATCTATTGATATGAGCCCAATGCAGGAAGTTTTATATATAAATCCATCAGAGTAAAACACTATTTGAAGGCCAGGGCAGTTTTAACAAGATGCTTAAGTAATCACAACAAAATATATGCTATGGTCTCTCTTTGAAAAATCCCCAGGACTTTGAATACTGGTATTTCTGCAGCATGTCCCAGTTTGGCTGAGACCTGTTCTATAGCAGCCTCAACCTCTGGCGTAATGAGAAGAGAGGTTGAAGAAGCTGCAGCCAGAACTACCTGCACATATGCAGGACACATGTAGTTTGGCTGGATCCCCACTCAGAAGCTGAGATCCTAAAAACCTCTTGAAAGTCCTTACTTCACTGGGACTCTGCAATAGCTTTTGCTATCAGTGCTCATAGCCACTTCAGGGACATCTGTTATACACCCAAATGTTCATCACTGTCTCTTTGGCATGTAGGTGATTATGCAGCCATGTTGTTTATATAAATTGAGAGATTAATATTTTCTGCTAAGTGGAAAGAGACATTACTTTCCATATATCAGCTGAGTAGAGGCTGATATGGCAAACAATTGAATAAACGTGATGAATGTGTTCCAGGTATCCCATAATTTCTGAGATGTGTGATCTTGGATAGACTAACACATTAGTTTATAAACATTAAAACTGAGAGCTACAAATTCTCTAATTCTTGTTAAAAAACATCAAGCTGGAGATGAATTGAATAATACATTATTATTACTTTACCTAATAATAGAATGTTTGAGTTCATTTAATTTCAGTAGATTTTAGAATATGTCTGGACTCCCTTTTGCCTTGCAAATAATGAGTTTTTATTCTGTCTATATCACTTTAAATCTGAACAGTACAAGTTCTATTTAGGGCAATTAGGAACTTAAAGTGTTTATAATATATACTATTTATTCTCCTGTTGCCACCTTTATCTACACAGTCCCTAAAGAAATTAAAATTCAATAGATAGGTAGTTTTAAAGAGTTTCCCCTATGAATTTATAATGGAAACTACACATTCATACTGCTACTAATTATTTAGCATTGTTCAAAATTACACCGGGGACTTGGAAAAGTCAATCAACAGCCCTCCACCACCTTGTGAGGCAGTATCCTGTGGGCGACCTAAGGTGTGTGTTCCTAAAATTGCCTGGGGGATGGCAGTAATCCTAGTAGGGGTCAATTGCTAAATGCCACCCTTTAGGACCATATAGCATACTCTGCAGTCGATGTATCTGTATTTAAATCCTCAGCATCTCAGCACTGTATATCCCTCACTTCTTCACCCTCATAGCCAACCTATGCACTGTTCTTTTCTCACACCTACACCCAAATGGAGCTTTCACCTGTATGTGGCTTTATATCTTATTTATGTAAGTTTATTTTGGTGGCATTGGTTATTGAACATACTAAGTTACACCAAAAAAAAAATCCTCTAGTGGCCAGACTATATCCTAACTTGCCATCTCAAAACTTCACATTTATTTTTATTTTATTGCTACATATGTCTTGTATATAACACTGGGCTTTATAAAAGATTATATATATATATATATATATATATATATATATATATATATATATATATATATATATAATGGATTTTGACCACATTCATCCAAATGTTTCCCCTTGATTCTCCATGGCTTTTATAAACACCCAATTAGTCTCTTTTCATCTTCTTTCCTAATTTCCACATGCATATTTTTATACACACATGTACACATGATGATGTGTATTTACATTTATAATTCTATGTTTTATGCATCTATAAGGAGTTTTTGGGGCAACAAATAAGAGGAAATATAACACCTGCCCTTTTGTACCTGGCTTATTTCACTTAACATGATGCTTTACAGCAGCATCTATTTTCCAGCGAATGGCACAATTTCTTTCTCCTATATGTTGAATAAGATGTAGTTGTACACACACAGAACTTGTTTGTTATCTATCCATCTTTGACGAATACCTAGGCAGGTTCTGCAGCTTGGACACTGTGAACTGTGCTGCAGTAAACATTATGTCAAAGGCAATCCCGAGTCTTTGTGATCTGGTGACTTGCAGAACTTTTGCCTGTATGTTTAGAACTAGCAAAGCAGGGTAATATAGTACTTCAATCTTTACTTTTAAAATGTGTGTGTAGGGAGTTGCTACACTTGTCCACACATGTGTTTTGGAGACCAGAGGTCAACTGTTGTTTTCCTCCCTTATGAGGCATCTACCTTGTTTTGTGCTACAGAGTCTCTCACTGTAACATAGGTCTAGAGGATTGAAGTAGGCTGGTTGGCCAGAGAAGCCCTGGGATCCACTGGTCTCCTCCTCCACATTGTTGGGATCATGAGCAGGTGCAACACGTCCGTCATTTTACATGGGGCTTGGGTATGGAGCTCAGTTCCTAGACCTCAGTTCCTAAATCTCTAGACCTTAACATAAATATTTTTGAAAAGCTGCTCCTTTTTTAAAACTTAGATTTCCGCCTCATTATATAACCTTAATACAGTTTCCCCTCCCTTTACTCCTTCCACATCCTCCCTCGCCGCCTTTCCCACACCCATCTACTCCCTTTCTGTGTCTCCCATTAGGAAAGAACAGGCTTCCAGGAGACAGCAACGAAACATAACAAAATAAAATATGAGAAGATGAAACAAAAGCCATCACGTCTAAGTTGGACTAGAGAAGCGAACAGCAAAGTGAAAGAGTCTCAAGAGAAGGCATAAGAATCAAAGACCCACTCCTTCGTACATTGAGGGGGCCCATAAAATTACTAAACCAAACCCTGTAATATTGAACTCTTCTGAGGGGCCCTTTGCACTCCCTCCTATTTCCGTACTTCCTACTGAGATGGATTCCCAGGCTGTAACCTGTGATTTTATTTGTAAGCCTTTTGCCAGGTCCACCTTTTAATTCCATGTGTAATAATATAATTAATGATCCAGACCCTTTGTACATGCATGTTGATGAGCATTCACAGCCTGTTACTTCAGGAGGAGTAGGTGGGTGGCTGAAATGTTCACTCTTGTGCCGGGCTGAGTCCGGGACTGACTGGACCTGAAAGATAACGAGGGATGTGAGCGGACCCGATCAACAGCTGAAGATTGAAGCTGTTCTTTAGAGTGCTCTAAAAGCAGAACTCCTACTCTATTTCAATATATGCCAAAGGGGACCGACAGGGAAGGAAAGGGACGTGATTTGAAGGGATCAGTAAATCTGAAACTCAGAAGCAATTCTTTAGAAATTTTGTAATTAAGAATGTACCTCCCTTCACAACAGTTGGCTGCCCAGTATGTAATGACCCACCTTGCGAAGGTGAGTCAGATGTCTTTGTTCGTATAAGCCCAGGAAAGTAACGTTTCCACGTGGCTGTCAAAATGGAACGCAAAATACCGGGAAAAAGGGGGCCATAATTAGCAATTAAGCAAAAGTAACCAGCGTGTACCAGCCCGTGTCGATGAGGGAGGTTTTACTTTTGTGGCTGTCTTCAGTAATCACATGTGGATCAGGGCTTTAAAAGCCAGTCTGGGTGTCTCACTGCATGCTGTTTTATTGTGCTTTCTCTTTGCCAGCATGTACATTTGCCTGTAAACAGTGCCCATCTGCTCTGTGTAATTTAGTGATTACGTGAAGGCCTTGTGTCCTCCTTGTTTATTTTAGAACACCATGGAGGGGCGAAGGGAATGCTTAGAGTGTAGTGCTGCTTTGCAGGTATGGCTGGCTATCTGAGTTCGAGCCCTGCACCTCACATGGTGGAAGACAAGAACAGTCTCACAAATTGTCCTCTGTCCTCTGAGTGTGTACTGCTGTAAACACGCACTCCTTCACATGCACAATTAATAAATAATTTAAAAATAAAATCACAATAGACTGTATAATTTTTTTTCCTGAAAAAAAAAATCTACATTTCTACAGGTTTTTCTTTGCAATGCCTCCTCAAAAATGTGTATCAATCCCTTAAAAATATTTTTTTATTTTATTTTTATTTCAAACTCTCATTTATTAGTGTACCACTCAATCTTAAAAAAAAAAGCAAGAACGAAAAAAGAAAAAAAGAAAGAAAAAGGAAAATAATAAAAAAATGGCTCCAAAGCTAGTCTTACACCTTTCTTAATAAAAGGAGACTGTTCCTTCCAAGCGCACCCACCCACACCCCAGTCTTAAAGTTTTAGAGAGATCGGGAATACAAGGCACTTTCCTCAACATAATAAAGGCTATATATAGGAAGCCAATAGCCAAAATCAAAGTAAATGGTGAGATACTCAAGGAAATTCCTCTAAAATTAGGAACAAGGCAAGGCTGCCCACTCTCTCCATATCTCTTCAATATAGTACTCGAAGTTCTAGCCAGAGCAATAAGACAACAAAAGGAGATCAAGGGTATTCAAATGGGAAAGGAGGAAGTCAAGTAATCCCTTAAAAATATTAAACTCTGAACAATCTGCTCAAATTGTTTCATAAAATCCTTTATATTTAGTTTGTATAATCAAATGAATGGAGGTGTATATGTGCACCAATTACTCAAGAGCCTGACTCTTGAGGATCTTGAGTTTGGTGCCAATGTATGTCACATACCAAAAATCAAATCTATCCCAGTTCCATGATGAAAGTGTTCCTAAACAGAAAGCAAGCTAACGGACAACCTATTACATCTATGTTATATAGTTTGGTGACATTTCCTTGACTGTTTTCAAACCCTTATCAGTCTTCACTACTTTTCCTTCCTCGCCGAAGACAGTGCCAGGCTTCCTGGGTTTGCTATAAGCCCCTGCCGTGGGATGGCTCCTGCCTACACCTGTTGTTTTGGTTTTACTATTATTCCTCCCTTTTCTTCTCAGTGTTGCAGTTAATTGGATGATCAATTTAACAGATTAAATGTTGAGGAAGTGAAAGGATGAATAATGTGACTCCACGGTCTTACGGAAGCAGCATAAGTGTCTTCTACTTTTAGATTATGTGAGAAGCGAAAGCAGAAATTGAAAATTTAACGTGTAATCTAAGTGCAGTAATTATTAAGAGTTCTGGTGTGGGTAGGTGATGCTTCCAGTGGGTGTCTATGAACAATGTGTATATTGACTGTTTTTTGCTGTCATTGGGGGACCATTTAAATTCTCCACTGTCACTCTTCAGTGGTTTCACCTGCATGATCAAGCATGTTCCCCCCTTTTATGTGCTACAGCATGCATTTTTGTCTAACTTCGGTAGTCACCACACATCCAATTGATAGATTTCTGTCAGTCAACCACAGGGAGGCCCATGACATCTTTAAATATTATTTGAATTAGTTATTTCAGTGAGCCAGGTTCTTGATATAAGTGAGGTCATTCTGACAGGTGAATAGAATAGTATTTTCCTAGCATTATGAGCAATTCCAAGTGTTAGTTTAAAATGCTTGCATGCTAACTGGGTAGTACTCAGGAGGTCTGATGTCCCCACATCAATATCGTTTGCTCATTTCAGTTCACCAGTTATCCTTAGCTCTGGTACCATGAAGAGCTGTCCGAATGAGAAATGATGCTGAGCCTAAGTAAAGAGCTTGACCTTATGGCCACAGGTGCATTCCCAGTGTTGCCAAGGAGATCCCTTCCTCTCACAGGTCAGGCCAGGGCCCACCAAACTGCATTATGAGTAATACATGGTTTCGTAGAGAGAATTTACTTTTACAGCTAAAGAATAAACACATGTGTTTGCTTTGTCAGTTAGGGATCTTAGCACACATTCTCCTCTGCAGACACAGAGATGATGCACGGCAATGGTTTCTATGAAGTACTCAGTGTGATCCTCAAAAGTGAAATAGTGACATTTTCTGGGAGTTATTCATAGCAAAGGAAAGTGTGGCTTTGTGGGGCTTTTGCTCAATACTCATTGAATCTTACTGTATAGAGGATAGTGTTATTTTTGAACTATTCAAACCATACATACTATTAGCTACCCATTCTACAAATTATAAATGATGGTAGGTGCCTCTTAGACTTTGTTGCATATTCTAGAACACGTGGGGTGTAATTCAAATAATTCAAACACATACACAGAATACATACAGACATTAATACATATGCACAACCACATATGTATACATATTCTGACATGCACATTATGTACACACATTTCACGCCAGCATGCACACATATGTACCTATTAAACATGCATGCACATACACATACATGAATGTAAAGACCATGATTTGTGAATGATACAGAAGAGCTATGTCCATGTCAGCTTCTTCACAGTGATATTGTGATGTATCTATGCAAGATGCTACCATCAAGGGAAACACATTTGCATCTGCCTGAGCATCTTTTCTACTCAGGCATGCCTAGGCCCCCTGCTGAGGAAATCAAATTATTTCTTCCAAACAGATGGCACAATGCGCTACTCTAATTGAATGCATACTATTGGTTGTAGGTCTGTCTCTCCGCTGAACTGTGAGCCTCTTAGAAAAATCCCTTTTTGTTTCAGCATTTTCAGAGCCTTTCCTCACACTTAGTATGTCCTGAATTATATTCTACAAAATGAAAATATGCTCTGATGACCTCATTAGGTCTACACAGAGTTAGAAAGGTTGAAAATGAAGTACTGTAGAGTGAAGTGCTATATTTTATGGGTTAGTCTCACGCAATATAATTTTTTATTTTTATCTTAAGTAAGCTAGTCTATTCTCTACCGTAAAAAGAAATGCGTTCAATGGGGAAAAGCATCAGGAATCCATCTTAAATATAGACAGCTAGATTAAATCACTTCCACAAAAGTGATCAGAAGGGATGAGACCCCTGGATATAACTCTAATGTGGGATATTTATCCCGATCACTGTAATTTCTCTCCTAAGAAATGAAGTTTGCTAGAGTAGAGGTGGCTCATGTCCAGAAGGTGTAAGAATTATGAAGATTCCGTTGTAGCCTGGCAAGGGCACCCCACCAGCGGACAGTGATCAAGGAGTGGACACCAGAGTCCATATCAGAAGTAGTCCCTCGTCCTCATCTTATGAGACACACAAGGAGACTCTGCTGCTATTTACTACATCTGAGTAGGGAGTCTAGGTCCTCACCATGCATGGTCCTTGGTTGGTGTATCAGTCTCTGCAGCACCCACCCATCCTCTGCCTGGGTTTTTTGTTGTTTTTGTTGTTGTTGTTGTTGTTGTTGTTGTTGTTGTTTTGTTTTTGTTTTTGTTTTTGTTTTTTGCTCAACTGGACTCCTTGTGGAGCTCCTGACCCCTCCAGGTCCTTCTAGTCCTCAACTCCAGTCCAGAAGAGACTTGGTAGGCTGATGTCAGATGTTGGGAGAGTAGGACTAGGGAATGGAGGGATGGAAGAAGGGGATTTGAGGGAAGGAGGGTGGGACCAGGAAGTGATGAGGGAGGGGGCTACAATTGGGATGTAACATGAACAAATTAAAAACAAGTTTTTTATTTTATTTATTTATTTTTTTCTCCTTTATTAATTTATTCTTGTTACATCTCAATGGTTATCCCATCCCTTGTATCCTCCCATTCTTCCCTCCCTCCCATTTTCCCCTTATTCCCCTCCCCTATGACTGTTCCTGAGGGGGATTACCTCCCCCTGTATATGCTCATAGGGTATCAAGTCTCCTCTTGGTAACCTGCTGTCCTTCCTCTGAGTGCCACCAGGTCTCCCCCTCCAGGGGACATGGTCAAAGTTGAGGAACCAGAGTATGTGAGAAAGTAATATCCCACTCTCCACTCTACTATGGAGAGTGTTCTGTCCATTGGCTAGATCTGGGTAGGGGTTTAAGGTTTACCACCTGTATTGTCCTTGTCTGGTGCCTTAGTTTGAGCGGGACCCCTGAGCCCAAATCTGCCTATCATAATGTTCTACTTGTAGGCTTCTAGGACCCTCTAGATCCTTCTACTTTGCCATTTTCCCATGCTTCTCTCATCTAGAGTCCCACTAGGTGAAGATAGACTGAAGAAAATACTGCACGTCAGCCTAGGGCCTGTACATACATGTAACACACACATCTGTACACACACACGTGAACAAACTCATATACAAGCAAACACATAAAAACAAATCCTGTTTGTTATAGGAAAGTACAAGCACTTGATCCAGAGGTCTTTATTCAGATGTCCTAGGGCTTTAGGACTCTTGTCAGCACAAGGAAGGGCTGCTGGAACAATCTAGTGATGTCTAGAAGTTTCTTAATTTTAATGGGATTCCTGACCCAATTACCAAAAACATTAAAAAATATAAATATTATATCTAAGAATTATCAACAACTGAATATGAAAGAAAATCAGGAATGCGCACATTCTATATGAAAATGCTCTGAATTTAAAAAAGTTACGTGTGTGTGTATGTGTGTGTGTCATATGCCTGAGGGGAATGGGTTTCTCCTTCTATCATGTGGGTTCCACATAATTAATTCAGGCCATCCTTTACTCATTGAGCCATCTGTCCAGCCCAATATTAAATTGATGGTATTACACTGTCTTTTACTTAACTGTCTATTTTATGTGATAAGTATGTTGCATGCATGTGCTTTAATCTGTGTATATGAGAATTTATATATTAATGTATGTGATGTGTATGTATATGAATATATGATTATATGTATTGTATATGTGTGTGTTTGTATCTGTGAATGTGTGCATATGTGTGTAAATATGTTTGCATGTATATGTGTATGCATTTTGTATATATGCTTGTACATGTGAGAGATTTTATATGAGTCTGCCTATATGTATGTGTGTAGAGGTAAAGGGATGGGTACATATATGTACAATTTATAACTTACTTTTCTCTTTATGGACTTGCTCATATCTATGAGATATGTTTTTATTTAAATTTCTTTTCTACTATCTCTTCTATCATTAATTTGGTTGCAACAACCACTTCTTTGGCTGTTACTACCATTTATTTGGTATTTGAGAAGTATATCTTCTATTTTTGTTTTTATATTTGGTAAAGAGACAAGAATTTTGAAGAAAGGAGCAATGAAAACCTAAATTATTAGCACTGGGGTTTCCGTTTATTTTTCATAGCATCATGGAATTGATGGAAAATATCAGTAACCAAAATATCTGTGTACAACAGGCTGTCTTGCCTTCACCAGGGTGCTATCTTAGCATTAATTAGTATAAACCAAAATGGTTATGAATAGCTTTCTAAGCAGTTATTTCATTTGCTATATATAGATGGAGGTTGAGAAGCTATAATCTGATTAGCTAAGCTGAACATAATACCATGTCATTATCTTCAGACAAATACACATTTGCATTTAAAAACAGGAAATGACAAAATCTGACCTCCCTGCTCTAGACCCAGCTGTGAAATACATTGAAATGTCACTAACATTAAATTATGCTCAACCAGATATACACATTGATAGACAGAAAAATATTACTGATGGCAAACACAGGTTCATTCTCCACTTTTACAGGGCCTACTTAAATAGTTTGAGACGCTTCTGAGAAAGTTTGTCACATTATTAAAGCATTATAGTTCCCATGGTTACATAGTCTTACTTAAAATGAACAAATTGAGTCTATTTGTCATATTCATAAAGATTATCTTAAGCTTAAGTTTATAAAAGAGAAAAGTGGCTACACTTTGCTGTATTTGTTTTGACTGTTTCAACAGTCTTCTGTTTGGAGGATATTTTGGAAACACTTGATCTAATCGTCTCCTCCAAGAAGCTCTGGAAGTTACTCAGGGTTAATGGAACTTTACTTAACTGTGGTACACATGACAAAGGGAAGCAAGGTTTGAAGTTGCAGGCTTTTCTCTCTAGTAAAGAAGTGTAAATTCACAATCAGAAGCCTGCACACCAGCAACGTTACTAAACACCTGGCATTCAAGTGCTGCTCATAAAGAGCGCTTCTACGATGCAGCTTACCTGCACTTCCTGTTTACTTCGGTAATTAATGTTATTCCTTCTCAAGTCTCTGATGGGGTTGAAGATCAGATAGTTTAGTTTTACGATTAAGCTCAGCTATGTAGGGGTTAAGACCTTTTAACTCTGCTCCATGTTTTAAGTCAGTGGATATTAGATGGGCTACATATTGATTTACATTCACAATTTTAGACTCACAAAGTCTAAGTTTTCTTCAAGTTGGCCAAATTCAAACAGCCAAAACACTATGAATGTAACATTCATATAATTCCTGATTGTTTCGTCGTTCTTCTGATGCTGTATGTTATTGTATATATGTGTAATGATATAAATGTATATGTAAAAATAAGTTAATTAATTTTAAAAAGACTGCTTATCCACAATAAAAAAAAAAGAAACCTTCATTCTTTAATAATGTCTGATTGTAAATCACACCAATATACTCTAATTATTATTAGAGATTTGGGGCATGCCTTTTGGGCTAGTGCCCAATTATAAGTGAGTATATACCATGTGAGTCTGCTTCTGGGTTAACTCACTCATTATGATCATCTCTAGTCCCATCCATTTGTCCACAAATTTCAGGATTTCCTTGTTTTTAATAGCTGAGTAGTATTCCATAGTGTAAATTCACTTACCGGGAGATTGGGATAGATGTGAGGACATCCTAATAAGACTCTAGGTAAGAGAAATATAGGAGATGGGGAAATAGAAGGATCCAACAGGTCCTAGAAACCTACAAGAAGAACATCATGATGGGTGGATTGGGGCCCAGGGGGGTGTGCTCAAACTATTGCACTAACCAAGGACCCCACAATAGTAAACATTGAACCCCTACTCTGATCTACCCAATGGACAGAACATTCTCCACAGTTATGTGGAGAGTGGGAACTGACTTTTTTATAATAAGAACACCAAAAAGCATCATGTTCTAATGGACAAAAAGAAAATCAGCATTAGCCAAAGCATGTTAGGGGACTTTTTAATCTATGGGACTAGACAAGATTTTGATGAGGAAAAGCGTGAAGAACTCTCTTTGTTTTCCTTTCAGTGGTTGAATTTTCAGCTGTGATCTCAGGCTTTGCAATGAGTGGACAGTGCTCAGGCTCCTCACCAACTTCAAATTGCCTGGGCTTTCAAGGCTACACAGAATAAACAGTTCACTTTTACATGGCTTGGATATTGTGTTAGTGCTGTCACTACGGTGTATATATGATAAAGAGACCAATCAACACACAAAAAAGATGATTGTGCTGATCTCTCTCTCTTGTGGCTGCATACAGACCCAAAATGACCACCTTTTCTCATCTGCACACTTGCCTTGGAGGCTGTTTCTTGAATTCTTTCCTGCGTCCACCATTTCTTCACCTCTTCACAAACATCAAATTGATATTTGTTGCATACTTGTATCCTGAAGTCACAATCGAACACACTCAGAAATTCGTATTTCTGTCTATCCCATTCCAACTTACAATCCTAACCCATGGCCAGCTTAGAGGCAGAGAGTGGACGCAATCTGGTCACTAACGCAGCTTCAGTGGAACATTGATTCAAACATGGAAGGTCTATTAGTGTACCTTTCCCCATTCCCACGAAATAGTCCTTTTCTAAAAGGACTTACCTTCTCTTAAATTAGTTCTCTATTCATGTTAAGCTTTCCATATTTCATCCTGTAGTTTGTCCAATATGTTGTCCATGTTGTTCAATATCCTTTAACTATTTTAGATTTTTTAGATGCAGGTATGTTACGATACTTTCTGTATGTGTTTACTTAGTTCCATCCATCTGTTATAGGCAAAGTCTTTTTTGTCAAGTTGCCATCGAGGTCTTGGCTATTTCCTTCTACTGTGATGAATGAAAAAATGGAGAGGAAGCTAAATGCCATCTGTATTATTCCATATGCAAATAATTGATGAGAACTAACAAATTTCTAATTCTCCATACTGCAATATGGTTTTGTGTGTTAATCAAATTACCACAGGCCAAACAAACCTATTAAGCAATTTAAATGTGGCTACTGTAATTGAGGAATTCTACTTTAAAATTTTAACTGGATTAAATTTTAAGAAGCTATATTCATAGTGCTATAAGGCATATAATGGAAAAGATAAGGAAAGAGCTTGGATACTATTATAAACATAACTTCTTGACACAAATATTTCCTGTAGGATTATTTTAAACCTTCTGTAAATACTGTTTTTACTTTAAGTGAGTCCCTGGAATTACTGCATCACCAGTAATTTGAAGTAGACTCCGAATATCTTGCTTTAATGTGGACTTACATTAACACTGTGTGCTTTGGGACATTATGATCTTACACATAAAACACACCTTTAACTGTTGTGAATCAAAGAAATGAAACATTTTGATATTCAATTCATAAAATGTTTATCCACAGTTGAGTGGAGAGTGGGGTCTGACTTTCACATGTACTTTGATACCTTATATTTGACCACGTCCCCTGAATGGGGAGACCTGGGGGCACTCCGAGGAAGGATATTAGGCTACCAAGAAGAGACTTGATACCCTATGAGCATATACAGGGGGAGGAAGTTCCCCTCAGTCACAGTCATAGGGGAGGGGAATAAGGGGAAAATGGGAGGGAGGGAAGAATGGGAGGATACAAGGGAGGGGATAACCATAGAGATGTAATATGAATAAATTATTAAAATAAAATTTTAAAAAAGAATATTTCTAGATACTGGAGAATTTCTGGTGACAGTTAAATTCTTGCTGTGAAAGCTTGAGGGTTTAAGTTTAGAGCCACGTAAAATGCAGCGCTTGGCAGCTTGCATCTGAAATCCTAATGAGGGGAGGCATAGGTATGTAAATCCTGAAGTTAATAGGACAGTGAGCTTAGACAGATGGATAAACTTCAAGTTAGACCATGTCTTTACAAATAAGAGGAAGAGTGGTTGAAAGAGACACCTAATTCCAACATTTAATATCCATGGGCACGTACAAATTTACATGTAGACTCTACTGACATGTGCATCTCTCTCTCTCTCTCTCTCTCTCTCTCTCTCTCTCTCTCTCTCTCTCTCTCTCTCTTTCTCTCTGTCTCTTTCTCTCTCTCTGTCTCTCTTTGACACACACACACACAGAGTATTTTCAAAGGTGACATAGGTTTGTACGCATTTCTTTATTTAATTTCTGTGAGAGAGTCAGTCAATTTAGTAGTATGAGTAGAATTTTACCAATGTAGTAATGAGGTACAAATCAATTGTCTTTTGTACACAAAACCTTTCCTGTTAAGCCAGTAACTTAAGGTCCTTAGATGTTTTGGGAATTTTGGATGCCAACGATGGCATCACTGAAATAAACCATTAGTTCTATCCTGAAGGAATATAATATGCTAAATTATGCATTTTCACATGGAACCAGTAGGTCTCAACCTCTGGGTCATAACCCTTTTGTGTGTGGGGAGGGAGGGTGAGGGCATCAAACAACCTCTTCATAGGATTCACATATTAGATATCCTGAGTAGTGATACTAACTAAGGTAGGTTTTCTCAGTTTGAGTGGGAAACATAGCAGCTTACCCATTGTTGTCCTTTCAGGGATCACCACATCCACACCGTATTGAACAGATCTGAATCTTCTGAAGAAACCATCCTCCCTTCCATTGAAAAAAACTCTCACTGTGCTCTTCCATCTTCTCCTTGGCTCTAATAGCAGTTGGCTCTGTACTGTGCCAGCTTCTCCCAGGACCTCTGGAGACAACACAAACCCCAGGCTATGTCTATATTTACACACACCTAACTACAACAGAACCCATGCCCACCTCACACTCAGACAAAAACCAAAAAGATACTACTTCCTGATTTACAGAAGAGCCAATGATACATCTGTCTTCACTGAATGCATTCCACCATGTGGGAACCAGGGATCCAACTCAGGTCATCAGGCTTGGTTGTAGGCAGGGTTATCCACTGAGCCATTTCATTGGCCTCATCCAAGGATGTTAAGTCTGGCATCACAGTTATATTGTGTGAGTCATATATTTTACGGCACCTTTATTAGCATCTATTTGTATGTTAATTGTGGTAGATGGTGCAGTGCTTCCAAGATAACTAAATGCAGTTATAAACTATTTACCATATGAATACAAGTAACTAGTGTAATAAAAATACAATTATTTTCATTCGAATTTATGTATAGCTTGAAAAAAAAAAGTCTTCTCCAAACATTGAGTGCTTCTCCACCAGACTTTGGAAGAAATTATAAAACAAACATGGGTAAAATAAGCTATTGTAGAAAATGCAATGCCTTCTAAAGAGAACCAGAAAACCACACACAATTCATTGCTTGGGAAAAAATATGATACAGTCGATTTTTTTTTCTTTTTTGCCCACAAGTTTTGAAGGTAGTATGAATTACAGTGTAAATCTGTCTACACTGATATGGCTGTGATTTATAGAGTTCAGGACTGACAATAGGGTGTGGGGATAGACATTGTCCTATTCCTATTCTGACTTCAGGCTTTAAAGAGGAATTATATAGTTATTCCCACAGTGGAATGGCTCACTTTCACTTTATAGAGCACAGTGATGGATGGCAGACTGACAGCCTCAAGTAGAATGCGCCTCTCAAAACAGTGAGGTACATTCACTGTGTGTAGAAAGCAGCTTGCCACTAGCCTCTAGGATGGACATTTGACATGGATGTAACTTAATTATTCTATGCAAGTAAGTCTTATCTTCATAGACAGGTTAATAAACTTCTTTTTTTGAAAGTAAACTTATCTATCAATATAATTCCATCTTTAGAATATGGTGTAAAATAGGAGAGAGATTTTCTTTTAATAACACAACAACAAAAAAAATGCATCGTGGAAGAGAAAATTATATGCACTGATATATAGCCTTTTTCTAAATTGTAGATGAAATTTTTGCTATATTAATCACCCATCTTCATTTTTTAGTTAAATTAAAATGTTATAATATGTGGAAACTCATTTTTATATTGATTTTAATCTGTTATGATTTCCCCCTGTGTTTTATCTTGATATCTTTTATTCTATTCCTATTCTTAAATATAATTTTCTATAAATTTATTTTTAAGATTTATTTGTTTTTGTTTTATTGGTCTGAATGTTTGCTGTAGGTATACGAATCACATGTGTTGCTAGTGCCTTCATAGGACAGATTGGACAGTAGGTTTCCTGGAGTTGCAATTACAGAGGGTTGTGTGTTGTGCTGTGGGTGCCGAGAATGGAAAATCCAGGATCTCTGCAAGAGCACCTGGTGCTCATTTCTTCTCCCAAGTTGCTACTTTCTATCCATCATGGGTGATTATATTGTCTCTCATTTGTTCAAAGATGATGCTGTGGACTTTCCTTTAATTTTCTTTTAGCCATTTCAGTTCAAACTGTCCTTCCCATACGTAAAGCCATCTGATTTACTCTTCAGCTTTTTTCTCACATATATTGACATAGTATCTGCAGCTCTTCCAAAAGTCCAAGAGACTAAGTGAAAACAGGCATTTAAAAGCTCAAGAATCTGGTTTAAATAACTGGTTTACAACTATTTGTATTAAAATAAAACTGGATACTATCCATTTTATTTAATTTATGTATTTTTAATTCTATATTTTCTATAGCCCTGTGTAACCCTTAATTTATAGTATGGCACTTTTGGCTTCAAATTTGACCTCCTTCATGTCCTCCTTAAATAAGATGTAGACTAATGTCACATGAACAGAAGCCTCGCACTGCTGATTATTGTTCTCCAAAGCCCACCATAGGGATAGATGTTTAATATTATCTAAACTTTTTAACTCTGTGTTCTCTGATATTTGAAAATGGGTCAGGCATGAGAAGAGCCCCTAAGTCAGCAATAAGAAATGGAATAGCTGGCCCCTGAATGTACAACTCAATTTCCTGCCTAGAGGAGTTTCACAGCTGTTTCCTGCTCTCCTTTCTAATTCATCTAAGTAATCCATATTCATCTTAAACATCCCTTTGATGTATTTTTCTCTAAGGGACCATACATCTGTTCCTGTATATCTGAATCTCTATAATAATTTCAATATATATCTTGTCCCTGTCATTCGTTTGTAAGCTTTTAAAAAGTACAGATAAATGACATTTTAGGCAAAAGTGTAACATTTTAAGATATATATATATATGTATATATATATATATATATATATATATATATATATATATATATATATATATATATATATCTCCAGGCCTGGTGATTTGAGAATGTAATCCCAGCTACTTGGAAGGGTAAAGTGGCAGATATTCAAATTTCAAGGCTATTCGTATAGAGTGAGTTAATGATCAGCATAGGCAAATTACTCAGACCTTTTCAAATTAAAGCACATACAAACCAAACCAAAAATAGCTGAAGACATAGCTTATGGCAGACCCTTAGCCTAGCCTTAACAAGGTTCTGGGATTTTCAATCATCAAGGTAAATATATTTATCAACCACAGACAATGCTGTATTAAAACATAAGTATTACTGAAGTTTGTCATGAAAATGTAAACTCTATGTGTATTAATGCTACTTGGACAAAAAAAAAAGTCAAGTTTGATTGTCAAAAAAGATCCTACAGGGGTGAAATAACAAAAATTTATTTCTATTTTTATTTGTTTGTAAATAGTAAGACAACCAATACTATGTATGTTTAACTTAAACTAAAACTAAAATATAGGAATGATAATTCCTGTTAAAGTTCCAGTGGTAGAACTGGGATTTATATTATTTAGGTAGTTTCTCATATTTTCTATACATTAGAGAATGAGAGTAATGGAAGAAAGAACCTTCACAGAGGTTTTTACATAAACCAAATCAAATACATGGTGTGAATCATACAACAATCACAATTTAAAATTAGCATCATACCAGAAAACAAAGCAATATGTCATTTTACCTTTTATTAAATTTTTACATATACATTTATATTATTACACATATATACAATAAACTACCTATAGCAAGAAGAACCATGACACAATCAGAAATTATATAAATGTTATATACTTAGTGTTTTGCCTATTTGCATTTGACAGCCTTGAAGAACGTATCTTTCCTATATTGGTGTATCTAAAATTCTGAATGTCGTCGATCAGTCTCCATCACATCTTGTCATTATTAACTTAAAACGTCTATCTAGACCTAAAAGTATCTTAACCATTAAACAACTAAGCTTCTTTGTAAAACTAAGCTACCTGGTCTTCAACTCCATCAGACACTTGAGAGTGAACCAACTTGATTACCTGAGTATACCAGGAGTGCTGGTTAGGAGCTTTCCAAATGAGATAACAGAGACAGTTTTTTACCTGAATAGTCATCCAAAACTATATAATGTTGGAGCATCTTCTTCAGCCTTCTTGCCATATATCTGACAGACCTATTTGTAAGGCAGGAACTATTGAGGACTTGCTTACCGTGTCTTGGCAGAGTTTAGCATTGACTCTGCCTGCATCCAAGCTTTCCATTTTTTAGGCAGAATTCTGTCTGTGTTAGAAGTGAGGACATTTTCCCCAGTGGCTTATTTGCCACATTTGAAGCCATCTCATAAGGAGGTTATTTGATGTTCGTTATCCTCTTTGAGGTAGGCTGGGTGTTGCCAGGAGTTAACCTGTCTCATTGCCGGTGAATCTTTAAAATAATAAAAACATTTTTAAATGTCATATTCTGCATGTCTCTGAGGTTTTTGAAGAACTTATCTAATTATCCTACCTTATCTTCTATAGAATGATATCTATCTGCTACACCTAAGATGCATATTATTGTGATTAAAGTAGACTAGTGATTGACATGACCGTGATTTGATCAACTAACAATTAACCTCTATAACTTATTTATCCTAAACAGCCTGCAATAGCACTTTCAAAGTATTGGAAATCATTTTACCTTCTAAGCCCCCTAACTTTAGCAAATGTTGGAGGCCACAATGTGTGATAGGCCTGAAAAGTGACAATGATGATTTTTTTTTTTATTTTATTTTGTAATAAAATAGGCTTAAAATACGTTTCTGTGGCCAGGGCCCTTAGACTCCCCTTATTATTGTTTGAAATTTTCTGAAAGAAAATGTTTATCTGGGTCATACTGAATTGCTACCTAGAGTCTCAGGGTTCTTGGTGCTTCAACTAAACACCATGGCCAAAAAACAAGTCGGGGAAAACAGGTTTGTGGTTGGCTTACACTTCCATATTGATTTTTACTATTGAAGGAAGTCAGGACAGGAACTCAAACATGGCAGCATTCTGGAGGCAAGAGCTGTTGCAGAGGCCGTGGGGGCATGCTGCTTACTGGCTAGCTCAGCCCACTTTTTATAGAACCTAGAACCACCCTCACTGATCACTAATTGAGAAAATGCCTTATAGCTGGATCGCATGGAGGCATTTCCTCAACTGAGGCTCCTTCCTCACTCATGACTCCAGCTTGTGGTGACACAACCAGCCATTATAACTGACCCCTTGTCTCCGTCACACAAAAACACATCACTATTAAGCCACAGCCCCTCCTTTCTTATTCATCCCCAATACCTTACATTAAAAACATAAATGATTTTAAATAAAAGTCCCCCAGTCTTTCCAAAGTCAAACACATTAAAATTTCAGTCCCATGAAAATAGCCAATTTATTTTCAAAACTCGGTCTTTTAACACTTGGAGCCTCTCAACTATGGGCTCAAGTAAACACCTTTCTTACTTCAAGAGGGAAATATCAGAGTACAGTCACAATTAAATCAAAGCAAATTCAAACTCCAACTGTTCAAGGTCAGCGATCCACTCATGATCTTCTGGCCTCCTCCAAGGCCTTATGTCCCTTCTCCAGCTCTGCCTTCTAGGCTCCAGATGGCTCCACTTCTCTTGTGACTGTCCTTGGTGGTCATCTCATGGTGCTGGCATCTCCAAAATGCTAGGGTTCTCTACTGCAACTGGGCTGCACTTTCATCAGTAGCCTCTCATGAGCTCTCTTCACGGTGCCAACCCTCAACTTCTTTGCATGACACCCTTAGTCCTGGACCTTTAAATGCCACTAGGGCTGATCCTTCACCAGTGGCCTCTCTTGGCCTCTCATAGTGCCAAGCCTCAGCTCTTCTCCATGACCCCTGCATGCTTTCAAAACCAGTACCACCTGGGTGACTCTAAGACTGCCAAGTCTGGCAGCCAGCAAAAGATACAACCTTGTCCACTTCTGGAATACAGTTTCTGTGTGCTGACTCTCAGAAAACACTTCCAGAAGATTTCACCTCGACAATGGCTGGTCTCTTCTCAAGTACCACTAATTCTCAGCTCTCGCTGACCTGCAGTTAGTATTCTACAGAGTTTTTTCTTTAGTAGTTCTGGTATCCTGTTAAGCACCTGATTCTTCAGGCCCAGCTAACCAGAACCGTAGAATTCTAAGCCAGATTAACTCTGTCCTTCCTTAAGCATCCTTCCTTTGTCAGACACTTATCACAGCAGCAGAAAATTAACTAACAAATTACAAAAGAGAGTGTGGGAGAAGTTTATAATTACCTTCCTGATATCTTGCCTACCAACACTGAGAAAATGAGGAACAGTGGTCAAAGGGTGGGAAAAGGTAGTTGAGTCTTTTCAAAGAGATCATTAGTCATGAAAAAGGGACTTCTCAGCAGGTCTTGATTACAAAACCAGTGGGGAAAATTAAGAAGGTGTTTTATAGTAGCAATGAAGACACTGGGAATAAAAGAGACCAGGCTCTTAAGAGAAAGGTGAATTCTTAGTCAATTTTCAGCTAGCATAGAAAGGAGCAATAGATGATATTTCTATAGATATTAATAAGAGACAGTGAGATAAATGAAGCCTAGGGATGAGACACTTGGGTAAAATATAACAGACAGATGTATTAAGGGAAACCTCAGTCTCTCTTTACCAGGCTTTTAGAGTGCGATAAATGCTGATCCAGGAGATTTATATAAATCTTCCAAAAGAGAAAAAGAATATTAATAGAATAATAGTGTGATTGCTGCTGTGCATATGTCACCCTTGTGACATCACTAGGAATCCACTGCCTCACAGCCTTTGAGATGGAGCATGCACACCCTCACCCTCTGCTCAAGAACGCCTAAGAAGAAGATTGGTATTCTTGCCTTTTGCGAATGTTCCCTTTATGGTTTCTTTCAATCACATATGATTTAGCGCAGTCTCTAATTGCTCTCAGATCTCCTTACCTGCATAGACACATTGCCTAAAGCTTATGGTCACTTCCCAACTTCTCTGCTTGAACATCACAAACAGAGTTTCACCAGAACATAGATGCTTATAAATAGGCCTTTCTAGATGCTTCTCTTAAGTTCTTGCCACCTCTATTTAGAACAATTCTTTTCGGGTAGCTGTAGAAGCCGCACTCTTCCTGGTGGATCCTTGAATGTCTTTTCTCTTGTATATAGTATATACACTCTATCAGTAAAGTGTATCAACACTGATTTCAGAACATAGCAGCCCCTCTCAATATGAATTCCTAGCTACTGTAAGCACCACTCAGATTAGAATGACAACCTAATTATTTTCTTTATTTTTCCTAAACTTTTTTTTATTCCTAATATAGTATGTAGAGTAGAAACTTATTAATCCCCCCAATTAATTTATATGACTTTTCTGAAGGAAACCCTGCAGTGGCTAACTAAGCCACTGATTGAAAGCCACAATCAGCACACTGGTTTATACAACACAGATCATTTGCCATTATCCCCAGGCTCTGCTCCCTCTGCCCTCGATGGACTGTGTGATATTTCTGGAACGCTGCTAGACCTTTATTAAAACAAATATGATTCATCTTCCCTCTCTCTGGAAACCTGTTTTGTCTGGTATCATTATGGCTTTCTTGCTTCTTGCAAATATTTGGATATGACTTTTGTGATAAATATCCACCTGTCTACCCTATTTAAAAATACAGACCTACATGATCTGTCAGCACTTTACATTTCCTCTGTAACCATGTTACAAAATTCAATATATTTACTCCATTAAGTGTAGGCTTTTTGTTTAGTTTCTCATGTAAGACTTATGAATTATAAACATTTTCTTTTTGGCAACTGTATCTAGAACACACTTGGAAAAATGTGCACTCGATAATTGCTTTCCAAATTGCATGAACGAGTAATGTTTGATCCAGGCAAATCATTGGCTTTTGTCTTCTGCCAATGTACGTTGATCAAGGTTAGGTATTTGTCACAATACTTGCTGATTCTCATGTTGTGTAATGACCCACAACTTGAAGAATGGGATTTCTCTCAAAGTGGATCTGATGCATCAAGCTGAGTCTCTTTTGAGCATCTTGAACTGACATCTACAACACTCTTGACAGATATGTTTGGAAAGTAAACTAGCAATGTCATTATATCATAGGAGTGAGAAGTGTTGTGGAAACACTGATGGATAGAAAAGACGGAAATTTCTATACGTGAAAATAATTGATTCTTTGTCCAGGGCATAAGGATGTAGGTAAGGTGGTAGAAACCTTGCCTCACCTGCATGAAGCTCTAGCTTTAGTTCATAGGACCACGTCAACCTTGTGATCACAGAGCCTTTGTCTCTGTCTCTGTCTCTGTCTCTGTCTCTCTCTGTCTGTCTGTCTGTCTGTCTCTCTCTCTCTGTCTGTCTCTGTCTGTCTGTCTCTGTCTCTATCTCTCTGTCTCTCTCTGTCTCTGTCTCTCTCTCTGTCTCTGTCTCTCTCTCTCTCTCTGTCTCTCTGTTTCTCTCTCTCTCTATCTCTCTGTCTCTCTCTTTCTCTCTCTCTCTCTCTCTCTGTCTCTCTCTCTCTCTCTCTCTCACACACACACACACACACACACACACACACACACAGATTCCCCCAAAACCTACCCCCAAAAACACAAAAACATGTTCTGTGAAGAACAAGTCAACAGACAATGTAATAAAATTGTTTGTTGGAGATAATAAATACATTCCTGTTTCCCAGAGTGGTAGAAGGCATACATTTTTATTTGAAATAACTGAAAATCTCTTTAAATTCTGTATTTTACATTAAATATATTTTCAAAAACCTTCTCCTTCCCAGCTGGCTTTGTTATCAAATTCCATTGTTTATATCCTAACTTTAATGAGTAAAGTTCCAAGAAGATACTTGGATTACCCCTTTCTTAGAGAGCTTGCTGCCCAGCATTGGAAATTACTTTGATAACCCACCCTTGAATCCATGAATTTTGTGGATTTGGTTTTCATATTCCCAACTGAAGTTTGGAAATCAGGTTTGGACCCCAGCCCACATGCTACAAAGGCTACAACTTCCTAGAAGCATCTCTGAGCCTCACAGTTCATCTGTTCCACTGGACTGCAGTACAGAGAGACCCAGGTCCTTGCAATGCCTTGTACAGAACAGAAAGCTGCCCGTTCGTGCATAGCCATCAAACCCTTGTTCTCCACCTCTGATTTAATCTCAAAGGCACTTTTGCTTAAAGAAAACTGTGGAATCTAGGACAACAGTCATTATGACAAGAGTCTTAGGTCTGGACTTTCCAGTATGCAATGGGTGTGTTTCTGGGGTTGGGTACAACATCCTTTGGATGTATGACAGGAGTAATACAAATAAGTCATATGGTACAACTTTTTAAAAGAGTGTTTTTATAGAGATATACAAACTGATTTTAAGGCAATAGAACATATGCAATAAAAATGGAAAAAGGAAAATAGAAGAAAGCACTAGGAGGAAGGGTCTCGGAGGGAAGGAGAAGAGAATGGGCCCAAGAAATCAAATTGTGCTCAAAAAAAGGACACAATGACAACACACAGTGCGTGCTAATTTAAAACTAAAATTTTAGAAAGAATCAAGCAATACATACTCATAAAACAGAAATAGTTGATACTTCATGATTTATATATAAAGTATGAATTGTTTTAAAAGCAAACACGAATGATCATTATTGCACAGATAAAGTTTATTTACAGAGATCCTGTGTCTTGCCACAGTGAATTATTTTCAGGAAAGTTTATGTCCTAATTTATTAAGTTTGTAGGATGTTAGAAAAAAGAAATAAATCATTGACAGATCTTTTTGTGCAATTAAAACAATTATTTCCCATTTTTTCTTGCTACTCATATTTATAATTTTTAGATGCAAACTCAGGGAATATTACCTACATTTAATGTGGATAGTCCCACGTCATTTAACCCAATCCAGGTATTCCTTAGCAGATATGCCTAGAGGTTTCTGCCTTCTAATTCATTATTCTGTCCAATTGAAAACAGTATTAAAAACCAAATACAATGCCATGTCTGGTTGATACTCAAACACAGGTATGATTCAAACTACATACTTGTTTTTTACTTATTTTGTGATGATTTGTGTGTCTATAAATGTGGGGGTGAGCATTCACATGACACAATATATGTAATGAAGATCAGAGGACAACGTCAAGGAGTTGGCTCTCTCCTTCCACAGTATGAGTCCTGTAAATAATACTCCAGTCATCAGGCTTGATGACAGGTGCCTTTGTTCATGCTTAGACATACAGGTTTAATAATTTCTATTCTTTGTTCCTATAGATTCAATACAACGTCAAAAAGTCCCTGTACGCTTTAACAGTTCCAAGTGCTATTAAAACAATTAAAACATTCAAGGAACCTACTCACATGCAAGTCAGTCTTCTATCACTGAGCCCCAGTTGTAATGCCAAAATAAATTACGTACCCGCAACATACAGTGGCACAAACTAACCATGCCCGTTCCAAACGTGAGGATTAAGGACGTAGTGAAGGATGATCAGACCAAATAAAGAGTGAAATTCCACACAGCAAACCCACCAAACTCTGCAGCTCCATGTCTGGCATCTGGAACTCATGTTGGAATCATCTGGGTCCCAAAGAAATTAAGTGACCCCATCCCCCTAACTCTACTGCGTCTACCACACGTGCCCTCTCCTGTGCACCTGCAAGGTTCCACTTTGCTGACATTTCCAATTCCTAGGAAGCTCCATGCTTCACTTTCACAGCTTCATACAGTGTGAACCCCTCAGATCTTCCCGTCAGGGTCTCTGATCCTATCAGCACATTACCTGACCTCAGGCTTTCGGGTAATATTGTGCAAGATTCCATGCCCCCATTAATCCTGCATCTTTCACATGGGCAGAACAAGTACCATCTGGACAGTGCCACCAGTTCTGTTGGAAACTGGAGATATAGCATGTTCTCCTTTGATCAGGTTTTATTAGCTTCTGTGTGCTGACATGAAGAAGTCATTTCCTAGTCAGCTGTCTTCAAGGAATGGAGGACCCACCTCAGCTTTATTCTCAGCTCAGCCTCCCTCTTTGCAAATACATTTTCATTTTTACAAATTAGAGCCTTTGATGAATGGGACTTAACCTCAGGGTATGTTTCCTGCTGCCCAAAAGAAGTGAGGGTATTTCACTTTAACTGCTCCAGCATTTTATCCAGTCATTGCCTAGGCTGATTCTAACTTGCTTGGGCTCATTTCCTACTCAATATAGGGTCCATTTTTATATCTTTCTGCACAACATTTTGCTTTTGTTAATCTAACAGATTCTTAGAATATGAACAGGATAAAGATATATTTTAGGCCACAATATCACATGAATGATTATAAGGCCAATTCGTGATAGGCCTATCATTCCCTTCTGAAACCCCAGGAGCCTGTACTGCCCATTTCCCCTAATATATCTATTATTTATTCTAAGACAATATTTTACATGTTTACAATGTATCTTTAGCATATTTACCTCCCCTCCATATCTCCCGGACATCTCCCAACACATCCACATCTCACCTTCATGCCATTTTTATTGTTCCTTATTTTTAATATTATTTTTTTTCAGACAATCTACTAAGTCCAAATAGTGCTGCCTGCAGGTGCAAATTGACTCAGTGCCTTGATCTTCTGTGGGTTTTTTGTTTGTTTTATTTTTCCTTTCTGTTTGTTTTTGCAGGCAACCATATTGTAGTGAGTTCATAAATACAGCAGTCACAAAAAAAATATGTCCATTTCACACAAAGAAGACAATATATTTTCCATTTCTTGGCCCTATAAAATTTCAAAATAACTTTGAACAGTTGCATCATGCAACTCTTGTAAAGAACATATGACGGGAAGGGGGAAGTCCATGGGTAAAATGGTATGAATTGATTTAGAGAAAATATTTTGTGATTGAGAGAATGAGGTACATATTCAAATGAAGCGGAAAACCGAGTTTCCGTGTATGCATTCCTTTTCTTGCTTGCTCTGAACTGGTATCTAACCTTCTCGTGTTTTGCTCCTGCTCAGATCCTACTGATATTTCTCACGTTTGCATTTCTCAATATGAAACAGCTACTTCATCTTGAAAATGTGAGCAATGATAGGATCTGTGTCTACCACAGCTGACTGTGAAAATTATTTAAGGGGCTCTGTGAAACTCTTTTTTAAAAAAGTATTTATGAAAAAAAAAGAACATATGTAATAAAAGCTGTTCCAATTCTTTGTTTGCCTAGCATTCCTGTTAAAATCCCCCATCTCACATCATTTCAGCTTGAAACAAGTTCTTCGATCTATTTGGTATTTAAAATTACTTTTATATAAGCTAAGTTTTGTCCATTAGGTAAGTAGTGTTTGTGGTAAAGCTGTAGAGAGGTATGGTAGACTTTAATATACAAGATGAGGTCCTTAAACATCAACATAAAAATATAGCTTTATAATAGGGATATATCATTCCCTTTGTCAATGTCTTTAGTGTTTGTTGATTAGTGAATAAAACTTTACTTAATTAAGGAAATGGAATATGATGAAATGAGGATCCACAAAGCTCCTAGGATCGAACTGAAACTCAGGATATCAAGTAGAAAAACTAAAGTTAGATTGCACCCACTTTAATATTTATTTCTCTTTGTGCCCTTTTCAGGGTGCTCATGCACTCAGGAGTCTTTTATATGTATCTAGGAAAAATGATACACAAATGGAAAATCACTACAGTCTCTGAGATAAGTCGGCCTGGTCCCCCATGTGCATGTTCTAATCTTACATGTTAGCGTTTCAGTAGTGGCAAAGGGTGCTTGGATTTTTGTTTTTTTATTTAACGAAAATATTGAAAGGATGAAAAGTGGGAAGGGACAGAAAGATGACATGAAAGAAGGAAGGGGGAGAGGAAGAAGGAAGTAGGAGGGAAAGATCAGAAATTTACCACGTCTGATTTGGATTTGGTGTGGGTAAGGCCTATGGAGCAGTCAGCATAGTCTGAAGAAACAGGAAGAACATCTCTGACACAGAGTAGAGTTTTCTTTTCCTGACTCCACTCCAAATGTCGTTTCTTTCAGCTTACTGCGCAATCTAGAGTTAGGTCCGAGCCCTCTTGTCTGCATGTTAGCCATCTGGCTTCATCTAAAGCATCTTTTTTTTCTTTAACCCACCACTTTGACTTCTTATGTTTCATTTTATCATCCTAAAAGATTCTTCTCTTCCTCATCCTCTTTTTCCCACCTACTTCTCTTCTTCCTTCCTCCTTTTTCTTCTTAAACTTATTATTATTATTATTATTATTATTATTATTATTATTATTATTAATATCATCATCATCATCATCATTATTACTATTTCTGAAACCTTGTGTTCATTATTTTGGTTATCAAAAATGGCATATTTTATCATAAACCTTCTGATACTAATTGAGTTCTTCCTCACAGGTGCCTGACATTATGGAGACGTCCCTGTGGGTACTGCTGTTGGGCTGTTTCTAGCACCAAGAGAACCAAGGCATAGATTCATGGCTAAGCAGAAGGAAGGGAGACATTTTATCTTTCACTGAGATCTCTGTAACTAAAGAGAGATTAATAAAAGAAGAGCATCTACAATTATACAAGTTCCCTGTGGCATGAAGGAATCTGCAAATGAAAAACTAAGAGGCAGAAGAAACAGTTCCAGCCAGCCATATTTTAGTACCAAACATAGGACCTGGGTAGCGCAGTGCATTGAATTTAGTCTCCTTTGTCTACCCACTGTTGTTTTTGTCTTCAGAGGTAAGAATAGTTTCTCTCCTTTGGGTTCTGAAAAGCCATTCTGGAATGAGGACTTCTAAGCTGTTGTAGAAGAAGAAGGTCTGATAATTCTCACCTGGTCCACCTTGGGAAGAAAGGATCCTCCTGTTGCTTCCCGGAAGGCTAGAGGGTCTGGGATAGAGTCTGCGGTGTGGGATCCTCATTTTGGTGTACAATGCACAAGCTAGTTCTCCATAGTAAGGAATACATTAGCCAAAGCTGAATAGTGCTGAGGTTGAGAAGATCTGTTCCAGAGAAGCAAAAGTACTTCTAAAGTTTTCATATGTATGCCAACAAGAACAATTCTTACTCTGTAGTTGAACCATGAATTCAGCTTGGGGGGTGAAGGTCTGGAAACTTATAATTTAGCTTATCACATGATTCTTAATTGTACTGATATTATAAACTTGCCAGGACTGAATTGTGAGTTACCTTCTCTTGCAGGAGTGAGAGGTTACCTCTGAAGTACAAATGCATTTTAAAAGTCTTTCCATTTACTACTAAAGACAAAATGTTTAAGCTTTGTAATTTCCTTTGGTAATTGGCCAAGAGAATTAAAAGGAATTATTTCTTGCCTCTTTGTCTCTCTCCAGACTTTCACAGTTAATAATGATTTTCTTTTGATTTACCTAGAAATATCTATCTAAGATTTCTGATTATCACATGTAATTACCAGCAATTATCACTGTGTAATGTCTAACATCACCTAGCCATGAGTATTGGTCAGTAAGAAAAGATAAGATACTGCAAAATGAGGATTTCTTCTTGTTTTTCTTTTGTGCCCTGCAAAATCTTCTAGTCAGAAAACAATCATATTCTTTTTCAATGGTATTTTCTACTTCCATTATTTGGGAGACATGCTGCAGTGATTTCAAAGAAATGCACTTGTACATTATGGTGACAAGGAGTGGGTGTCAGGTCTACAGGGAGTAGATTTGTGGTGGTTAACCTTGGCAAAGTTGACTCAATCTGGAAGGAAGTAGGAGCTGTCCTTCTGGGTGTTTCTGTGAGACCTTTTCTAGACAGATTTCACTGAGGAAGGAAGACCTGTACTGAGTGTAGTGGTACTATGCCCTTAGGCTTTATAACACTACATATAAAGAACAAATGACGTTGAGCACCACATCTTTCTTTCATTCCTAACTGCAGACACATAGTGTGACCAGCTATCTGCAGTGTGTTGCCTGCAACCATGGGTTCTATTCCTAAGGTTTTTATTTTTATTTTTATTTTATTTTTTATTTTTGTTTTTTGAGACAAGGTTTTTTTCTGTGTAGCCTTGGCTGCCCTAGACTCCCTTTGTAGACCAGGCTGGCCTCGAACTCACAGCAATCCCCCTGCCTCTGCCTCCCAAGTGCTGGGATTAAAGGTGTGCACCACCACTGCCCAGCTCCCTAAGGTTTTTAAACTTATTTTCTTTCATAGAAAAGAGAAGAGTAACTAATGCACTCACTCGTACACAGTATGTCTCTTATGCATTTTTCTCCCTCTCTGTCCTCAGTGCCTGAGACTTTCCTCCATGTCTCTCATGTTTGACGATATAGTATTTGACAGCCTAACCATCAACCAAGGCCACATCTAATGTGAGGACACAGACTAGACTATTGTACATGTTGAAATAAGGATGGAATTGAGATAGTGACTTTTCTGGGCTTGTCCTTGTTGGGGATCAGAAAATATCAAGAAAAGTCAATAGAAGATTAGCTGCAAGAACAACTCAGTGTGAGGAAAGCAGATGGAATCCACTGCATAGGAGGTTAAATGACCCAAATAGACTCCTTTCCAGTCATACAGCTCAAGACAATAAAAATGAAAGCATTAGAGATCAACACTGATCAGTGATCAGTGTCAACGTGTGTTGACATGTAAGCTAATAATACATATACTTCCCTTTGCCCCCAGTATTTAGTTAGCTTTTTAAATTTTAAAATAAATATGTAAATATTTAAACATTTAAAATAAATATATAAAAAATAAACATGTAAAATAAAGATATAAAATTAATATTTAAAAATATGTAAATATAGGGCGAATTAGAATTAGAATGTACTAGAACCGACCATTCATAGGGTCAGTTGATACTTGAAATAACTACAACACATCTAATGCTACTGTAAGTGAGTTGAGTTTCATTATTAGCTTCAAAAATGTATGAAAAACTCTTCAGAAAAATTGGTGGCTGACGCTGTCTAGTACACTACCATACGTGGGTGTGGGTGAGTCTGGGTTCTGGGTTCTCCTCATGTCTGGTTTGATGTAGAGAACAGCTTCTGTTACCAAGGGGCGCCGCCAAGAGGTGCCTACAGCTTCTATCCGGGCTTAGCAGTGGAGTCGAGTGGATTTGGAGACAAGAGCGCAATATAAGGCAAGTCTCTCGGTTATTTCAGCTCCATCACTAGGTATTGACTTGCCCCTTTGGATTTTCCTTGGGTTCCATTTCCTTCTGGAGTCTGGCTAGCTTCTTCTCCCGCTGCTCTTCTGTAGTCCGATTCCTCCAACTGCTGCATTTTCCAGGCTTCAGTTCAGCTCTTCTCTTTTCCTGTTCTTGCCACTAATTGAAACTCTCTTCTAGCGGTAAAGCTGCAAGGCCTGAACTGGAGAGCCAGGATGGTTCTCAGCTCCTGTTATTTTTTTTTCTTTCTCTTTCTTGGGAGCAAAGGACTCCCAGAAGATGAGGGTATATAGATGAAACTTAAATCAAACCTCTTCCTTCTACTGTGCCGGTTTTTCCTCTGGCTGCACCTTTCACATCTCGGCTCACTGGGCACCATCTTTATCAGTCTCCACGGAGAATGACTCACCTTGAGTCACATTCATTACCCTTTTCTCTGGCAGGTAATGGTTTTGAAATGGGGAAGAGACAGTGCCTTGAACCTGGGCACATCTCCTTATTCCATTTCTTTTATTTTGTTCTTCTGTAATCGACCTTATTTGTCTTTTTTCTTTTTTTTTTTAATCAAAGGGGAAAGGACACTTCCACATTTTTGTCCCTGGGTCTGGGAGGCACTTTTAGGTTACCCCATAGTGTGGGATAGTTTGAACACTTCTCCCTGGTGGCTCATCCTCATCCTCATCTCTTTTGTTCTTCATTGCAAAATCTTGTAACTTGGGGAATTTAAAATCTTAGTATGTGATGGTCTAGAGTGAAATTATAAGTGTTCTTTCCCTGCTCTCATCTTTGATTCTCACTACCAGATTAATCTCTCAGCCCCCAAATCAAAATGAACTGGTTGGGTAGATGGTTTCTTGGGCAAGATGGCCTGCTTTCAAGAGTTTGGGGACCAAGTTCTTGTGCATTGGACCTATATGGCTGCAGTATCTAGAGATGCTCAGATCTTATTTAACTATACTTGTACAGGCCACCGGACTCAAGCAGTATTTGGTTGGTGCTATAGGAATTGGGGAATCTCATGAGATCTTATATTCAAAATTCTTTCGTGTACACTGAATTTATACTCTATAATTTTGTGTGTGTGTGTCAAGGGTAATGTTTTTCCTGTAAAACTTTTTTTTTTAACAATGTCTTGCTCTGAGTTATAATTAATCAAGTAAATAAGTCATTTTTAGATTCTTTTAGGTGTTGAAATACGAAGAGTTTCAAAGATTTGGAGAAAATTTAAAAATTCAAAATCCAGTGTTGAGACTCACTATTCTTTTGCACAATAAAACATTAAGTATGATATTGATAGAATAATTATAGCTCCAAGCATCAGCTAGTGTTCAAATTTCCTTTCATTTTTCCCTTTCTGAAATGTTTTTTAAATTAGCATACAAATTATTGAGCTTCCTTATGGCATTTTTTCCTACATGTGTGTCATTATGTTTTCTTCTTATTCGTTTGTTTCTCCCATTGCCTCTCTCTGCTTCATCCATCCATTAAAAAGTGGAAACAATACTAGTCACAAGGTCACACACCTACCGCACTCCTGTACTCTGAAAGAGCCTATTCTTTGAGCTGAAGGTAGCAAATAACTCAAAGTCGTAAGTATTAATTTTCAGAAAGAGAGTTTTTAAGTAATAAAAAGATTAAAGTAAAATTACAATGTTGGAAGACAGCAGATTCTCCTGTTTAAAGGGTCTGCTTTGAACACACCTTGAGAAATGCAAGGTTTTACTTTCAGTTGCCTTTAAGAACGCCTCTATGGGCAGGCTGAAGAAGCCATGTCATTAGTTTCCCATTATGATTTTATTTAGTTTTATTTATTAAAAAAAAAATACTCTTGGGGCTGGAGAGGAGGCTCAGAGTTTAAGATCACTGCCTGATCTTCCAAAGGTCCTGAGTTCAATTCCCAGCAACCACATGGTGACTTAAAACCATCTATAATGAAATCTGGTGCCCTCTTCTGGTAGGCAGGCACACGTGCAGGCAGAACAGTGCATACATAATCAACAAGTAAGTCGTTTTTTAAAAACCCAGCTCTTTAACTTACGAAGAAACAGAATACTTGGAGAATAACTAATACACCTTTCCAATGTTGTCGCTTTATGAGTCACAGTTCCAAGCAACTCTAGCATCATCTTTATCTCGATAACAGAATTATTTCCTTATGAAAACACTGGAGAACATCTTATATACATAGATGCGTATGTGTGTATGCGCACGAACATGTACATGCGTATGTATTTATGTATATAGAAGAGAGAAACGATGCTCATAAATTTAGGAGGCGACAATTGTTTCTCAGTAGTACCAAACTGGCAAACTATCCAACTCTTTACTCAGTTCATGAAGACCCATCCTGATTCCTGGTTAGATTGTATGTTTCCCTGTGGTGGTTCCTTTTCTGTCACCTCTCAGTAATGTTTGCCGCAGATTATCATAGTGTTTATTTACCGAAAGCTAGATGGTTCTTCATGTTGAGGTTCCCTCGTTCTGAGTTGAAATGTGTGATGTTCTGATTTGGCTTGTGATGCCTGTTTAATTATTTCCTGGAAACCTATGCCTGTGATGGTTGTTATTGGTCTTGAAAGCCTCATCATCTATTGACACTCTTACTGGATAGTAATTAGGGCTGGGTTTAGATGCTCTCTGTCGCCTGTATTCCTTCCAAATTTGTACATCATTCCATTGTGTGTTTTCGTGATGTTATTTCTTAACAAGCCAAAGTTCACAGTGCTCTAATCGCCTTAGTTTCTGACAAATTAGTGGGCACGCAATTTTTAATAGATGAGTCCTATTATCAACTATTATGCTGTGAGTGTTTATATAAAAAAGGCATAGTGGTTATATGATTCTTTGTGTCCGTTGGTTCAGTTAAGGATGACTCCTGTCTATTATCCTCCAATTTCATTAAAAGAAGCTGCGGCTGCAGCATCAGTGTGGTTAGCTTCAAACCACTGCATTTTTCTTTTTACTGTTACTGAGATCTAACCATTGCCAGATGTTAATCTGTGTCAGCCTTACAATTTTAGATGTCAATCAGAAAAGTTTGGTGCTATTGTTTTGTACGTTTTATAGCTGTATTTGGCTCAATTCTTAAAGTAACAAGTGTCTATTTTTGATCGTAATAGTAGAAGAAAAATTATTTAATGAACATCAAAATCAAGATGTTTGCTTTTTAAACAGATACCTCTTTCTATTCTTACAGCTCCCATTAATCAAAATCCCATGTTAGCTAGATGAACAGCAA
This sequence comes from Acomys minous, assembly GCF_964271855.1. NCBI lineage: Eukaryota > Metazoa > Chordata > Mammalia > Rodentia > Muridae > Acomys > Acomys minous. The sequence continues at coordinate 100,039,492 of NC_140495.1, forward strand.
AAAACAAGTCAAGTCTCCTAAATGACCTACAAACGCTATTGTTATTTACAAATGACTGACTGTTATGTGGAGAAAGATATTGCCTAAATATTTATTCTGTTTATTCTCCCTTGCCTTTTTTTTTTTCTTCTTTCTTGTTTTTGAGACAATGTCTGTCTTTGTAACCATGCCTGTCCTGTTGCTAAGCAGGTAGACCAAGCTGGTTTTGAACTCACTCACAGAGCTCTGCCTGCCTCTGCCTTCACACTACTGGGATTAAAGGAGTGTACCACTATACCTGGCTTCGCTCCATTTACTGTTGTATGAAACTTTAAAAAGTTTACTTTCTTGGCAGAAACTGAATAGCAGCCATGTTTAATGCAGTCCTTTGGATTCACATAGGTAAACTTCACTTATGACTTACCATTTTCTCCTTGGACGCCATTCCTACTATTACTGATCACTTCAATAGTGTAAATAAAGCTGTGTTAATAACTTTATACCATATGTGCTTTTTTCTTCTTTCATCCTTTTGATAATATTGACCTTACATTTTTCTTTCATTTCTCTCGTTTTTCTTAAATATTAAAGTTAGCATCCAAATTATTGAGTTTCCTTACAGCACTTTCCTTAATATCTTTATTATATTTTGTATTCTTATCCATTTCCCTCCCACAGTATGCTTCCAAATCTCATATGACGCCTTCTTTCTTGTTGTGTTTTTCTTCTTTCCTGCCGCATTTGTTCCATTGCATTCCATCCCCCACTTCCCTTAGGATTTCCTTTGGCATGCTCCCCTTTCAGTTTCATGAACTTAATAAATATGTCGGCATACAAATGTATACACACATTTAATTCTGAATTAGTTCTAAGAGGAAAGGCTGAAATGGTTGGTTTTTCTGAGTCTGAGTATATACCTACTGGTCTCTCAGTCACATACTTCAGAGATGGTTTTGCATCCACGTTTATCTCTGCATTATTCGCAATGGACCAGGAAAACGGATGTCGTTCAACTGATGAACGGATAAAGGAAAAGTGATATGTACATAAAGTTGAACTTTGTTCGGCTGTCAGGAAAAAAAGAAATGAACTCATGACACATGTTGGAAAATGAAAGTACCCCTTTTGATTTTTAAAGAATGTTAGGATGTTTATTGAGAAGCTATGTCCTCTTGGCAAATCACACTCTTTGAAGGTCTGTGTAAAGACCTGGGCAGAGTAGAATGAAGGAGACTATCAACCCCCATGTCTTCTCTCCTCCCGTGTTTGTTTGTCTGTGACATCTACACGGGGGACGTGCATCCATGGGCTCTTTTGGATGGTCTTCACCTTTACAGATTCTTGTTTCCAGTCCCATGTCCCCTGTCAGGAGATCCAAAGTTATCTTCTTATTTTCCTGAGGAACAAAAGGTAAGGCGTTCTTGTTCGTGGACAGACATATACATTTTCCTTTCACTAAAGAAATTCTACCTGTCATTTCCTAAGTAAAATTACAGTAATTTGTGAAATGTTCAAATATTCAAATCAATTGGATAGGATAAAGGTTGGTCTCACTAGAGAAAAAAAGGTTATGGCTGAGAAAGAGCCATGACTGGTGGTCCATGCTACCTGCAAACCCTAAATTTATTGGTAGAAACCAGACCAAATATTACTCTGAATCATGTAAGCTTATTTTGGCAAAATACTATCTAAAGATGATAATAATGATGTCTTAATTCTGTGGAGCTTTAAAAACTAATTTCAATCTTTTTGCTATTTTGTCTTTGTTTTTTTTCCAGAGCTCAGGACCAAACTCAGGGCCTTGTTCTTGCTAGGCAAGCACTCTACCACTGAGCTAAATCCTCAACCCAGTAATTTATTTATTTTATTTGCATTGGTGTTTGCCTGCGTGTATGTCTGGGAGAGGGTGTCAGATTATCTGGAACTGGAATTACAGACAGTTGTGAGCTGCCACGTGAGTGCTGGGAATTGAACTCAGGACCTCTGGAAGAGCATCCAGTACTCTTAACCACTGAGCCATCTCTCCAGCCAAGAACAAGATTCCTATATTTATTCATTTATTATGTATTCAGTGTTCTGCCTGCATGTACACGTACATACCAGAAGAAGGCATTAGATCACATTATAGATGCTGTGAGCTACCATGTGGTTGTTGGGAAGTGAACTCAGACCCTCTGGAAGAACTCTTAACCTCTGTGTCATATCCAATGTAGTAGTGCACGCCTTTAATCCCAGCACTCGGGAGGCAGAGGCAGAGGCAGTCAGATTTCTGAGTTCAAGGTCAGCCTGGTCTACAAAGCGAGTCCAGGACAGCCATGGTTGTTACACAGAGACCTTGTCTGGAAGTCCCCCTCCCCCAAAGAAACTAATTCCAAGGAAGATGCACAGACACACAACAGATGCAGAAATGTCTGGGCCATTGTTACCATTTTTCCTTTGAGGGAAGAATCATTATCTTATCAAGCTTTCTTGAGCAATAATGCTACTTTCAGAAATATCTTCTATTAAACATTGCTCTCATTTGTTCTCCTTCCCTCATTTCCATTGTCCCCATTTACATGCCACCCTCACGGTGATCAGCTCCATGCCTCCCTAATAGTCACCTTGTTCTGCTTTTGTATCTGATGCATTCTATTACCTTCTTATACCTCTTTTCCTAAAATACATTGTTCTCTTGTCATGGGCTCCTAATTAACCTCATGATGTACACTCATGCACATGCATATACACACACATACATGTATGTGCATGAAAGCATACATATATGTACATTTAATCATATGCACAAAACAGTTAAATTTAAATCCTACTCATGGGAGAGAATGTGTGGTATTTTATAATCTTTTGGAGTCTGGCTTATCTCACCTTTACACTTTCAGCTGCCTACATTTCTCTGCAAATATCTTTGCTTCTGTCTTCCTCATAGCTGAAGAGCGATTTCTCAAAAGCCCCTAACTCTCCTAAAGTGTGGGGCAGGCAGAACTCCAAGCATAGTTAACCCTGGAAAGCATAACCTAGCGTGCAAAAGATGCTTCTTCCTTCAAACTTCATGAATCTAAATAGAATCTCCAACAACTCAAACCCCAACAAGACTGAAGCAGAGGAAACCCTGGGATTTAATTTATTAAAAAAAACACGTAAGTGGTCTCACTTTTAAACTGACTGTATAAAACACCTTGTTCCCTGGTCCAAGGTAGAAATTCCCTGTATTCTTTTGGCACAATGTGTGGATGAGGCAAACACATAAGGGCACTTTCTCAAATGTTCTTCCGAGATTATTCCCAGGGAAATACTGTAATTTCTACTGTAATTAACATGGAACTGTCCAATTTCCATGTAACATAATAGCTGTAATCATCCCTTTTTTATTTTGCTTTAGTCTTAAAAATTTTTTTTGAAACAAAAGCTGCATTCATCCCAGGTTGGCTTGAAACTCACTTTGCAGCTGGGGTAATCTTGATCCTTCTGCCTCCCTGTCCTAGTTGCTGGTACTGCAGTGTACATCACTACCCTGGACTAACAGCTATAATTTCTAAATAATATGTTAGGGTTTAGCCATCTTGAATCCCTTTAGTGCTTAGTGGAAATGCAGGCAGAAGCTATAAAAGGCAGCTAGATAATTTATCTCATTAAGAAAAGAATAAGATCACTTACTACTGACCCGAAACCCACAGTCTCCCCTCGTGATGGTGAAATGTTTTATGGGCACTTTTTTTTGTTTGTTAAAGCGGCTTTGTGTGTGCAGATTTCATCAGAGGAGCCTTATGGCAGAGGTGAGGCAGACACCCACTGTTTCTTAAGCAAACAAAAGCTTATGCTTAACATTTCCAAGCTCTAAGGAGCCTTGAATGCTAATGTCAAGTTCAAATAGCTCCAGTGATTGACTATTAAATGCCTTTTTATTTTTAACTCTTGAAGTTTAATAAGAATAATAACTAACATTAATTAATAAGGAGATCTGATGTTTAATAGGGATGTAGAGTTTAGAATAGTTGAGAGATCTCATTACAGAGAAATAGAAAAGGGTGACTCCATGAAATGAATTTATAATATAGAAACTGTATCAGGGAGAGCCCACATATTAAGTCATAGTAAGTTATCTGGTGACAGTTTTCCCTGTGTGTGTATGTGTGTGTGTGTGTGTGTGTGTGTGTGTGTGTGTGTGTGTGTGTGTGTGTGTTACCCAAAGATATATTAGATATTAGAATGGCTACTCCAGCTTGCTTCTTCGGTCTGTTTACTTGGAAAATCTTTTTCAGGACTTTTACTCCGAGATATTATTTATTTTTGTTGCTGAGGTATATTTCTTGTATGCAGTAGAATTATGTATCCTATTTTTACATCTCTAATGTTAACATATTTTTATTGTGGAATTAAGTCCATTGATGTTGAGAGAAAGTAATAATTAGTGATTGTTAATTTCTGTTATTTTGATGGTGGTTGTGTTACATGGGCACATGCACATCCACTTCCCTTCTCTGGGTTTCACTGATGTGGAGTTACTTATTTCCTTGGGTTTTCTTGGGTGTAGTTTACATCCTTGCATTAGAATTTTAGTTCTAGTATCCTCTGTAGGGTTAGATTTATGGATAGAATTTTTTTAAATTTGGTTTTGTCTTGGAATATCTTGTTTCCTTCATCTATGGTAATTAATATTTTGCTGGGTATAGTATTCTGGGCTGACATCTGTGGTCTCTTAGAATCTGAAATACATTTGCCCAGGCTCTTCTGGCTTTTAGAGTCTTTGTTGAGAAGTTAGGTATAATTCTGATAGTTCTGCCTTTACATATTACTTGGATTTTTTCCTTTACAATTTTTAATATTCTTTCTTTGTTTTGTACATTTAGTCTTTTTTTTATTACGTTGTAGGTGAATTTTCTTTTCTTGTCTCAATCTATTTAGAGCTCTGTAAGCTTCTTGTATGTTCATAAGCATCTCTTTCTTCAGATTGGGGAAGTTGAAAACAATCTTCTATTTTTGTTATTGTTAGGTTTGGTCTTTTCATGGTGTTCCAGATTTCTTGGATGTTTTGTGGCAGGAATGCTTTAGATTTAATATTTTCTTTGACCAAGCTTATTAATTTCTTCATTCTAATTCTAAGCCTGAAATTCTCTCTTCTGTCTCTTCTGTATTTTACTGATGTTGTATCTGTGGTTCTTGTTCTCTTCCCCAGGTTACCCATCTCGAGGATTCTCTCACTTTGTGTGTGTGTGTGTGTTTTTTTTTTTTATCTCTTCTATTTCCACTTTTGGGTCTTGAGTTGTTTTATTCATTTCCTTCACCTGTTTAATTACATATTCCTTTATTTCTTTATAAGATTTATTTGTTTCCACTATAAAGGGTCTTGAACTGTTTTATTCATTTCCTTCACCTGTTTAATTACATATTCCTTTATTTCTTTAAGAGATTTATTTATTTCCACTATAAAGGCCTTTATCATCCTCATAAGAATAGATTTAAGGTCATTTTCTCATGTTTCAGCTGTGTTAGGATATCCTTGGCTTGCTATAATGAGATATCTGCGTATTGGAGGAATCACATTTCCATGGATCTTGTTGATTGTGTTTTTACACTGACCTTTAGCCATCTGGTTGTCCCTGGAGTTGGCAGTCATCTGAAAATGGAATTCAGTTTACAGCTGTTGTGAGTGCTCTGGTAGTCCCTGATGTGGCAGCAGGCCTCAGGGAATGCAGGTAGAGCTAGTAGTCCCAGATGACACGGAGAATTCTACTAAAAGCCACTATGGGATTGGTTCAAGACTTTACAGTAGCATAGTATTGATTCAAGATTTTACAGTAGCACTTCACTTCCCATGTGAACAGGTATTAAGAGGCAAGTGCCTCCCTCTATTTTTCAATCATTGTGACTTTTCCTCTATAGAACATAGGTACCTTAACTTCTATGGAAACTAGATCCTGGTTTATACTTTTCCATTTCCAAGCCGTATATGAATTCTTAGTATTTCTTTACTTTTCTTCCCGCCATCCATATATAGAAGCACATAGAACATATTTTATATGTTGCTTATTCTTTCATGCTCATGTATTTGTCATATTTATCATTGTAAATATTTACAATTCTATCTTTCTTAATTGTATTGCCACATATCTTTGAATCATATAATAATGTTCCATTTAATTTACTTATTGTAATTTTGTTGTGTGTAAATTTACTATGTAGTCATCTCAGTTTGGAATCTTGAATCATTTTTTCTTTTGGATATAATTAGTGCATCTCTTTGTCAGGTATATATCAGAGAATGTAATTACTAGATCTTGGTTAGTATCTATGTCCACCTTTCCTAGAAAATGACTGACCATCTTCTGAGGTGGGTATAATAGTTTAGCACTGTTCCCAGCAGCATATGAGAATTCAGAAGCAAACCAGCATTACAGTTCATATCAATGAACCAATTTTAGATTTTGTGTGTGTGTATGGCTGCATTTAATTGTGGTCTCAGATATATTTCATTGGCTATTAATGAGGTGAATCACATTTAATATATTTATTGTTGAAGATTCACACACTGTGTCTGTGAAATACTTTACCAATTAACTTGACTGTTTTCAATTTTCTTTCTTGTCCTTATTGATCTGAAGAGTTTTATTTTTTGTGAAATAGGGACTTACCAGTAATATGTGTGTGCTAAATATCTTCCTTTTAGACCTTATTCATTCATCTTTAAGGCTGTTAACTCTATCATTTTAAAAATAAGAATTCTGGCCATAAATGTGATATTTTATGGATAGTAGATTTTTATACAACTGTTTAAAATTCTTTTCCTGGTCTAAGGTTGAACTATATTATCATAGAATAACTTTAAATACCACATTACTTTATATTCCACATTTAGTATTTTGATACATATAGGTAGGTCTATGTTCCTAGTTTTATATTGAGGTCATTTAAGTTTCTACAGTATGAATTAATTTGACCTAGCAGAAAATTAAAAAATTTGTCTCACCAAAAACTTACCCTAGTCAATACCTGTAAGACAGTATTTATAAATAAGTCTTTGTTTCAATCATTTCCAAAATTCTATTTTCATATGTGTATAACACAAACACTAATTCAATATACTTCGTCCTTGTATACTGTAAGATACTTTGGGATTCTTGTGTAATTAGATTTTCATGTATATATTAGCTTCAATTTTTGTCTTTTCCCAAAATAATCATTTTTTGGACTTGATTTACAGTATTCTGCATCTTGGGTTTATGTTTAATTGTCATTACAATACAACATTTTTTAAGCCCAAGAGCATGATGAATTTTTGCGTTTATTTATGTATTATTTATTTCTTTTCCATGAGGATTTGTAGTTGTCCAAATAGTGGTCTGAAAAAAAAACTTTAGTTAGAATCATTACTCAATCACATTATTTTTTATTTATTCATAAAAATTATTACTGTAAAAGGTTCTGTATTTAAATTCATATTATATGTCAATTAATATGTATTTATTCTTTTAAACATTCAAAAATATGCAATGTATTTTAATCTTTTACACTCAACACTACCTCAGTCCAAATCCTCTCTGATATCACCAACTCATCTTCATTCTGCCTTTATGTCGTCATTATTGTTGTTGTTATTGTTATCTGCGCTGACCATATACGCACGGGTCTGCAACCATCCACTGAGGCATGAACAATCTACCAGCATCATCTTCCCAGAGTATATTTTCTTTTCTCCCCTTATCAGCCATTCTCTTCTAAAAATGCTGGGATATGGCTAGGGTCTTGGGAGACCTTCCCCACATACAGTATCTTCGGTAATTTCTGATAGTTAGAAGTTGAATCTGGCAGAGGCGGTTACAATTTCTTCAGTAATCTGACACCTCAAAGTTGTCATTTAATTTTTTTGTAGTGTCTATATCAAATTATGCTATATATTACTAATGGCAAATTCTAAATAATTTTAATATTTTAGAAGTATTTTTCTTCATGTATATAATAGAAATTCTGGTAAATGTTCCTTCCCCAATCTCAATGGAAATATGGTTAATGAATTTATTTACATGTTTATCTTTATATTTTTAAAAATATGCATATAATATTAAAGATATTTTTATGTTCATGAATGATATTTTTACTGAAAATAGTTCATTTCATACAATATGTCTGATTATGAACACCCCTCTCTGCAATCCTCCCAGATCCTCCCTAATTTACCATCCACCCAATCCATACTCTGTCTATCTCTCATTAGAATACAGACCGACATCTAAAAACAGCAATAATAATAATAAACTAAAAAGTAAAAACAAACGTATAGAAAATAAACTAGGAAAAACAGCCAAACAAAGAGCATAAGAAACACATACATATTCTGAGACACTCATTCACACACAGAGAAAACGCATTAAAAGAATAAGAGACCATAATATATAAGCAAAATATCTATAAGTAGAAAAATTCCAAGACAAAGCACTGTGTGACAAAAAAAAAACACTTAAAAATATTATTCAGTTAATTTTGTGTTGGCCATTTACTAGTTGGCATGGAGCCTGCCTTCAAGTGTGGTTTGAATTACCCTGTGAGACTCCAATGGAGGCAACTAATTTTTCTTTATGAGCTGCTATCAATTGGAGACATCTTCTGGGTTAGGGATAGGAGTCGTGTCCACTTCTGGCATAGGCCTGTGTAGGCCCTAAGCATGCTCCCACAGGCTCTGTGAGTTCATGTGCACCAGTCCTATTGTGTCTAGAAGGCCTTGTTTCTATGGTGTCTTCCATCCCCTCTGGCTCTTACAACCTTTCTACCTTCTCTTCCTCAGAATTCCTTGATCCCTGAGGGGAGGGGTTTCATGGAGACATCCCATTTGGGACTGAGGGTCCCAAGGGCATTCACTCCCTGCATACTCTCTCGTTGTGAGTCTCTGTATTTGTTCCCATTTACTGCAGGTGGGAGCATCTAGACACAAGACTGATACACACAGGAACTCACAGAGACTGAGCCAGCATGCACAGGCCCCTCCCACAAGGGGCACCCATCCAAGGGAGTAGGCACTCTAGTAGCTCAATTGGAATGAGACTCTAACTGAAAGTGAGAGAGTTATCTGCCAACACTCTTCCTTGAGACCAGACATGCAGATAAACAAAAGAGGGGTAAAGTTTTCAGTATCACCAATCATCGAGAAAGGACACACTGAAGAGACTTGCCTCAGTAGGGGTATGCTTCATTAAACATGTGGAAATAGTAGATGCTACAAGTGAAGGGGGTTCACAGCCTGCTAGTGGGACTGTACCCTGGCTCTTCCCCTCGCCCCTGCAAAGCAGCATGGAGGCTTCGTAAAGAATTAAATATTGCTTTCTGTGTGGCAATCCCACTGCTTGCCACTTGCGTTCTTTGAGACCATTTACTCTAAGCCTCTCATTTTTTTCCCTATACTTACATTTGAGAATTCTTTGCTTGGATTAAAAATGGGCCACTCTAGGGGCAAATCATATTTTTTTAAAAAAGCACATGTGGATATAATGACTAACAATTACTATAAATTATATTTCCTTCGTGTTTTCCAATCCATGCTAGAAGCAACAAAAGGTCCCAGAAACTGTGAGGACGTGGTTGTCATTTTCCACAGAAAAGTGTTTCCTGCATGCTCACAGCTTGTGGGAAATGAGCATCCTGGTCCTTTCTTGCTCTGCAGCATTACCAAAATGGAGCTACAGATGACTAGCAGTGTGGTTTCTCTTGACCATGAATCTGGGCTTTCAATCTGGAAACACATGTGTTTCTTATGCAATCCGTAGTGATGACAAGTTTTAGTTTGTTTGTTTGCTTGCTTGCTTGTTCTGTCTGACCAGGCTTCGTGCAGTTCACAGTGGTCTGAAACTCCTATCAGCGGGAAGTGGTTCTGGATTTGGAGTTCTCTGCCTCCACTGCTCGCTGGCCTGGCAGGCCTGCACCCTCACACCTAGTCTGTGGATCCTACTCACCTGTGTAAACGCAAACACTGCTACCCGAGCTGTGCAAGCTACTGTTCCTTCTATCAGACATCTCTTCCTCCTGTCGTGTGGCTTCCTATTTGTGCATCTTCTATTAAGCATAAATAGATATCTTAATTTACCATTTATTTGCTTTCCTACATTTACAAACTATGTTTCTTTCTCCAAAGCTTTCTACTCAACTGTCTAATTCTTCCTTCAGCTTTTCAGTTTTTAACAGTTGGTCTATGACACGCACGTAAATACACAATTTTTGGAAAATCCATTTTCCCTTTTCAAAATAAACTCACATTTCCTTTAATTTCCTGTCTGTGTTTATATTGCTTTATTCCAACATGTTAACTGTCTGCCTTCATATTGTCTTATCTTTTCCATTTTTTTTCTTTTTACTGCAGTTTGAACTCCCTCTCTCCCTCCTGAGCCTCCTCTATGCTCTCAGAGCATGAGCATTTTCATGATGAACTCTGATCTTCATAGTAAACTTCCTGATCTGGATGACTGCTGACACCATTATCAAATGCTATAGCCTGGTCCTCACTTTGTTCTCTCATTACCAAGGGATTCTGTTGCCTGTGTCTCCCTACTGCTATAAGTTCTAGCCTTGGTGCACTGAACTTCCCCATGGGCAGTGTTTCAGACTCCTCCTTAGGTCTTTTGACAGATTACAGTTTTCATAGTGCTAGATTCTGCAACCTCTACCCACTTGTTTTAGTCATGGAAACAACTTTTAGCTGAGTCACACCTAACCTGGGGACATGCGTGTTAATTCCTTACACCCCTGCTTCATTCCTGAAACAAAATGACTGCGTACAAGGTTCTGAGGCTCACAACCAACTGTCCGATCTTCCCCACTCCACCTTTCTCTACTTCTGCTTTTTTATTTTTCTATTTGTATCACCACACGATTTTGTATGTTCTTCGTAATGTCTTTTAAGCCATCGTGCTGTGTTAAAAATAATTATTTCTGTTACTTTTTTTGCCTATAAATCATTGGTTTTTGTAAAATAAACTTTAGACAAGATATTACTAAAATATATTGAGGTTACTGTGTAGATAAAGTTTTAGTAGTGGATAGACACTAAAAATGTTAGCTTTCACTGTTACCACAAATATTATTAATCTTCATATAATTTTTGTATTTTTTTCATGCAAAAGTTAGCCTTTAATGTCATCTAAAGCATGCAGCAGGTAGCAAGACATGTTTTGCTATTTACCAATCACTGAAAGGAAAATTGGAAATGACAGTTGGATCTATCTATGATGTAAGATAATTTGTGTAACAAGCTAGTTTTCTAGAATACACTTTCCAAGTTTTCCCTATAACTTTCTATCCTCAAACCTTTCTCTGTCCATCTTCTGTCTTAGCTACAAGTTCTAAGGACTAAGCATAAAATGTTCCTAGTCACTAAATCTGTGAACAAAGGATCTGCAGTGTCAGAGCCAGTTGCTCATCCAATTTCTTTTTGGTTTACCCTTTCCACCACGTTCTTGGTTCTCTGGGGTTGATGTAGCAGTCTGAAAACTTTCCCCAAAAGTTGCCACTGGTTTTGAAGTTTGAGCAAGGTCCAACCACAAGCATGCTGTTGAATTTATCACACATGAGGTTCTGTTTCTTGGTGTATGGAATGACAAGGTTGTGCTGGGCACTGAATTTGCTTACACTAGTCAGTTATTCCTCCTTTTCTTCTGTAGAGACTAGCAAACAATTAGCCTGATTGAGACTTCCACCCAGCCTCTCTCTTTACCTTCTGTTGGGCTTTTTTTTGGGGGGGGGGCGGGGTAGGGGTGTTTCTAGACAGGGTTTCTCTATGTAGCCTTGGCTCTCCTGGACTCACTTTGTAGACCAAGCTGGCCTCAAACTCACAGAAATCTGCTTGCCTCTGCCTGCCGAGTGCTGAGATTAAAGGTATGCGCCACCACGCTGGGCTCTGTTGGACTTTTTTAAGTGAACAGTTTTGGAGGTTTGAATAAAAAAATTTCCCACGGGCCTATAGGGAAGGGCACTCATGGAAGGTAGGGTCTTGTTAGAGGAGGTGTGGCCTTGCTGGAGGAAGTACGTCATAACGGGGGCGGGCTTTGAGGTTTCTTATGCTTGAGCTCAGGCTCAGTGACACGCAGTTCTTTTTCCTGCTACTTGCTTATCAAGATGGAGAACTCTCAGCTCCTTCTCAAGCCTCCACACTGCCACGCTTGCTTCCTGCAATCATGAGAACGGACTAAGCTTCTGAAACTGTAGGCTAGTCCCAATGTAATGTTTTCTTCCTCATGGAGTTTCTTTACAGCAACAGAAACCCTAACTAAGACGGCAGTCTACCCCTGAGTTAAAGAAGCTCTGTGACTCTATTCTTCTGTTCTACTTCTAGCTCTTTTTTTTTAAAAAAAATCACTTTTGATTAAAATAAGTATTATTTCCTCTCACAATATATCATAATTACACTTTCCTCTTCTAGAGCTGTAATTACAAGTGTACAAGTCATATTTACCCAAACAGCTACCACTGCATTTTATACTAAAACATCCGTGTATAAATTACGACACACCCCTTTAATCCCAGCACTCGGGAGGCAGAGGCAGGCGGATCGCTGTGAGTTCGAGGCTAGTCTGGTCTACAAAGTTAGTCTAGGACAGCCAAGGCTAACTCAGAGAGACCCTGTCTCCAAAAACAAAAACAAACAAACAAAAAAAGAACTTCTAAGTTAAATGATTTAAAACTTTTGAAAAGGAACATTGTTGATTATAGATTATTGATTTAAAAAAAAAGAACCACGGGGGGGGGGGCAGGGGGGGAGAATTGGAAACTGATTTTAACTACTGGGTCCCAGTTCATGGCAGCTGTTGAACCACTGCCTGTGTTGGTCATGGTGGGTATATATCTTAGTTTCCTTGCAGTGTTACCTGAAACATAGCTTAGAGCTTAAATGTCTAACATATTTAGTCTCAAAAACGGACTCCTCCTTCAGTGATGCTGAAATTAGAGAGAACCTCTTTGGTTTTCTTCTCTGCTCCTTCCTGTGTACACGTGAACAGTGTCATCGGCTCCCATTTGAAGTAGCTCTTGATGGGTTTGGCTGTCGTGTCCTAAGGAGATCCAGGGACATTTCCAGGAGCTCTTGTTTATGCAGTAAGGATGATGAAATCTACCTAGAAACACTGATGTTTAGAAGCTAGTGAGGTCTGTGTTTGATTTTAGTGCTTCAGAAAAGATGTCCAGATAAGAATAAAAATATGTAAATAATAACATAAATAGCTACTATTTTTAATGCCACCAGAATTGCAAATATATAAAACATAGAACTATTTTAAATACATTTGTACCTTTTTAAGTTCATTAATACTGTTATGGGAAACATTAATGTCTCTGTATTGCACAAAAATAAACCAAGACTAGAAATCTCTAACAGACATTTAAACTGAGGCAAAGAACAGAACATGGTCCCATCAACTCTAAGCAAGTCTCTTTCCTGTAGGAACCAAAACATAAACCCATCTAAAATCTCTGATTCCACATGTGTCTCCTTCCTATAGGATCCAAAACACAGACACAAAGTATAAATAGGCAAATAAAATGTGTCCTGGACTTATGAGTAATGAATGTTTAAAGGCTAGCATAGGGAGATAAAAATTTCATGGATTCCCCTAATATTCCACAACTGATATTAAAACTCAAGGTGATGTAATGAACTGAGAAGTATTGTCATAAATATCTGTGTATCTAGACTTCTTATTTAGGAAGTTATGATTTATGTGTTTTATGGAAATGTGAAAATAATTTCTATGTGATTCTAGATATACACTCTATTGAGATGAACAGTCTTTGAGTCATGAGATCTGTTGGTTTATCTGACAAGTACTCTCATTGAATTTTAGATAAGTGCCCTAGATTCTATTTAGCATTTTGTAATCACCATAGCAACCTTATTTATTTACAGTACATGCTTGTTTCTCCAAGTGCTCCATTGCTACACAATGTTTATGATGCAGAGAAAGGCCAGTTGTTCCCAGGATATGCTCATTTACAGAGTGCACTTCAAATTGGGGTCCTGTGTAAGCTGCCCTAATTACAAACATCATCTTTGTTTTTTTTTTTTGTCTGTTTGTTTTGTTTTGTTTTGTTCTGTTTTTGTAGAGTTCCCTTCTATTGAGAAGGACTAAATTTGTAAATCTAGACATTTTTCTTCTCCATAAATTGATATTATGAAATGACAAGTTTGGTGAGTAGATTTGTGCATATGAATCCAGGAATAAGGGAAGGATGGAATTCAAGGCCCAATAGAATGAACAAGCCTTTGACATATAAAAATAAAATTTACTTTTAAAGTAGCTTCTGAAACTACTTTTATGACTAGAAAGTCAACTGCAATCATGTTGGGTTAACTTTTCTTGTGGAGACTTGAAAGCAATTTGTGTACACCCCATGTGGGGCAACAGTGACAGACCAAAGTAACTATTTCTTGAATTTCTGGCTTAGGTCCAAAACTAAATGAAACGTTATTTACAGGTACATGGATGACTCAAACGTTACTCTATCCCCAAGAATCTCATGATGGCAGCCATTTTTGAAAGCTACATCAACATTGGGAAGGGAGGGGATTTGTGAATTCTGTAAGTTTCAGGGACATTCTGAAACTTGTGAGATATTGACTTCCTGAATCTTAAGGAGACCTCCCTAGGATGGACATTCTCAGTTCATAAGATAATTCTACACAATGTTTATCAGAATTTAACATTCAAGTTTGCATTCTGCTATTGTCTCTTCTATGTTGTATCCCCTAGAGAGGGTAGGCAGCACTTGACAGCTCTCAGTCAGCTTGGCTTCATGAGCTCTGCTATCTCTATAGCATCACAGGTTCTTGTATATAATAATCACAGAAGATAGCTAAAATCATATGATAACATGAGTTCTGTGCTAGGTCATTTTCTTTGCTGTAGGCTATTCAGTGTCTGGAATACGTCTATCTATGGTAGGCTAGGCGAAGGTTTGACATTCACTAGGTTATTATAAGACTGTCTTAACCTCATAGTTTCACCTTACAGTATGGCTACCAAGATCAATTATATGTGTATGTATGGCTATTGGTTACATAAACCATATTTTTCTCACCTCTAGATAAATGATAGATGATACATGTAATGTTTTATAAATATCTTAATATATGTAATGGTTTATACATATTCCTCATAAATCACAGATTTTACAGAAGACATGCCTAAAGTTTCTGTTATCATACCCAATTATTGAAATTACTTCAGGAACAATTTCCAGTGTTGTACTTGCTTTACTTTCAATGTCACGGAGCAAGATTTGACAGAGTATACATTTAATACAGGCCTTTTCTCTGTGTGTGTATGAATCTCACTAAATGCAGATACAAGTGAATAGTATTTATGAGCAGACTCTCTGTGGTTTATGTAGCATTGCATTATTCTCTCTGGTTTTTCACAAATATTATTGAGAGTTGAATTTACTGGCAAAGGTGCCTATACTGAAGTCAAGGGGAAAACAATTTCAGATGTGTAGTAAGTGTTCCCCATAAGAGAACTTTGAAATATACATCTTAATGAGGAATACCTTGACTAAGGCAGGAAGTCCAGGTAAAGGGCTTTCTGCATGGGCTGAGGAGACAGCCCAGTGGTTGAACTCATTCATTGCCTTTCTCATGGTACTAAAGTTTCTTGTGCAAACTTTTCCTTTCTTTGTAAAAAACAGTATATGTGAAGGGTGGACAGAGGGCTCAGTGGGTAAAGCCACCAAGCTTGAAGAGCTAAGGTCAGTAGCTGCCATGTCTCAGGTAGAATAGAACTGATTTCCACAGGTTGTCTTCTGACCTCTACATATGTTCCAATGCACACATACATGCTTGCATGAGCACTTGCACATGCATGCAAGCATGGACACACACACACACGCACACACACACACACAAATAAATGTAATAAAGTTTAAACATAGAGTATATGTTGCTTGTATATAAACATATATATATAGTGCCCTTTACCATTGAGCCTATAAAAAATTCTTACCTTTTAACTATAGCATAAAAACACTTACAGACATGCACTAAGTAGCTAGCTGGAAAAGCAAACTAATAGCTTCTTTTGTTATTTTAAATATGACAAAAAAGATATTTACTACTAATGCCTTATAGTCACCTCTTTTCAGCAGCTTGCCCTAGAGCAACATGAAAAAACAACTAATACAAGTTTACTCTAATAGGAGGTGACAACAGATGAAACTCACAATGAACAAATTGCAGCTTGTTTCATAGTCTGTTGCTCCCCCTGGCCCATGAAGTGTAAGAAACAGTATTGCTTTTCATTGCAAAGAAGGTCTACTTCTCCAGAGCTGGTGACTCATTCTGTATCATCACATGCCACATGCATGTCAAATGTACACTTATGTCAAAGTACATTTAAAGTTTAGAGTCACATACAATGTTAAGAGACAAGAAGATAGAAATAAACACACAGTCCATATAGTAACAATGATCAGTGTAGGGGCTGGAGAGTTGGGTCAGCAGATATTAGTTTTAAAGAACCCAGATTAAATTCTTAGTGCCCAAATAGTGACTTACAACTGTCTGTAACTGTAGTCCTAAGAAACTTGATGTCTTCTTCTGGCCTCCAAGGATGCTAGGAAGTATATGGTGCAGAGACATCCATGAAGGCAAAATACCCATACACGTAATATAAACATAATAGTTATAATAAATAATATCAGTGTTTGCTAGGTACTGATACTGCATGGCCTCTCCTCTTCATACTGGGCCGTAATCATTTTGAGAGGGTTTGTTTTGTTTACTACCAGAAGATAAAGACTGAAAAGCTCACCTTGAACTTTGGTCCTTGTCGGAGAAAAAGTCTAGCGAAGATGGATTACTGAAACATTTTACACCCAAAACAGGTATGGGGTTGTGTCTTAATTAGAGTTTTACTGCTGTGAAGAGACACCATGAACAAGGCAACTCTTAGAAAGGAAAAAAAATTCATTAGGTCTGGCCTATAGTTTCAGAGGTTTAGTCCATGATCATCATGGTGGGAGGCACGGCGGCAAGCAGGCAGACAGGGTACTGGTGAAGGAGCTGAGAGTTCTATCTATATCTTGACCCAAAGTCAGCAGAAAGGGACTGTGTGCCACATTGAACATAACTTGAACATATATGAGAGCTCAAAGCCCACCTCCACAGTTACACACTTCATCCCACAAGGACACACCTGTTCCAACAAAGCCACGCCTTCAAATAGTGCCACTTCCTATGGGTCAAGCATTTAAGCATTTGAGGCTATAGGGGCCATGCCTATTCAACAACCAGAGGTTACTAAGGAGCACTTAGCAAATCCCAGAAAGAAGGACCCATTCTCAGCAGTGTGGCAGCACAGTTTCTTGAGACTCCTTTTCAAGTAAGGAAAGTAAGACAAGCAATGAGCTATTGGATTGGAATTGAACAGAACACAGACTAATGTATGCTGAAAGTAGAATTATATAAATTAATGGTTTACTTGTGTCATTCACCAGTGAACGTTCAGCTTTTGAATTTTAATTTATAAAGATATTTGAAAATTAAGTGTCTGTGTCTGTGTGTGTGTGTGTGTGTGTGTGTGTGTGTGTGTGTGTATGTATAAGGAGGTTTCTGAATTCTTTATGTGTCAAAACATTATAGGCCACGCTGTTGCCCTTGGTTGCCCCCCCCCATAGTTGGAAATTAAGTTCCTATTTCTGAAGGCACAGGGACCAGAGACCCTTGAGCTGAAACTAAACTAAAAACTTGCTTCCTGAGGACTAAATTCATAGACTCTTAAATCTGTGTCATAGAAACAGAAGGGGACATGCGAAGTTCCAAAAGAAATAAACAACCAAAAGCCCTACTCAGCTATGACATCTATGGACCACAATCACCAGCATGCATGATAACCTTAAAGAGGCAGTAGTAGCACATGTACCTTGGAAGTAACCAGCATCTCTCTAGTTGGACTATAATCCATTCAACAAAAAGAAAATCATGTCTGGTACTGGGAACAGAGCCAGTTATTCAGACATAGTGAAGTAATAGATATTGGAAGACAGTCTATAAACTATTTTACTAACTCTTAAGTATTTTCTGTCTTTGTCCTTATACCCACGGATAGATCTTTCTTATCAAGAAATTTACTCTTTATAACAGATAGACACCAGAAAACAAAACAAAACAAAACAAAACAAAACAAAACAAATCAAAATACAGAGTTTTTGAGCCAATTTAAAGGCAATGTAGCTACACTACAGCTCCCACACCTGGCTCAGCAATCATTGCAGATGAGAGGGTTTAAAGATTGTAAAAGCCGGAACATTAGGGATTTTGCTCTTAAATTTTGTATCTTAGGGATGTCAGAAGCTATACTCATGAAGTCTCACCAATTTGGCTGCTTAAATGTAAGTTGAACAATGATAACAATAGACATGTCACAGTATACACAGGAGAATGCCCACAGCAAGGATCCAGTTCTGCACACAGAAGCATAGTATACTGAAGACTGCAGAGAGCAGAAGAGTAATCTTCCTCGAGGAAGAGCAAATCAAGTCCAAACGGTCAGCCTTGGAAAAAGTACATATAGGTAACATTATACTGACTGAGCAGGTTATAGTTAACGTTATTTGGAAATATGTATGTAGACACAAATATACATGTAACAACAATTAATGAAAAATAGAGGCCATGAGGTTAAAAGAGAGGAAAGAAAGAGTATGTGGGAGGGATTTGAGGGAAGAAAGGGAAGGGGGAAATTATGTAAGTATCAGCTCAAGAAATTAGGTAATTTAAAAGTAGAAAAAGAAAGGAAAATGTGTAATCAAACTCAGGAAAGGAAAATAGATGTCGCTATGGGGAATTTCATTCTTGTTTTCCAGCGAGGAAATGTATCTCAATCATGGAAAGAATACGGGGAACACTTGACAATAAAAAAGATTTGGATTCGGAATGGGTTGTAGAGTTGAGTGATACAATGGGATTTCAGGGTCTTTCTAGCTAAAGCGATGAGTAACATGATTCATCTCGAGCAAGGGAAGCAAGCGGGCCTGCACACTGAAGGCAGAGGCAGTGTAGTAGCCCTGTTTGTTGTTATGGTTGTTTTCTATTTCTTTGTTTTACTTTGTATGTGTATGAGTGCTTTTTCTTGTATGTACGTATGTGTGTTATATGCATGCTTGGTGCCTGAGGCCAGAAGAGGGTGCTGAGTCCCTTGAAACCGAAGGTTCAGATGGTTGTGAGCTGTCCTGTGTTGTTGGGGACTGACCCTAGGCCTCATGAAGGGCAGCTAGTGCTCTTACGTGCTGAGCAACACTAATGCGTGGTGTTGGTGTTATTGTGTGATGTCACAGTTCTATGGTGAACATGAACATTCTCCTGGAGAAAAAGGACCAATGGGAAAGTGGTGTGAGTATTTTCACTCCACTGATTTCCTCCAAAATGTTTATTCTTAAATTGATTTTCCCTATTGTAAGAATCCCTTGATTCATGATATGTTTTTAACAAGTTTGGTAATTTGCCTCAAAAAAAAAATCACAAGATTTAATATAAGCATATATAAAACCACGAATAAATTTGGTTTACTGTTATAGCTTGAGAATATTCTAAAACTGGAATACATTAAAATTGATATTTGCAAAGAAATAGCTAAAAGAACACCATTTCCAGTGAGTGTTTTTAATCTGTGATTACTGGCTGTTTTTTTTTTTTTCTAAAAGAGGTGAAATATGCCCAAGTATTCCTGTTTCAAACTATGCCAGCTCCTTTAGTTAAAGTTAAGCAGTTTTTTCCTCTAGATTGATGTTTATGTTCTCATTTGCATTACTTTGTGACTTTCATTCACTTGTTGAGATTGAAAGAAGAAAAAAAAAATCAAATGTGTACTGACTTGCAAATGGAGCATGTCCCGAAGTTGAAAATACTCCTATTTAAGTTGTTTGTTCATTTTTAACTATATTTTAATTCAGTATAAATATCCACAAAAATAATGTACTTTAACTGTTCCAAGTTTTTTCAAAATGCCACATTGTTGGGTAGTAGAAAATTAGATATGATTGTATCTTTAGTCTTAGAAAAATGGGTTTTTTGTTGTTTTTTTTGTTTATTTGTTTGTTTTGTTTTTTTGTTTGTTTGTTTGTTTTGCCACTGTGGGAGTAAAAGTGAAAACTGGAATATTTGGTGTGAGAAGTGTTCACGAGTGCCTGAGCTTGAACGTCAGTTGAGATACCTAACCTATAATTATTTTGTATAATAACAGATCCTTATCAAAGTTTAGCCCTGTGATCCTAATTCTGAGAAAGACTCACAAATAGAATACATTTACACATTATGCTCTTCCCTTCTCCAATGCAGGTGTTCACAGAACTGCACATGCTGTCTCCTCATGCCCACCCTCTGGACAGCTGTTAGAGAGGCACAAGTGGTGTCAGGGATCCATGGCCGGAGATTACTGGCTGATTGATTGCTCCATAACTATCTTTTTATACCCTACGGTTATCTACATGTGAGTCCTGAGTCATGAGAAAATAGTTGATCATTCTGCCAAAGAAATTAATCCATGTCTTTCAAATTTAGACTCACATAAATTATCAGGATATGGGCAGAATATAACCACATCCTTTTTGGAGACATCAGATGAAGGGCCTGTAAAGCAACTGCTAACGGAGTAGTAGGTGAAATTTGTTCCCCTCTGAAACTAGGCTTGTACTCTCTAGACTTCTCTCATGTTCCTTCCAGAACAGACCGCCAAGTTCTTCTTACACCATTCAATGGCTTTCCATGGCGATGTTCCAAAGATGTCTAAGTTCCCTTTAAAAACAACAAACAAACAACAGCAAAAAACAAACGAACAAAAATATGGCCCTGTTTCTCACAGTAGCTGTCTTTTTTTCCTGGTGACAACATTTGCACTCGTTGCTTTTCAATTATTGATACCATGAGCAAGACCACCTTAAGTTAGGAAGGATTTTAGTTCATGGTTCCAGAGAGAGATAGAGCCCACCACAGTGAGGAGGCGTGGTCACAAGAACAGGAAACCAGCTGGTCACATTTTTGTCCACATAAAAGAACCAGAGCGAGCAAACAGGAAGTGGAATGAGGCGGTAAACTCATAATGCCTGCCTCCCCTATGATGTACTTCCTTTGGCAAGGTTCCACCTCCTAAAGCTCCAACAACTTCCCCATACATTCCTAGCAAGTGGGGCTCATATGTTCCAGTTACATGAGCCTGTAGGAGATGCTTCTCATTCAAACACGATGCCTACATAGGTTCCATCAACACCGTGGAGAAGGAGGCATTGGCATAGCTCAGTTGGGAGAGTGGTCGTCTAGCATGCATGAGACCCTGAGTTCAATTCCCCCATCGTCATCATCTAAGACAAAGCGTGTTAGTGCACAGCTGTAACCCCAACTCAGAGGAAGGAGAGATGGCTGGTTAAAACGTTGAAGGTCACTCTCAGCTGTATAGCAAATTCAAGCCACCTAGGGTTATATGGGATCCTATCTTAAAACATAACATAGAAAAACAGAAGTAAACAAACCCGTGGATGGGATCTATTAGCTTTATTCCTTACACATGTAGTCAGATTAATTCTTGGTATAACTTGCTCAATCCTGTTGTATTCACTGAAATTAATTTTACATAGTCAAATATTTTCTATGTTCTGACACACTGATATGATCTCAGTGGTTTCAAATTATTCTTACTTCCAATGCAGTTAAACAGGATCTATTATTAAACTGTAACTCAGAGTAAGTGACACAGTTAAAAAATATAAATTTTATAAATATTTTAAGAGAATCCCTTTTACTTAGTGAGTTATTTAGAAACAAATTTATGTCCTTGGCATAATTTTGAGCTCAACTCATTGCTAACTTTTCTGTAACTCTTAATATTTTCATTATAATAGACTCAAAATGACAATTATGATGAGTATTAAAAATTCTATAGGCTCTGAGAAAATAGATAAACAGACAAATTATTTAGTTGACAGTAGAGACTGGATTAAGAAACAGGGGATCACAGGAGAAGTGGAAAACTCTCAGTAATGTAATAAATTTTAAAACATTAGAAAGCAATAAAATAAATTGAGGCAAAAATGAAACCAATGTACTGTTTTTAATGTGTATATCAAAATAAATTTGATTTTGTGAAAGAAAATTTGATTCTCAGTGAGTGAACAAAGGATGTAAAAGTGAAACAGCTTGGATATAAATTCATAAATATTTGATGTCTCAGCAAGAATGTAAAAATCTAAAATTAACCTTTATATTATATTCCACAGATATTTCAAGATGGGAATTTCATGTTTCAATTACACATAAACATTTCACATATGCTATTTCTCTTGTATAGGTATTTTCTTTATTAAAGGGTAAAGTGTCCTTAATTCTGTAAATGAGAAGACCCACTGCCTGAGCTCTATCACTTTTTACTTTAGAATGCTAAAAGGCAGATATATTTCTAAATATACATACTGAGTGGTTGTCCCTGCATCTTCCAGTTTCTCTGGAATGCATTCCATAATTTTCATTTTTCTCCATGTCTCTGAAAAGTGTTTTCTTTCAGTTTGCAGTTGTTTTTACCACGGGGCTCCTGTGGCCTCTTTGCTTCCTGTCAGTCATCCTTGAAAACGCCCCTGAAGGAATCTGCACATACTATTTTGCATGCCCTAAGTTGGTGCGCTGAGATTTCTGTCCTCTTATGTGCTTAGCTGCCTGACATTATATTAATTATAATTAAGCAGTCAGATCCCTTATTCCTTTCTGAGGTCTTAATACTATGGATTTATAGACTATCCCAAACACATTCAAATTTTTAAAGCCCTTGCATATATTTTGAGAATCTGTTTCTCAGAACAAACACACCATACGTTGCATATGTGATTTAACAGGCACAAGCACTGATCACTTAGAATGAATGCACAAGGAACTTACTAATAGGACTTTTTAAGGAAAAAATACGTTTTATTGCAAAACACAGTATCATTCCAAGCTCAATGGGAATACAATAGTGGGGGAAGGGGTTGATCCTTTGATTTAGATTTATTCTGATGGGAAATCTCCACCCAGTTTTGGACACTGGTAAATATTGTTTTCCTTATTTTATAAAGTTTGATCTGTTATTCCCATTTGATGGTATATAAGCTTGTAAAGTTGTTTATGAATCCAACAACATTTCAGAAATATTAACATAATAGTTAGTAATTTTTCTATTTAAAAATAGCCACTCATTATATCTTCTGTTGGGAATAGTAGACATAGAATTTTGCCTCTGGTGGTGTTCATCTAAATCGGTGGTTCTCAACCTTCCTACCACTGCAGCCCTTTAATACAGTTTCTCATATAATGGTGGTGACCCTCAACCATAAAAGTATTTTTGTTGCTACTTTATAACTATAATTTTGCTACTACTATGAATCATGGTGTGAATACTTTTGGGTTGAGAACCACTGAAACGTGAACGTGGCTGACAAGTTTCATTCCACGTAAATCTCCATAGCACTTTAAGATTCTCAGAGGACATTTACTAGATTGTCAATGGTTGTCTTTGAATGTGCTTCATCCTCGTGTGCCTCGGGTATTAGTGTTCTGAGAAACATAGTGCCTTCTCCAAGGGTGGTCTGTGTGCAGGGCATGGAAATGGATCACACTGGTTCATGTTCAGTGAGACGCTTGTGCCAGACATTTTGTTGGACCCCGAGGAGGCAGGAATAGGCCTTAATTTTGCTCCCTTTGTCTCTTTGATAATGACAAGAGCTGTTCTGTGCCACAAGGGACTCCAGTGCCCAGAAGCCCTTGCTGGCTTCAGATCTTCCCTCTTGGATCAGCCTAGTATTGCTCTGCCTTTTCCTGCCTCCGTCCCAGCAGATGTCCCTGCCTGGCAGGAAGGCACTGCATCACTGACGCTGATGATAGACCCTCAGTTACTATGCTTTGCTTAAACCAAAAGGTTGCCATTGAAATCAAATTATGGAGAAAAGGAGAGCTAATTGTGTGAATGAGCGATGAGCTAGGTATTCATGCACGCTGGCTCAGGCTATGGCTATGGGATACAATGCCTCCGTACATCTGGGCTTTGAATAAGCCAAGGAGCCACTCAGAGTGGCTGCTGGAGTCAAAGCCAGTGGAATACTTCTATACATTCCATGCTGGTGGAAGATTTTTTGATGCAGTTTGTTTTTAAAATAACCCAATCTTTATGAATCATTTACCTTTAAAATTCTATTTAATTTTATTATACATTTCCATTAAAATATAATGATACCACTTTCCCCCTTCTTTTTCACCCATCCAGCACCTCCCAAATATGCTGCCTTAATTTTTTTTTTCTCATATACCACACACACTCTTAACTCTACTTCCTACATCACTATGGTTGAAATCTGAGGGTTAATTTTCCTTGTTTTGTGCGTATGTGATTTCCAGAATGACCAGGTTGTGTTGAATAACCAGTGACAGCGCTCGCCCATGGGAGAGGCTAACTCTCCATTAGCATTTGTAAATTGCCTGTAATTTCCTCTCCAGGCATCCGACTCTGTGAAGACTCCCTCCATTCTGCCTTAGTATGTCTATGAATTTATATTCGTGAATTCATTGCCGATCAGAGTATTTGAAGGAAGTAGTTAAATTCTTTTGTGTCCTGTGGTCTTGTGGAACTTAACATAGAACCACACATTAAGATACCAAAGAGCCTTACGAATGAAAATAGAAACCATATCTACGTTTTTAATCTGGACAGTGATGGTGAATTATTATTGCCCCTTTTTGACTTAAAATGAATCATTATATATAAACTGACCAAACTGTTCCAGCAACAGAATATCCGAGATCAAACAGGAACTCGACTCTCACAAGTTTGGCATTATTAGCACACTTATTATAAGAAAAATTGGAGGTGATAATGTTTTACCTAAGTGTCTGGGAGATGTGGAGAAGCCAATGTTTGATTTAGTAAGCCTGAATGCTTGGAAGGAAGATGGGGGAAGATGTATTCTTTCATGTCACCTCCAAATACAACTGAAAATATTAAGAGAATATTTATGACTTGAAATTCTCAATGACAGAAAGAGGTGCAGAAACCTTGAAATATCGAGAAAGGCATTGAACGGAAGTCTTTGCTAAGTTCCATAGAGAAAAGGTGATATCACAAAGGATTATATTGAAAATACTTAAATAAGATCTTTAAAAAACCTCAGAGACATACAGAATATGACATTTAAAGATGTTTTTATTATTTCAAAAACATATATTTTTTCAACGAGACAGGTTAACTCCAGGCAACGCCCAGCCTACCTCAAAGAAGATAATGAGCATCAAAGAACCTCCTTGTGGAGATGGCTTTAAATGTGACAAACAAGCCACCAGACAAAATGTTCTCATTTCTATCACAGACAGAATTTTGCCTAAAAATGGGCAAGCTTGGATCCAGGCGGAGTCGACAGGCAAACTCTGCCAAGACAGGTTAAGCAAGTCCTCAATGGTTCCTGTCTAACAAATATGTATATCAGATATGTTGGGCCAGAAGGCTGAAGATGATGTTCCAACGTTATAGAAAACTTTGTGTGACTGTCAGGCAACAGACTGTCTGTCATCTTCTCATTTGGGAAGCTGCTAACCTGCTTTCCCTGTATACTCAGGTAATCAATTTTATTCCCTCTCAAGTCTCTGATGGTGTTGAAGACCAGATAGTTTAGTGTTGCAATAAAGCTTAGTTGTTTAGGAGTTAAGATTTTTTAGGCCTAGACAGATATTTTAATTGATAATTATGAGATATGATAGATATTAATTTACATTCAGAATTTTAGATGTACCAAGATAGGAAGATGTTTTCCTCAAGGCTGCCAAATACAAATAGCCAAAACACTATGAATGTAACATTTATATAATTCCTGATAGTTTTATGGTTCTTTTGCTGTACGTAGTTTACTGTATATATGTGTAATACTATAAATGCATATGTAAAAATATTTAGTAAAAAAATTTTAAAAGAACAAAAGATTATATTGGATTCAGATTAAAGCAGATAATGGAACAATCCCCTCAAAAGAGCTTCCTTTATATAACTGAAATGCTGCAAAGTGGTGGCTTAGCATAATGGAAAATATTGTTGCATAGAAATAATGTTCCTTGTACAGTGCTTTCTGGTCACAGAATGCCAGAAGAGAAAGAAATGTCATGTAAGAACTCACATCCTCTTCTGGTGCAGTGTTCAGTGCTTACTAGGTGCCTGCAGGATATAAAACTCATAGGCAGAAGTGTGCCTTAGTTCCTGTCTTTTCTGAAAGACTAGGTACAGTTAAAGCTTATATATACCTAGGTGCCATGGTATTGATTAAGTATTTGAATCTTTCTGTGAAAATGGAATATAGATAAATACTTGAATATGTAAACTATAGACTAGGAAAGTAAGTTCCTAAAGGGAGTGATCTGAGGCCAGAAGAAGGAAAGGAAGAAAGAAAAAAAGAAAGAAAGAAAGAAAGAAAGAAAGAGAGAGAAAGAAAGAAAGAGAAAGGAAGGAAGGAAGGGAACAACAACAAGAAAACCCACTTCTACTTTGAGCAGAAATCTTATCTGAAGAAATCCTATCCTTCAGAGTCTGCCAAATATAGAATTCTCTGGAGCTCGCGAGGATAACTTGGATTATATTCTTGAAAACCTCCACAATCTTGTGACGCAAGGATGTGAAAATCAACCATTTCCCCAGCACCTTCCAAACCTACACACAGAAGACATGTCACATTGCAGACCAAAATACCATGGGATTGACCCTCTGAATAACGCAGGTTAATTCAAAGGAAAATTTACTCAACTTCATAGAGAATGTCTAGAAAACCTGACAACTAACTAATTGTTTCTATTCCTTGTGGAAGTTTTAGGTTATATGTAAACACATTTTTGTTTTAATCCCAAGTGTGGGATATGGGGGCTGCTCCAGTTTGTCCACAGCTGAGTGGACATATGAGGTTTGTGAGCTGTGAACTACCTACTGCAGGGGGCAGGGGGTTCTTTGTCAGTGGGCATAAAAGCCAGACCCAAAGAGAGACTGAGAGCTCCCAGAAAGAAGGAGGCTGCTGGCACTTCCTCCTACTGTTCCTGGTCTTGGTTGATGCAGTTGGACTAGAAAAAATTGGAGATATCCTGAAATGAGAATTGGACTTGCCCCAAGGAACTCAATGATCCTGAGCAGCAGGAAACAGCTAAGGAAAACTATCCCCCCTTCTTTCCACTAACCTTCTTTCTCTCCTTTCTGGTGTTTGGGTATTGTAAGTTATTGGGGAAGTGAGAAGAAGTCAGAGAGAGATTTAAGGATCTCAAAATAAAAATATCTTTTAAAAAGATGGCAAAAATTCCTTTATATTAATATATGTAATATATATTTAGGAAATATATATATTATATATATATATATATATAAGTACAACCTTTTCAGTCTGTATAATGTTATTTGCATGTGTACTTTTTCAGGACTTACCATTGAGTATTAAAGAACCAGGATGGGGCTTTTCACTGGGGAAGACTATTTCTTGCATTCTCAGCATTCCTTAGTTGCTTCTAGCTCTTGTGTCTATGGTTGAGGCTGCCCAGGATTTTCCTTTTTCATGTTAGTATATTTATTGGTGTAAACGCAGGAAACGAGTGACCATGTGGTACCCACAGACAACTGCTATATGTCTACAGTGCACCTCCTGGACCTCAGTCTCAGGCATCATAAGAGAAGAGGTGGCGGAGAGATTGTGAAAGCCTGGAGGAACAGGAAGTTTGCCCTGAGATTTCATCTTCTGGAAAAAGCCAGAGATGCTATACACTTGATGTCCCCTCCACATGACAAATAGCATTCCACTACTGATATCCACCAACACTGTCTCTTCCAGCCTTATTTCCCCTTCTTCCGGTCCCAGGAGAGAGCGGGTGTGACGCAATTGTCCCATTTATACCTTAGCACTCCAGAGTCTCTTTTTGTTTAGATGGTGATGGGGTTGTTGGTCTCCATGTTCAGCTCCACCTGCTACAGATTGAACCAACTCCATTGAGGACTAAGAACTATATTAATTCATGGGTGAAAAGCTAAGAACTCAGGAAGCAGTTTTCACTATGTCTGTTTTGTAGAGCATTAGGGACCGCCCCAAGAATCTGAGTCCTCGCTGGCCACAGGTTCTTGACTAGGATAATAGTATAGGCAGAGGTTCCATCTGTGGCGTAAGCTCCTAATCTATTTAAGTTGTTTGTTAGTACCATAACAATTGTGCCACAAGTTTACTGTTAGGCATGTCTTCCAGGCCTGTCTTCATTAGAACTCTCAGGGGTTATATCTATAGTGACTTTTGTTTTGTTTTGTTTTGTTTTGTTTTTTGAGACAGAGTCTCTCTGTGTTAGCCTTGGCTGTCCTGGACTCACTTTGTAGACCAGGCTGGCCTCGAACTCACAGTGATGCACCTGCCTCTGCCTCCCAAGTGCTGGGATTAAAGGCGTGTGCCACCATGCTTAGCCCTACAGTGACTTTTGATTGCTTTTCATCCCTTGTCCTATACTTGGAATATACCAGCACTACAAAAGTCAGCTAGTTGAGGTGAAGCTTTCACAACACTAGAGAGTTCCGTGGTGTTAGGTGACACAAGCCTGTAGTATATACACCAAAAAAAGGTCTTGTTGTCAGGTTCTGGAGGGTGACCAAGGGCAATGACCGTAGCCTATTATATGTTTTTGGTGGGAAATCATCTATGAAGCCACACTGACCAACACATCAAAAGGCGATAACTCAGACTGACACTGAACTTTTTATTTGATAGTCTATGGAGTCTAGGGAAGGCATTGTCCCTGTAATAGGGTAACTAAACTTAAACCCCCTTTTTATGTATATGTATATGTGTGTATATTATGTATAATGTGTGTGTATGTATGTGTATTGTGTATGTATTTATGAGGCTTCTACACTAGTAGGTTTTCATATGACATTTCCAAAGGTCCTTCCTGTGATCTCTCCTTTCCTCCCTTCTCTTCTCTGACCCTGAACCCATCTCATCTACGTCTTCCTTTTCTCTCACCTGTGGTTCGTGAGTTTTGAATCTTTATATATGTGTACTTAAGCTGAGTACCCACAGAAGGCAGGAAGCTTGTAAGGCACCATGGGAAGAGTGCAAAGGAGGTCTGTGGAAAGTAGCTGGTATAAAGGGGCAAAGAAGAATAAGCTGTACACATTTAATAAAAGAAATTATATGAATATTAAACTGAAAAGGTCGGCATTATTATAAAGTTAATTCTCCACAATTAATTAAACCATTAACACAATTCTCATGAAAAGCAAATGAATATGCAGCTTCAATTAAATTTTCAGCAAATTTTAAGCAGTTCCCTCCTCAAAATTATGTAAAATGTCAACTCAAATATGAGAGCTTGCGGAATTTTGAAGGAGAATGAAATAGAAGATTCCAGTCCTTGTGGCTTCAAGGCTAATTGTCCAGTTACAATGATGATCAGTGCAGAAGCTTTGGCAGGGCAGAAGCTTGGATCAATGAAACAGAATACGGAACTCAAACATTGCCATACATGTCAAAAACTGCATTTTGAGAAAGGTGCAAGAGGAACTCAGTGTTAAAAAAAAAAAGACCCTTTCAGAAACACAAAAATTTAACAGGATCATACATTATTCAAAAATGAAAATTGATTGTGGACCAAAATATATAAACATAATTTAAAGAAAAGAGAAAAAGTAGTATCCTGGATCTCACATATTATAGAGTTACACAACCAAAGTTGAGTCCACGATCTATGTTGGAGACCGGAAACATGGCTTAGCCTGTCAGAACAATGTCTGCTTGCTTATCCAGAGGCTGGGTCTCAGTGTGCAGCACCCACATAGCAGCATACAACTGAAACTCCTGTACCACGGGATCTGGCGCCCTCTTCTGGCATCCATGGAAACTGCATGCACAGCATCACAAACACGCAGGCAAACCACCCATACATAATTGAATTAAAATACCTAATTAATATTTTTAAGATGCTATTAAAGGAAGGTTGCTTGTTGACCTTCACGATTCAAGGCCTTTGCTGTGGGGTTTGGATTGATGGGTCAGCGGCTAAGAGCACTGGTTGCTCTTTCCATGGGACTCGCCTTCAATTCCCAGCACCCACATGGCAACTCAAGATTATCACTAACTAGTGATCAGATCCTATGCCCTCTTCTGGCCTCATCTGGCACTGCATGAATGTGGCGCACAGACCTACACTCAAGCAAAAATTCATACACATGAATTAAATAAACGAAACAAAACTCTTTGCTGTACAAAAAGATCCCGCTAAATAAGAACAACTACAGATTATGAGCAAATATTCCTCCCCAGTATCTCCCTAAATGCTGACATCTGACTTATAACATATTTCTGAATACTGAACAGTGAAAAGCTAAAATCCTCAGTGCCATCTACTTCTGGCTCTTACAGTCTCTGTCTTCTCTTCCACATGGTTTCCGGATCCCTGAAAGGAGAGTTTTGTTACCAGAATCTTACGTTGAGCTGGGTTCTAAAGTCTCTCACTGTATGCACGTTGTCCAGCTGTTTGTCTCTATGCCAGCTTCCGTCTACAGCAGGGGAAAGCTTCTTTGATGAGGCACTGACCTATTGGTATTGTGATATGTCATTAGAGGTAATTTTATTTTTACGTTCCCTTTGCAGAATAATAGCAATACGTTTTCCCCTAATCCCATGACCTATCTATGCAGTCTCAGATTCTTGGCCTCTTTAGCGGAATCAAGCACGGGTTCTATCTCATAGAATGGGCTCGAAATCCAGTGACCAGAAGCTGATGGGCTAATCCCATAACATGTGTGCCAATATTCCATGAGTGTATCTTGCAGTTTTGTAGTTGGGTTGATATAGATTATTAGTTTTCTCTTCCAGAAGCAGATGTGTTTTCCATGTTCTTTTTATTTTTTTATTTTTTATTTTTTGTTTTTTAGTGTTGGGTTTTTAAACTTGTTTTAGTCAGATATTGAGCTAAAATGGTGCTGTAAGTAGGTGGGGAGGCTCTGGGATATGTTAGTTCAAGGAAAAGAATATGGTCCCGATATATTGTATGAAAAAGTTTTAAATAATAAAAAGATAAATAAAAGTGGAGTTATAACATGGGAGAAAGACAGGAACAGGGACTTTTCCTGAAAGCCTAGGCTACTGAGCAGATGGAAGATGTGTGACTCCACTGATGTTTTAAATGATAATACAGTTAAACTTAGGAAGAGGCTCTGCCATGCCCCTAAGGATGTCTGAGATGGGTAGCAGTTACAACACTGAGCCCAGGGAAAGACGCAGAGAAGGCGACTTGCTTGAAGGTGGCTCCTGGGAATTCTAACCAATGCTGCCTTCCTGGAAAACAGCTGGACCTTTTCTTACAAAATTAAAATTTGAATCTCTAATAGAGGCTGTCTCTGCGACTCACACCAGGTGTATTGCCTGAGAGAAAACAAGACTGGGTTTGCACAGGGTGTTCCGGGTGTATTCTGTTGGGGGAGTGCATCTTGCATATTACGACTTTGGTTGGCTTCACTGGACAATGGGGCAAGAGTGAGAGGACAAATTTTGTGAACCACTGCAGTATCAAACTTGAACAAGTGAGTTTGGGACCCCAGACCTAGGTGGTTTGATGAGAAACTCAGGTCACTATCTGCACTTTGGTGTCTAAGGTGCAAACGGAGGGCCCAGCCTTACAACTCAGCGCCCCACTGGTGTGAATTCCCCTTACTCATCAGATAACATGTTGTTCTCTGGTAAAGGATGGGTTTATCTAGACGATTCTTTGGATTGTGTTGTATTTGCTCAAAAGACATGCTTTGGGTAGAGAAGTGTGTCCAATCAGGGTCACAGTTTCAATGGCTGTGACAAAATACTTCAGAAGCAAATGTATGTTAAATTGTAATCATAAAGTCAAAGTTTTAAAAACTATAACCTCAGAATTTTGCATAACAAGTTATTGCAAAAAATATTTCAAAAGAATAAGAGAGTTTAAATCAAAGTAGGGAGGACCATAACTACAGAATCTTCTGATATGTAGTGATGCCAGGCATGAATTTGGATGCAAAATATTGTGACATTGTAACTGAATTGCATGGCCCCTTATTCTGCGTGTGATATGTCTTTAGCATTCAATATCCTAACTTACGTTCACAGGGTACATTGTGTGTAGATAATTCATCCCATGAGAGGCTTACCAATGCCCTTACCTGTTGCCGGTTAGTTAGCCCTAAATTGAAGGCTTGCCAGGATTAGGGAGCATCGGCAGACACTGTTCACCTCCGTGGCGCTATACCCAGATCTGTGCTCTATCATTATGATAAGACCACTGGGGTTATATCGTCTTTCTTTTGAGATAATAAGGAATCTCAGAGATTTGAAAGTGTAATGCATATAAACCTGCTAATGAAATTCGAAATACTGCCAGATAAAGATTTTACCAGAGAATGCAGAACTCCAGGATTCTTCTTTGCTTCACCTCCAATTACTTGCCCACCCACTGTCCTGCTAGCCAGGAGCTCAGCCCAGTGCTTCACATTAAGAAGGTCATAAATTAGAGTGGGTCAGTTTGAGGAGAGAGCCATAATGTGGAGGTTGGGTTGAACTCTCTTCTCACTTATCCACCGATTGATAGGTAACGCCTGCTAAAGCCACGTTGGGAGGTACACTAACTGTGCTTCCGTTATCACTTTATTTATCACCATGGAGACTGATGGTTTGTATGTTGTTTCTATTTCTCCAAGACATGAAAATGTTACTACAGATCTTAGTTTATCAGGAAGCAATAGCTGTTTACTTGAATGTAAGGAGTAAGTTACTACTACATTGGTGTCAAACTTTATGCTCTTGTGTATGGTGGATGTTGAGTTTCCTGGCAGCCTGAAACACCCATGGGCTTGCCATCATTTTCCCTCCATTATACCTTATACATGAAGACGTTTCTTGTATTTTCATAGTGTAAGTGCCTCTAGACTGTATCTGCCTGTCTTTTCCCACCACACTTAGAATCAGTGGTTGTTTGAGGGTTTGCTCAGAGCAAATTTGAGCTCATAGCATTTCCAGGAGACAGTCTGGTTATCCTGGAGAGTGATGAAAAACTATCTTACTTGGGTAGGGTCATAGTTACATAGAGTTTCCTCAAAATCAGTGGAATTCTCTCTCTCTCTCTCTCTCTCTCTCTCTCTCTCTCTCTCTCTCTCTCTCTCTCTCTCTCTCTGTGTGTGTGTGTGTGTGTGTGTGTGTGTGTGTGTGTATGTGTGTGTGTGTGTGTGTGTGTGTGTGAACTAAACTAAAAATCATGTCCACTTCTGAAAAAAATAAAAAATATAAATGTGTAAATGCTTTTGTGACGCAATATAGATATGTGTAGTCTCTAACCCTACATCCCAGCAGAAGACCTTCTAAATGTTGTAGTTTTCTGAATAACTGGGCTAGTAGAAAACATTTTTTAAAAATTATCTTGTACTTCCTGATATAATATTTTTAACGCCTTCCATTTCTGAACAAATACAATAAAAGGGATACAATGTGTTGTCCACAGTGAACTCCATTTAGCCATTCCTGAATTATCTGTCAAGAGAAACCCTGTGGAATAGATAATTGAGGGCAGAGTGACAAAGGATGTGATTAGAGAGCCCTGGATTTCCATCAGGGAGGTTGAAAGGGGCTAAAGACACGTGTCAGTCACCAGCCGTCAAAGAGTTGACCAATCTTGTTGTACAATGGAATGTCCAAACCCCTATGTGACAAGACTTTGTGGGAGTATGACATGCAGGCTGGCTATGTGGGGCAACCCTGATAGAACTAGTCACCCCAACCCTGTCCATAGTCCTCAACCTATCCTGCCTTATGTACCTTTTCCATCTCATTTCATCCTGTTATACAGAGAAGAATAACCACGTATAATGAATTTGTAAGGCAACTGTAGTGAACTATGACAGTTGGACAAATGGGTATGAGAATCCTAGACTTAGGTGGGTCGTTAACTTGGGTAACAAAATTGGACTTTGATTGCTGTCCAATGTGCGTATCAGGGGAACTGTCTTAAAACGCTGTGCTATTCGGGAGGGAGGGAGGAATAGGAGGATGCATGGGATGGGATAGCAATTGAGATGTAATATGAATGATTTTATTTTTCAATTAAAAAAATAAAAAAATTTACTATGTTTACATATACACATAAACATAAAGCTTAAGTCCATTTTCAAAATAAAATCAACAAAAATTTTGCAAAAAAAAAAAAACAAAACTTTGTGCTACTATTATATGTATTCTTATTTATTAGGATTAAAATGTGGAATGTGCGGTTGGAGCCTAGGGTGACAATGTTGGGAAACATTTTTTAACAAACCTATTGTAATAAAGTTGTGTGGATCTTTTAAAATTATTTTTCTCATTTTACTTAAAATAGTATCCCATGGACATAAGACAAAAGAATATTCATTTCAACACCTGTCTGACAAAACGAGAGAGAGCATTACATTCAAACCAGGTTGAAGTGAACTACCTGTCACCTCTCTGCCCAATGGAAAAGGTGAAAGAATTGGAAAATTTTTCAATATTTCTGTACACGTAGTCATGTGATATTCTTCAGCAATTCTGATTTATCACATTTCTGGTGTTACTCAAAAAATTGAGAGGGATCCGTGTCTTGAAAAATAACCGCTATATGTTAATTCATGTAAAAGGGAAAGATGGTAGAAGTGGGTGCATTTTAGGCAACCCCAATTCAGACTCATACTGTCTTACATTATAGAAGCACGGGGGTTGTCAACCTCTAAATTTCAAGATAGCAGTTTACATTAAAAGGCAACATTTAAAGATAATTGTATTTAAAACAAAGAAAGACGCGGCATTATTTTATTTTATTTTGATTTTGACTTTGTTGTAGTTAATTTTAAAGTATGGCCTGGTAAATACTTATTATATTAGGCTATAGTTATGATGGTGGTATTAACTAACCTGCTTTTACAATGAACAAAGACACAGACCCCTGAAGTATTTTACAACAAGCCTTTCCCTGGGGCAAGGCGGATGGTACCGCCTAAACTGTCCTCCATTATCTCCCAGTCTCCATCCCATTCCATCTGCTTCTAATAATTTCTACTTGTGCTACCTCCCATCCGTAATCCCAAAGTTCTTGCTAGGGTTGCTCATTTTGTCTATCTCTTCTCATGAGGGACTTCAGAGCTCCTCCTCTGTCCCCTGGTGAGTCTCCTCCTTCTTCCTCCTCCATCCCATCTGCTCTCTCTCTCCCAAGATCCTCTCTGCTCAAAGCCCTAGAATCTTCATTCCCCGCCCCCTTCCCTCTGCTATGCCCAAGTATTTAATTCAGCCAATTAGGGAAGCAAGGCTCAGGATGTTAACTAAAATCTTTTGAGCCAGCAATTAGAATCAGAATACATCAGACCAACCTCCAACTGTGCTTGCATAGACTATACAGGCTTTCCCACACTCTGGCCACTTGCTTTCCATTGTCCTGCTCCGTTCTCCCAAGAACAACTATTACAATAAAAATTTCAAACAGATATTTTCATCTTCTGACAAACTCCGAAATAAGCATCCTCTATAATATAAATAAAAAGATAGCAAGCTAATATTGACCTTTTCCCCCTTGCGTTTGAAGCTCAATATTTTTGCATATTTACAAATTCCCAAAAATTAGGGTGTTAGTGTGCATGCATGCATGCATGCATGCATGTGCATGTGTGCCTGCTTGTGTGTGCTAATGTGGCACACACTTTTGTGAAGAAGGCATTTGTGTGTGAGTACCTGGGAAGCACAGAGGTCAACATAGCTGTCATTTCTGAGGTTCTATCCACCTTTATTGTAGGCAGCATTTCTCACTGGAGTGTATCCTACCAAGTATGGTAGGCTGGCTGGCTGGCCAGTGAGCCCCATGGGATCCACCCGCCTCCACCTCTTTAGAGGTATGAATATGAAATTATTCCACAATTTCATAAATTTCTATGTAGATTTTGAAGATCATACTCGAGTCCTTACACTTGCAACGTAAGTACTTTACCAATGGAAATTTCCCTTGCCTCCCAAATATAGTCCTGGCAAATTGTTTCCTTAACCATTATCTTGAAAACAAATATTATATGGTGGCGTTGATATTTATTAGTTCAGATAGCAAAAACTGTGCCCCTGGTGATCTACTGGCCTCTTCCATCATTATTTGGCGTATATAGTTAGTGAATCTTAGTATGTAGACACAGGTACACACCAAAGAGCTCTTACATAGAGGCAAACCCATTTTAACTTAGCTGTCTATGAAGCTGACTGAGCATAAACTTGCTGAGTCAACTTGGAACAAATGTTAAATAAAGCTTCTGTCCCCACCCCACCCCCAAGAAGACCCTCTTATTTCACGCTGTGAACTAAAATGTTCTAATCAATAGCTTTTATATACTAGTACCATGCATCTTTATTAATGGAGGAAAAATGCCTTCTAGTTCCAAATATGAAATAAATGAATGTACTATTTTAGGCAAAAAACTAAGGGAGTAATGATAGGTTAGTTTTAAATCATGGGAATGATTTGAGACCTCAAAAGAAAATTGAAGGTTTAACAAATGGGTCCTAAAATAGCAAGTCTATTAAATCTGTACTAGGTTCATACAAATGCATGATAAGAAATATGTAATGAAACTTAGGAGAGTGGGAGGATGCAGGGAGACCTATTCATCACAGATAGGGAAATGGGATGCATCTAACTTTTCCATATAAAGAATGAATGTGAATGATCTGAACTGTGGCCAGTTCATCAGAGGACAAAGGGAAGCTTGCTTTTAAAATTCTACTCTGAGAGGAAGGATAGCAGGCTACCAAGAAGAGACGTGATACCCTATGAGCATATACAGGGGGAGGAGGACCCCCTCAGTCACAGTCATAGGGGAGGGGAGTAAGGGGAAAAATGGAGGGAGGGAGGAATGGGAGGATACAAGGGATGGGATAACCATTGAGATGTAATATGAATAAATTAGTAAAATATATTTTTAAAATAAATAAATAAATAAATAAAATTCTGCTCTGTAAGCATTAGCTTGATAATTTCTTCTTACTTTATAGTCACACTCTGGGTGACTATAGAAATACCAACATAATTAGCACGCAATAAACATCGAATGAATGACAAAATTATGCAGAAAGAGAAACTCATGAATGATCCTTTCATATATCAACATGTCTGTCTTTCTCATTGAAAGTTAAGCTCTGAACAACAAACAAGCATTAACAGATAGATAGGTCATAGAATCATTTTCTCCTGTCCAAATACTGCGGGGGTGGAGGGGAGAAGAAGTTAACCATTATAAGACTTAATAATTATCTAAAGCTGAATAACGAACATGTTATTTTGGAAGCTGTAATCATGCCATGTTATGGTTTTTATGCAATCGTTTCCCACAAAGAGCTTCATATAGGTACAGTGTTAACCTATGGATAAAGAAAGATTCAATGGGAAAAATTTTCTGTATAAGTATAAAAATAAAATCAGGATTATTTTGGTGTTTTACGAGAGTCTTGAGAATCTTCAGAGTTTCGTGTCTATAGTGCATAATTCATCTTCAGTGCTATTGTCTTCTACAGCTTTCATTAATGCATAAACTGACAAAATAAGTGAAAGAATTACCAAAACCTGCACATCTATTTGGTACAGAATGTTAAGTGTCACTGTGTACATTACAGAAGCCCCTACAGCAAATGAGGCTCTTTGGCTCAGGCAGGTGCTATCTGATGTTCCACAAAGAAAGTAAGCCATAGCTCAGCGGGCTGGATGGCTTCCCCTTCTACCCACCCCCCAACCCTCACCATCCTGAAACAGTTATTGTTTTGTGGCTGCTTTCCTTTAACATTCATTGTTTAGAGGATGGAAATGATATTCATGGAGGCACCAGAACAATTACTAGCTTATTGGTTTGCTCATTAAATAAAAATATTTATTTAGTAAATATATACTAGTCTATTATATATTTCACAGTGAACCTCATGTTACCCAGGAATCTCAGTTATAAAAATGTATAAGAAAATAAGAGAGTAATTAGCCAGCAAAATTTAATACAACTAGTGTGTGTTAGTTTAAGAATTCAGGAGATCAACCACACACTGTTATAATAAAATGGCACATTTTTAGTTAGATAACAGTTTAAAAATGATGTTGTAAAAATGTACATTAGCATAAAATATGTCCACAATGCCCAAAATAAAAATGCATGCGTGTTGGAGGACAGTTTAGATAAATCAAAATGTTACATGATATTAACAGTATTAATACTGTTTAAACATCTTTCTGATAGTGATCTTTGTGTGGTCACTATAAATCTGTACCTATATAAGTAACTAAGTATGGGGAAAGTATATGCGTTGTTGAGATATTAGGGAAATACTAAATAGTATTTTATGCTTAATTTACTTAGTATTAGTGTTTGAAGGAACCACCTTTCCCCCATATTCTCCAATTCTAAATTTCCTTGTTGTCTGCACCATGTACTGACCATTTCTTCTCTGTTTTTGAATGCTAATTCTCAGTGAACATTAAGGAAAACTGCAATGCTGAACCACATAGTATCTCTGAAAAATATCATGAGATTTTTAGCATCCATTCCTGTGCTACTTTACCTGCCCATGATAATTATTTTTCTTGCTTTCCCGATGAAAAGGCAGCTAAGTGACATGGGATGTGCAAAGCAAAATAAGATTATTAAAGTCTAAAATTAAAAGGCATTTCAGAGATGAATATACTCTAGGGGAATGACTTAAGTATTTTTCCTATGGTAAAGAAGGAATGGGTGGCCGACAGGCTTAGACTACTGGTCTACCATAAGAAATATAAAAACAATAGGTAGAAAAGCATTGCTAAGGTCAAAAGTATTGAATCATTTGACTCAGAGCTCCTGCGTGAACTCTGCCCTTGGAATCATAACTCATTCCTTTGAAGGGAACATCACAGATTCTGAGTGATGTGTTCTCTCTCTTTTTCTCGATGAATCTTTGGGGGGAAAAAGTGGTAATGGCCACACTCATGGTAAAATTTGTTTTTATTTCCTGCTGAGAATTCGCTTTCAATATAGTTCTTCTCAAAGGAAAATCGAGTGTCCTGTCAGTCTCCAATCCCTCCTATCACTGCAGGACTGTCTTGAACTGCTACCCTGGAAGCCTTAGAAGTATTTTCTATGACCTTTCACCCCTGTATCACAGGTCTGAGGAGTTCTCTGTAGTACAGACCTCATGGGAGAGTGAAAGGTTTGGATTAGAAAGCCATGGAGAGCAGCCAATACCAAGTGAGGTTTGTGTGGGATTTTACCATGACCCGAGTATGCCACTAGGTATCTCTAGCTTTCACAGGAGAATGTTGTGGAAATTTTACAAGTCAAAACTACAGCTTAATACAGAAATCTTGTACAAAATAATTTATAGAGTCGTTCTCTTGATTTGCATATGTAACTGATCATATCTA
This sequence comes from Acomys minous, assembly GCF_964271855.1. Taxonomy (NCBI): domain Eukaryota; kingdom Metazoa; phylum Chordata; class Mammalia; order Rodentia; family Muridae; genus Acomys; species Acomys minous. The sequence goes on from NC_140495.1 coordinate 100,078,880, forward strand.
GAAGTAACAACGCATCCAGATGAAAACTGAAACTTAGCTTAGGAAAAAATATTCTCTGAGAAAAGAAGTGTTGGGGGGGAAAACCCATTTAACATTTAACAAAGCGAACATTTTGCACAAAGAATAACAAACGTGAATGGCTTAAAGCTAGCAAGGAAAGGATTCTGGTATCCAAGAAGGGAATCCTTTCAAGCTGCCTAGATGGGTGGAAGATTGTGCTTAAATGTAGAAAGTGTGCGGTGTTAAGGGGCCTTTGGAGTGCACATAGACCATGGTTAGGTGTTGGAGAGAGGAAGTATACAGGGAAAAGCCTGAGGATTCCAGGCTTGAGTTACTGCAGTGAGGAGTCTCTCTTATTGAAAGAAGCTTCCAGAATGAAGAGTTCATGTGCAAAAACGCAGAGCGGTAGGGGGAAAGTAAAAATAAACAGGTGGATTGTGGCAATGTTTTGTTTTCTGTTGTCGTCATTACACGTTTCAGTCAGGAGGACCTCCTAATTTATTTAGGACAGGAAATAAGACAATTGCAGTGATTGTAGAGAAATATTAAGAATTGGAAAAATAAGCCGGGCATGGTGGGGCACACCTTTAAGTGCAGCACTTGGGAAGCAGAGGCAGGGAGATCACTGTGAGTTCAAGGCCAGCCTGACCTACAAAACAAGTCCAGGACAGTCAAGGCTGTCTTAAAACCCTGTCTTTAAAACCAAAAATAAATATATAAATAATAAAAAAGGAAAAATACATTGTGTGCGTGCGTGCGCGTGTCTGTGTGTGTGTGTGTGTTAGCATTGTACCCTCTCAGGTTTCCCTTTAGCTTTTTAAAGTGCAGTATTAGGTAGCTACCACCCAATTCTTCCATAACAACTGCCTGCAGCCTATTACGGATAAGTTAACTTTTAAAAAATCCATTATGCACTTCAAAATTAGTTCACTAATTGTGTTATCAGTGTGGAAGAATTGGCTACATTTCAGCATAAAATATAAATGGATCTAACTTTTCTCATTAATATTTGATGCTACATGGTTTAATTTTGAATTGAAGCAGAACCCTGAGGAGGTCCTGAAAGGATCATTTGTTAATGTGAATTTAACCAAGGGATGATAAAGTAAATCTTAGCTTTAGTTCTTTTAGGTAAGTGTGCCCTGAACCACTCCATCAACGTAGAAAGAGCATTCTATTAAAAGTATTGCACCTCCATTACTGTGGTAGAGATGGAGTTGTCACCTTACTTGTCAGTATTATTTTCACAATGTGGCCTATGAAGAACCAGCAGAAGCCACACACATGCCAGCCTTGACCACAAGCCCCCATTAGAAAAACTGGTTCTATCTAGAACATGCAATCTTGGTATTTTTTAGTACGTTCCTCCTGTTGTATCCACCAGGCTTGCTTTTTGTTTAAAAGAGAGAGAGAGAGAGAGAGAGAGAGAGAGAGAGAGAGAGAGATTTTCTGTTTAAATTTCTTTTAAAAGAAAATAACACATAAATAAATGATGGATGTAAAAAATTCTTTGTTATTTTGTGTGAAATTATGGGGGTGGAAGTCATGTAATTTTTGGAAAATATCACAGTGGGAAGAACAAGATACTGTATGTTCTTTCTATAGACAATTGGGTCTTGTAGAGATACAGAGTCTGGGGCAATGACTAGGAAGAACACATCTACCGGCCACATGGATGGGAGAGACTACAAGGATCATAAAAATCTTAACATGGCGGCTACTCAAGGGCTCTCTCCTTCCTCCTTTCTTTTGTCTCTCAACTCACAAGTATATATATATATATATATATATATATATATATATATATATATATATATATATATATATATATATCCCAGTATAGTAAATAGAACAAGCAACACTTGTCACAGCAGTTCTGGGTCCGAGTGTTAGACAACCAGGGTTTGTTCAGAAATTCTGAAGATTTTCAAGGTAGCAGGCTAAGAGCTTGGAAGCAGGCATGAAGCCTTCATGTGAAGGCTCTATTGTTTATAGAAGCAGTTACAAAGAGAGAGAGAGAGAGAGAGAGAGAGAGAGAGAGAGAGAGAGAGAGAGAGAGAGAGAGAGAGAGAGAATTTAAGCAACCTTGAGAGTCCTAAGCCACACTTGAAAATTCTATCCAGAGGAAATGAAATGCAATGCTCTGGTCACAGTCCTCCAATAGAAGCAGTTATTTTGTACCTATGGAATAGGTCGTTACTCCATCCCTACACTGTGTCTTCCACCGATGGACTCTACATTTCTATCAATCTGACGGTGTTTCTGTGAACCTCGGCTACCTTCAGAGTTGCAGGAATTTAACAAGTCTCTACTTGCATAGCCCCAGGATGCAACAAACAAATCTTAGTTCTTGACTTAAAGCCAATTTTCAGGGAAAGATAGGCACACAAATTTACCCATAATACCATTCATGAGTGTGTACTCCAAATCCATTGTTCAGATGAGGCAAGTTCTACAATGACTTTGTGTGTATAAATGAAGTGTTACACAGAGTATAGAAAAGGAAGCCGCCGGTGTTAGAGTGTGGGCTTTGCCTCAGGCTCCCACACTATCAGGAGAGCTCAGAGTATTTCTTCTCCAGCTGACAGGAATTCTAATGTCCTGACATAGATTATTCACATAGAAGTAGAAGGTAAAAGAGAGTCACCCTCAGCACCATGCTTTTCCTATTCTGTGTGGATTCTAATTTATCGTGTCAATTTATTTATAAATGTTCTTTCAAAACTCATACATGCAGTTACTTCAAATGAATGGCATCCAAGTTGCTAGTTTTCATTCATTCTGGATGAATGTGTCATCTTAGTTGACATTTAGTCCTTTATTTATTGAAGCAGCCATGCCATTTTTATATGAATGGAAATTTTCACTATCTCAGCCTATAACACGTGTGTACAAATAAAAATCGGATCCAAAAGGTGAATATACAATAGAACTGGAGGAATTGCTCATCAATACATCAGTAACACTGTTAAAGTGAGATATACATAAACTGAATGTATATTAAGTATTTAATTTCTTTGCTGTATTTGGGGTTTTTTTTTTGCCTTTTTAAAAAATAATATATTCAGATTACATCCCTATTGTTATCCCCTCACTTGTATCTTCTCACCCCCTCTCTCTTTATTAAACTTTTAAGAGCACTCTCTTCTACATGTGAAGCAATCTCCTTGTACACATTCATATAGAATACCATTTTTTATAATTTGGTTTACTATCGGCACTTGATTACACTCATGAGTTATTCCTCCTTTTGATGTAGTAGGGAACGGCAGAAGCAGAGAAGCTGAAACCATTGACAAATCCCATCAGAAGAGAGGCACCCAGGAAAGACATTTTCTCTATATAAAATGCATCATTTTGTCCTCTAATGAACCTTTTATGAGGTGGCATCCCATCACTTAGCAGAGCGTAAGACCGTAGTGGTCTCATAATTACCCAGCTTATGAGAAGAACATAATGGAAAGCTTGCAGGCAGAGACAAATCAAGAGGTCATTGTGCCGTTTCCTCAGAGAAGAAGATCATTTCTAAACTTCCCCGAGACAAACTCTGTAGTGTAGTACACCCCGAGAAACATTACCAAGGCTAGGATGCTTATATGTCCTTAGAGGTCTATCACATAGTTTTCTGAGCTTCTGACAGGGCAGGACAGATTTCACACAGTGGCTCACAACTCTTTTTAACGTTCTTTGGATCGCCTTTGTGAGACATTTAAGAGTGAACGGATGCTCAGAAAAATACCAAGAAATACAGGCATTTAAAAGAATATTGGTATATTCAGAATAGTCCACTCTTAAGAGATAACATAGCCCAGGGCTATTTTAAATGAAGTTGTGCTATCACTTTTAGATATAGTGACCACTTAGGATTTCATATTATCACATCCTAATCCATGTTGGAAAAGACCCACTGGGTGGCACACAAACTTCTCTTAGAGTTCTTCAGCTCTTGTTCATTGATTGTTAGTCTATAATCAAAGCACCATCTGTCAGTCCAACTGGCAAACATATAATCAGGAGATTAGCAATGACAGATCCTGTGACAGGCTAAGATATTCCGAATGATCTTCCCAACGAGACAAACAGCATTCAGATAGATTTTTAAGAACGTATCTTTTCCAGCCAATCTTTGCACTGATATAACAGGGACAACTCAACAGATGCTCTCTAAATCTAAACATTGGACGTTTGTCAGCATACACATAGCATAGTGCAAGATTGAGCCAAATGAAATGCCAGCACGGGTGGGAAGAGGAGGTGATGGAGCCACCCACCTGAGGAACTACCGCAACTGATGGCTATTGAAAGAGGAAGAGTCAGTTTACTTCAAGGATGCAGCCCCTGGCAGTATTTTGTATTTTCAAAGATGGCCCTGAACTTGACTGGTGCTATTTGGGCTCCAGAGAGATTTGTGTGTGTGTGTGTGTGTGTGTGTGTGTGTGTGTGTGTGTGTGTGTGTGTGTGTGTTTAAAAGAGCATGAAATTGGTACAGAGTTAGTGAAGGGATCTTGGGAAAGAGTTGCGGGGGATTGTTTTTCAAAACATGTAATATGCTGCGTGTATGAGATTATCAAGCAGTAAAAAGATAATAATTACAAGGAATTTTAAGCCATTGTGGGATTGTAGTGTTTTCAAACCTTGGTTTTCTTCACCCTCTGACTTGACAGCCCCAGACTTCACGCCACTTGGGTATCTGAGGTGGCATAACAATGGGGAACTGGAAGCTTCAGCATTGTTCTAAGAGTTGAGACAGAACATACCGTCCACCACGCACGCACATTGCTGGCATTAGATATGGGATGTCAGAGCTTGTGGGGAAAGTGAGTACTCTGAAAGTATGCAAATCGCAAAGCAGCGTTGAAGTTAAGTCAAAGTAGCACTATGTATATGGCCTGAAAACTTTGGGTATGAAATTAGTATCACCTGTCTATCGTGTGATGATGTTTTCAAGTGTGCTCACTGAATTTATTCCCCAAATGTAAACTACCTTTAGTATTCAAAAACTGACCTAAAGATTAACTGCATATAAACTAGGAGGAGCATGATGAATAGATTATCAATTTTTATTATCTACTGATAAATAAACAACAGCTTAACTTTACTTGCTACAAAACCAACTTTCCGAGTATGAGCCTATCGTGGTGTAACAACTGATTGGATAAAGTAGCCAATGATTCCTGTTTGGACCTGAGGCCTCTCACTGCCTCAATGGGAGAGTCTGCACAAGATAGTGAGGACTAGGTCAGAGGCCCATGGCTGGCATGCTCATAAAACCTAAGGGATAATCCTGTTTCCGTTTTGCTAATTGAACATATTATCACCCTGTCTCTGAAATATTTATGTTCCTACACATATACAAATTCTGCCCACACCCTTCATCAAGGACGTTCTTTTTGCAATAAATGACAACTCTCATGAGACAGACTCATGACCAGGCTCAGTGCTGAAAACCAGTAGCTTTTGAGTATTCAACATCAGACATGGGCAGTTATATCAGGCAAGTTCCAACATAAAGCTTGGGATTACAAGCAGTTATCTTAAGTATACTAATTATTTAGTTATACGAAATAATTTTTCTTGTTCCTTGGGCATCTATCATCTGTCTATAATCTATCTGAAAGTTGGCAAGCACTGGACACAACCATTCAGTTACTCCCATTTCAATTTTACAAGCAAACTGAAAAGGATGTTGGACTTGCCTCCTGTGTAAGGCCTGACATGACAAACGCAGCCAGAAGTAGCAGTGCATTTCCTTTACCCAAATGAAAGACAGCTTTTCTATTTCTGCATTTTACCTTCAGAGCAGGTGGACTATATAATTTTGAAGTGTGTGTATGTGTGAGTGTGTGTGTATGTGCGCACATGTGTATGAAATACCATCCACTTAGTGTGTGTGCATTCTAGAAAGAAGAAGTACTTTGGAATTGTTCTTCTAATTGGCATCTGAAGGTAAGAACTAAGACAGACTTACATTTGCAATACCCAGAGCATCGTCTTACAGCTTTTTTATACAATGTAGAAGATGGTGTCTCTAAATACTTTTTGATATTTGCTTGGGTCTTGTGAAGATGGATAAGCAAGTTAATTCTCTCATAGTTCGGAGATTTATAGACTCATAGAGAAGACAGAGGGGCAGAATGGATCATTTGAATCTGGTGCTGTGAACAACCATGGTGAAGATATATTTAGAGTATGTAAGGAAGTAAAGGACAGAAAGAAAAAGAAAAGAAAACCCTGAGCTAAATCTTACAGGATACAATGTAATATTTTTTGAGAGTATTGAATCATGACTATGACAATGAATCCAAGGAGAGGGAGGAAGGAGAATTCAGAAACGTCTTTTAATGTCCTTACCTACCTCTATTCATGAGCTTTTTCTGATTCTTAGTTGGTATTTTTGTTTGAAAAATAAATAAATAAATAAAAATAAAAAACTCCCCTTCTGAGATATGCTGTGAGATACCATGGCAGACAGGATGAGAATTTGTAAGATCTTAATTTCAGTTTAACCACACTTATAGAGGATTAGCCCTGAGTGGCTTCCTTTTCATTCTTGACTTCCATTTTATTTATTTATTTTCCCTGGCAGAGTGAGAGATTCAGAACCATTCTGCTGAGTGCTCTAAGTGCCTGGCATAAGTTTCTAGATCGTCATTAATCCCCTTTTCTAGTCTAGCTTGCAGCTTTTATTTAGGAGTGGTTTAAAAGCAAAGGCACAGTTCTTCTCCACACTCAAGACTTACTTTTGTTTTCTATTTCTAGAGAGCGAGCACCATTCACCTCTAGCAGGATATAGATGCACTTCCCCTAAATGGCACTGTATGAGGGATTTCCTACCTTGTAAAGTAGAGTCTGTTTCACTAAGCCTGTCAAAACATCTTTATTGAAAGGGTTTTTTTTTTTTTTTTAATTCCATTTACTCAGGAGAAGCGTAAAAGGAGAGATTCAGTTCATTTCTCCATTATGAGTGAATTAAAAGTTGCATCTGTGTTGGGAAAGAAGTTACACAGGGCCACAGAGAGCTCAGCCTCAGCATGGGAGGTAAGAGCTTTACTCAAACCCCTCATTACTGAAGAGAGGAGTAGAGGCCTGAGCCGAAGTTTCCAGGTAGATTTGCACGCACGGTCCCTCCTGATGAGGCAGAGGTGAGGCCGCCTCTGAACCTGACAATTAAAATGACCCATTGCCTGTCTCCATATTTGCTGAGAGCTAGAAAATGCAAATCATGTGACCCTTTAGTCTTCCTTGTAATTAAACACGAGAATATTCGATACGATGCTAAAGTCAGGAAGTTGCATGGCATGGAGCGCTCTTGAATGTGTTCTCTAGTTCACTGCCGTCCCTCTTCCTCTTTTCAACAAATAAAAACAAACAGTTTCTCTGCTTAGAGAAGAAAGGCATCTACCCTTTGTTACAGGCATCAGAGAATAATTTCCTTTCCGTTGGCCAAAAGGAAGAGAGGAAGGGCAATGCTGTGAAGAGACACCATGACCACAGCAACACATAAAAATAGATGTCCCTGGGGGTGGGGCTTAGTTCATTGTAGTCATGGTGGGAAATATGGCAGTGCACAGGCAGACATGGAGCTGGAGAAGGAGCTGAGAGCTCTACATCTTGATCTGCAGGCGACGGGGAGAGACTGTCACACTGGACATAGCTTGAGCTTCTGAGGCCTCAAGGCTCACCCCATTGTGACACACTTCCTCCAGAAAGACCAACTCGGCAAGGACACACACACACCTCCTAGGAGTACCGTTCCCTATGGGCCAAGCATTCAAACACGTGAGTCTACGGGGGGGGGGGGGGGGCTTTGCTACTCAAAGCATTACACACCCAAAGACTTAATTGGAGAAATTAACTTTGAAAATATTTTCTTGGGAAGAATTTTCTATTACCTAATTGACTTCTTTTTTTTTTTTTCCCTAGCAGTAGTAGAAAGGAAAAGTTAACCTTGCTCTGCAGCCTTTACGAAAGCTGTTCCTTTCATAAATGAGCCTTGGTCCAGATCCAGACACCATCAGATTGTAGTCAGCAAACCTCACGCCAGCTGCGTATAACATTCAACCTCAGCAACTTATAGATTGAAAAATCTTAAGGTCACTGCCAGACCAGAGGTTCTAAAGTTAGTGGCTTTTGAAACTACTGTTCATTGTTTGTGTGTGTGTGTGTGTGTGTGTGTGTGTGTGTGTGTGTAAGAAATACATAAACACATTTTCATTGTAAGATGTCCAAAACACAGAGGATGATGTAGAGATAGGGAAACAGTATTCCCATCAGCCTCCCTAGCCCCGCTTATACCAATTTCGTTGGCTGTGATCATAACCAGCAACATGGAAGGGAATCATTTGAAACACTTTCCTTTCATTACTTGTGTGTGATATTTAATGACTATTGATAGTCAACTTACTTTTAAATTACCAAATGAAAACGATGATTTTTTCCAGCAGATGACTGAATATCAAGAGGCTTTGGAAGTGTTTTTTTTTAAGTTCAGGGGACTTGAACCCAGAGCCTCATCTGTGCTAGGAAAGCACTGCCATGAAGCTGAGATAATTGCTATAGTATCATTATTTAATATTGTTTATTTCTGTTGTTGTTGTTATTTCATCCATATATTATTATTTATTTTCTATAAAGTGCTGGTTCTCTTTATGCAGCTTAATGGATCAGTCGAAGGCCCTGATTAACCAGCCTTTAGAACAGAGAGTCCCTGCAAGTCAGGGCCTGGACAACAAACCCCAGCCAGCACATACCCAGTAGTTTGCTTTATTACCTAATTTCTGTACTCTGTTTCCAAACCTGTAGTAAAACAAACAAACAAACATATATACCGAGTAGTCTTCGCCATAGCAATACACACAAGGACAGAACCCTCTGGTGAAGGATGCAGGAGTGCAGAATCAATAGCCTTGCTGATGGGATCTGCATCATTGCTGCTAAGAAGTGACTCACAGCTGTCTCTGCTTGTGGAGGGCTCTGTGATGTATACGAGGACACCAGTCACTTGTCAACTTTCTTCTACAGGCAGGGCAGGGCAGGGCAGGGCAGGGCAGGGCAGGGCAGGGCAGGGTAGGGCTCAGCCTTCATAAGGCCTTTTCTGTGTGGGGTGGTCCTAAGAGGTTATCCTTAGACTCCTTCCTCCTTCACAACTCTTGACTTAAATATGGAAAGAATAAAGAAGAAGAAAGTTCTCTCTCTCTGTCTCTCTCTGTCTCTCTCTCCACCTCTCTCTCTCTCTCTCCCTCTGTGTGTGTGTGTGTGTGTGTGTGTGTGTGTGCGCGCATTTGTGCCTCTGCTTGTTTGTTCCCATATGAGTCATGTATATGTATCTGTAATTGTGTATATTTGTGTATTCATGTGTTTTTATATGTTTATGCATGTATGTATGTCTATGTGTATGCTCATGTGTGTCTGTATTACTGTGTGTGTGTGTCTGTGTGTTTTGTGTATGTGTGTATGTTTCTGTATGTGACTTTTTGTGTGTGTCTGTGTATTTGTGTGTGTGTCTTTGTGTTTGTGTATGAGTATGATTGTGAATGTTTTTATTTGCATGCCTGTGTGTCTCTGAACATATATATGTGTGAATGTGTGTGTCTGTGCATGTTTATCTGTGGTATGTGTACATATGTGCCTGTGCATGCATAAGTTTGTTTCTTTCTGTGTATCTGTCCTTGTTGTGTGCTTGTTGTTTGTATATTTGTATGTCTCTGTATATTTGTGTAGGGCATATATATGTCTGTGTGTATGTGGTATGCCTGTATGTGTGCACATGTTTGTGTATAAGTGTGCATATGCATAACTGCTCATGTGTGAATCTCTGTATGGGTATGTGTGTGTGTGTTGTGGGGTGTTTGTACCTATGTGTGTGCATATATGTGCATGGTATGAATGTGTTTGTATTGTATATTTGTGTAAAGCATATGTGTGCCTGTGTGTACTTGTTTGTGTATGTGTACCTCTCTCTCTGGAGATGCCTGTGTGTGTTTTTGTGAATGTGTATAGTGTGCATGCCTGTGTGTATGTGTGTATGTCTGAGTATTTATATGTCGGTGTCAATTTCTATGTGTATATGTATATATGTGTATTTGTGTGTTTGTATAGTATGTGTGCTTACATGTATGTATCTATACATCTCTCTGTGCATGCCTATATTTATTTCTGTGTCTGTTTATGTATGTCTGTGTGTATTTGCCTGTATGCCTGTGTGTTTGTGTGTGGGTCTCTGTGTTTGTATGTTATGTTTGAATTACTTTATTTCCTTCTTACATCCACGTCTTTACCTCCTGAGCTTTGTCTGTATCTCCTATCTTTTTTAGTCCCTTCTTCCTCCCCCCTCTAATTTTTATCACATTATTCTTCATTTGTTATATTTATAACTTATAAACTCCATTTTATTCTGCATATTTATTTCTTCTTCCTTTAGTTCTTATTGGATGTAGCTGTTTTCAGTTTCCCATTATTGTATTTAGAGATCTGGTTCAGTTTCCCCTTGCTGTTACTGCTTCCTTACTTCTGTTGCTGAGAGGAAATTGTAACCCTTTCAGAAATAGACCATGAGCCATTCTCTAAAACAGACAGCATTTAGCATGGAAACAACTCTTCAAAGATTAAAAAGAAAGAAAGAACTGTTATTACAATGAAATTAAAAAAGAAATCTGTAGTCAGAGGAAAGACAGAGAATATACAACTGTGGCAGTTTAGCAAAGGTTTTGAATGATCAGTGTGTTGTTTTAGAAAAAAATAGAGACATTTTAAAGTTATAGAATAAACTGAAAATGGAAATTCCATTTATCAGACCATGATAGATACAATGAAGACATGTAACATAAAAATTTATAGTTATGAATGACTACGGTATGAAAAAACAACGAGAAGGGGCTGTAGAGATGGCTCCGTGGTTAGGAGTGCTTATTACTGCACTTCTAGTGATCTGAGCTCAGCTTCCATGCACTATGTCAGCTCACTCCCAAACACATGTAATTCCCACTCCAGGATATCAGAAACCCTCTTCTGGCTTCTGAGGACAACTGTACATGTTCTTATACAAATACAAATGAGCATGCATACACAAACACACAAACACACATACACACAAACACACACACACACAAACACACACACACACACAGAGGGGGGGATAATAAAATAAAATATCCCAAATAACCAAATGATACAGCTCAGTCAGTGTCTTGGGAAAAAAAAAAAGAACAAACCAGACTCAACACTGGTTGAAGAAAAAGAAGAAAGTGTATGCTAAAAATCAGACCTGAAACTAATTAATGTAAAACTGAGAAATGACACAGAACACTAAGGGAGAAAGTGATTTATTCTTTAGAAGGGTAAAACAAGATCGATAAATCATTAGCCAAACTAGTCAAAGTTAACATATCAAAATCAGTTTAAAACTGGAGATAAAAAGTTTTCAATGAAACAAGAAGATGGTTGGGAGATATTTGGAAAGAACTATATTTCAATGAATCAGAACCTGGAAGAAATGGATAAATTTATAGACATGAAAAAACTACCTATCTCAAACAAAGAGATCACAGAACACTCTAGCAGATGATCAACAGGCAACGAGATCAGTGAAATTACAGGATCTCCTAGCAAATAAAATCTCAGAACACAATTATCTCATGGATGGATCACAATGAACTTCAAGAGGAATGCACAGTTAATCTGATCATACTGCTATGTGGCATAGAAAGTGAAGGGACCACACAACTCACTGGGCAAATACAAATCAACACTGCTTAAAATTACAAAAACAGGGAGGAAATTGTGACAACTGATAGCAGTGTGTCAACTGCATCTTAAAAGCAACATATTCAGTGTCTGGTCTGTGTGTAACCTATCTCCCATCCCTTCCCCTGGCATAACCCACCAAATAACTCAAAACAATGATTCCAACCAAACTTGTCTTAAATATCCTTTCTTTTCCCCAGACTTAATTTTCATTTTGTCTTTATTCACCTAAACAGTAAGGCAGAGCAACACAAACAAGTTTGGAATTCACATTGATATTTTGAGTGTTCACAATAATCCAGGATGGATGGATCAAGGTTGTTAGTTTAAGTGCTGTAAAATCAAATCCAGGGAAAGCAGTCTAGAGTAATAGGAACACATCTTTAAATAACTTATTTTCAAACGTCCTGGCCCAAGCTAAAATAAGCCCTTTTATTAGATGTTTGAGGTCAGAGATACGTTTCTATTCTAATTTGTTTGTCTGACTCAGTAAAAATATTACACATGCAAGCATAGTATCAGCTATGATGATGTCATTTTGCTCAGATTTATAAATTCTGGAAACATAGTTAATTTTAATTTTGGAAAGGTATCTTTCCTTTTTACTTAACATCACAATTTATTTTTTTTTTAAAGGCAAGAAAATAGAAGCCGCATATTGGCTTCACTCATATTTACTTAAATGAATAGCATATTAAACACATTTAGAGGTTTGATTTTGATTGGTTTTATCAGTCAGTGTTAAGGGTTAGAATCCAAATCGCCTAGAGTGTGATGCAGAGACCACAAGATGGAGCCTGAATTGATCCTCTGTGAAAGATCAAATATAGACCAGTGTGCGTGGCTCTTAGGTCTTTCAAAGCAAAGCTCTCTAAGATGTAAGGTGACACAGCCATTAACATCATCAGGGACATTTTGTTGTGAGAGCAAGGTACAAAATAAGCAATCTCTTTACGTATCCACAAAGGAATCAAATAAAGTAAGACATGCAAGCAGCAGTCACTGGAGCAGTGGGGGTTTGACCTGTCACCCCCAAGCAGGATGCCATGGATTGCTACTGGATCCCTACTGGGGTTTGCTGCAGGGGGGATGAAAACAAATTTCTGGTATCTCGGCGAAGCATGAAATATTCTTGACTTCTGTTCTGGACAGTCATCTTATCCGTTACTTTACTTCTGAATTTTGAATTTTAAAAATAGTTTAAAATATGAGCCTCTTGTCTCAGTCATGCCCCTAAGGGCATTTCAAAAGACTTCAAGGGCAAATCTAAAAATTTATTTGCAGATGTGAAGTGTTAAGTTCACATTTGTCTACATATATGTGGTACTAGTGTGTGAGCATTCACACATCAGCAGTGCAATAGAATACATAGATAATAATGCCTTGTACAATTTAGAGTCATTTGATATTCATGTTTTATTTTTAATATATAAAAATTCCTCCTGTTGCGAACGTAACACAAGTTGGCCTTTAAACAAATGCCTCCAAAAATTAGCAAAGTAATAAAAATATTAACACATAACACAACTTTTTGGTTAGTTTTTGTTTTATTTTTTAATTAATTAATTAATTAATTAATTCACTTTACATCTCAATCATAGCCCCTACCACCCTCTCTCCCTCTTCCCCCATCACCCATTTCCCCTGTTCTTCAGAAAATAGGAGCTCCCCTACCTACCGACCCAGGCCAGCTCATCAAGTCACATCAGCACTGAGCATGTCCTTTTCCCTTGTGGCCTGGCAAGGCAGTCCCCCCAAGGTGGAAATGATCAAAGAACAGGAAACAGAGTCCATGTTGGGGACAGCCCATATTCCCCTTACTACAGGACCAAAATAAAGCCTGAGCTGCCCATTGGCTACATCCCTATAGGGGGCCCTAGATCCACTCAGTGCATGGGTTTTGGTAGGTTCTTTAGTCTCCATAAGCTCCTCTGAGGCCTGGTTAGCTGGCTCTGTTGGTCTTGTGGAATTCCTGCCCCCTCCGGGTCCTACTATCTTTCCACATACACACTTTTCCACAAGACTCCCTACGCTTTGCCCAATTTCTAAAAACGTAGTAAACACAAGAAATTACAATCCAACAGGGATTTGTTCGTCCAGGAATAGTGACTTCTAAACCCACGAATAGCTTTAAAATTAAAATTGCCATTTAAAGAAACTTCTAGAAATGTTTATCACTTAAGATGTAATCGGGTCCTGTTGTTTCACTTCCTCTAAGCTGAGCAGTGAGTTATCTGTTGGTGTGGTCATATGTCAGAATTACTAAGAACTCCAAACATGTGTGAAGGGTGGCTTTTTGGACTGCCAAGAACATGCACATCCTAAAATGGATGACGGCAGAGGATTTCAAACGCAAGTCACATGTGAGCACCTGGACAGGAAGTGTTCTCATGGCAGAAGGACCTACTCACATCATCCTTGCGTCAGTGCAGGGACCATCACGAGCCACTTTATCCAGTTTGTGCCCTTTTATCTCCAAAGCTGCCAATTCTATCTTCTGTGATACATTATTAGGAGGGAAAGTTAACCTTGCAGTGACTAAATTGTTTTGAAAAACCCAGTCATTCTGGTTCATGCTATCTAGGTTTCATGTGTCAAAACTATTGCCAAGGCTTATGTAGATTTATCAGATTGTTTACTGCTGCTTAGTTACCTTGGTAATTCTGATTGGTTCCACGGAAGGTGTAGCATCTACACGAGCTATGTTCTATAGGCGTTCTCATTGTGTTTGTTATTGAATTTGTAGCCATGTAAAGATTTCATGTTCAGTTTCGTGTTCGGAGACTGTCAAGGTTGCTCATGGGCATCCCAATTCAATAAAATGGGCTGATGAGCACTGAGCATCGCATCAAGATTGCACTTGCACTGTGAGTCAGTTCAGTCAGCTAGGTACAGAACAGAGGATCAGCCACAAACAAATATCTCAGCCAAAATTTTCTACAGAGATCATAAAGGAGTATCCATCTTCCTTATTTCATGTCATCTCTAAGAAGTGAAGACTGATATTCAAAGATTTTGCTTATCTGTTATCCTTATAACATGGCAAACCACTGTGGGTAGGACGGACCTGGGTTAACTCACTAAACATAAATGTAACATGTATCAATTATATTAAAATGACTTTCACCTCCAAAAGAAAACCCCAAAGGGCTTCCTTCTAAATGGCCTATGCAGGATATTCTAAGGGAGTCAGATACAGGTAAATTTAAACAGATTTTATAGATTATGTAAACTGGCTCAATACATTTAAATTGTTAGGAACACATTACAAAAAAGGTGATTGCATATATATATATCTATCTTTTGATACTATATATATATCTTTTGATACTATATATATATATAACATACACATATAGACATATATACATATCCATGTGTATATAATTATATATAAAACTTGAAATATATATATATATAAAATCTCCTTGTACAAACCAAGTCTCAAAAAAAAAACCTGTTCAAATACCAATCTATAGCTGGCCCATGCTCTCCTTTGTTTATTCTAAAAGCTAACAACATACGCACCATCTTTGTATTTATACTCTATCCTATACCCTTTTTGTCTGGAAGGCTAACATTGTATCTGTGTCCTAAACATACTTGTCAGGGACATGATTTCTTATCTTAACGATGACAAAGTTACATCATAGAGTCTTGGAGGCACATGGTTGATGACTGCCAGAGTTTCTTGTTTTGCAGGTTGCAAATTTGTGCACAGCAGCTCTGGGTTTCAAGCTCCGGACTAACACTGAGTTAGTTTATCGTCCACAAAACAATTACCTATAAAACAGACTTGATCCCCTATTAATAAGGCCCAACACAACAGCCCATCACGGCCATGCATTAAGTCAAGCAAAGGCAGTCTATACCTTTACACCAGGTATTTTACTTATCAAATCCCACAGTCCTGCCATCTGCATTCATAATATACCATTTGGGGTGACAGTCTTGCCTGGGTGCAAGAGCGGATACAGAAGCTATGGAGGGGTGCTGCTTACTATTTTGCTCCTTGTGGCTTGTTCACTTCCTTTCTTATAGCATTTAGCTTAGGACTACTGTTCCAGGTGTGCCACCACCCACAATGAGGTGGCCTTCCCACATTTATTACTATTGAAGAGAAGGCTTGCCTACAGCCTGATCTTATAGAAGCAATTTTTTTCCCATTGGGGTCTCCTCTTCTCAGACGACTTCAGCTTGTGCCGAGTTGACATAAAACCAGACAGCACAGGTGACAATGACGCAAATGACCATGCTGAATTACTCCAGCCCAGTCTAATGACATGAGATATGGGCAGGCTGGAAAAAGTTGAGTTTCTGTCTTCACGGTACAGCAATGTTAACTTTTAGATACTCTTCAGGTTTTGGTTTCGGTTTGTTGTTTAAAAAAAAAAAACTGTCCATGTTTCACATCACTCCACGAAGTGTTCTTTAATTATTAAAGAAAGGTACGTCACCGTCACTTTATGTGTTAACAGCTCTGAAATCATAATTACATCTTTTCTTTTCTGTATGTGAGTCCATCTTTCTCTGAGAGATGGTAGCCCTTTAGGAAACTACCCATAATTCCTCTCTGCAAGGCTCAATGTTGAGTAAGTCAGGGTTACAACTATTGGCTCAAACCAGCCAGACTGTTTTGTTCTAAAATAGGTAACCTGCCATTCCCACTAGTGAATCAGTTATACTGGGAGAGGTATCTTGTCCTCACAGCCAGGGGTTTCTACATGAAGCTGTTGTCAAAGTTGCCTGAACTTCATGAACTATGGTACCTTTATTAACAGTGTCTTCTGGGACTCTTACTTTTAAATAGGGCGCTCAGTTTATGGAAGAACTATATATAAAAAATCCACTTGAAGTGGTGATTGCTTTGACGACCTCTGCCTTATTGTACATAATATCATCACTTCATTGAATAAGAAGGAACTACTGGTCTTCATCATGACACAATAATAACCAGATTCTTAAAGTATGATTTTAGTGAAAAGCTTTAGCTATGAAGCTCATGAGCGTCCTCATACATTTCGAAATCATTTTCATGTACTAACCACGCTCTCAAGCATTCCATCAGCACCAAGTATCTTGTTTCAAAAGCAGAGTTATGCATAAAAAATGCTGAGACATTAAGTTTTTAAAAGATGAGGACTTAAAAAAAAAGTCTACAACTAGCATTTTGTATAATTCTCCATCCAAAATACTAATTTTCTTTCAAATTTAATATTCGTACCTAATTACTGAAATAGCATGTTTTCATGGTCGGCTTCACTGCAGTTGGCAGTGTGCTTGACTGTAGATGTGTAATATACTGCTTGAAATATTATGTACTTAACTCACTGAACCAAGAAGTAAAATGTTTTAATTTTTACAGTTTTTTTTCATGTGCAGCCACAAACTTTATTAGTCAGTCAGTATACTTCTGTGTTTTCCTTTTGTGTACATTGCTAAATGAAACATCTACTTTATAAATACCTAGATACCATCACCCCTGTCCCCGCAAAAACAACAACAATAACAACAACAACAACACTTTACTCCATCCAAATCAGCATCCCATGTTAACCTTCTTACCTAACCCTGCCAATTCCCTCTATTGCACAGGTGATTTGATTATGTTCTGGACTCATCCTTTGTCTCTCTGTAATTTTCCAAACTCAGTTCTCTCATTACTCTCTCTAGTTCTGGTTCTGCCTCTCCCTCTGTTGACTGTTATGAACTTGTTTAGTAGTAGCCTATTGGTCTAACATAATTGGTGTTTCCTGGTGTTTGAAAGTTGGACATTTTCCAAGATGACCATTGTTTACATTTAATCACTTTTATTAAATAAAATGCCACTGTGGGTCTCCAAGGCTTTCTACTTATAAAGAAGAATTTGCCAAAAAAACGAAATGTTTCTTCTGGAACATTCTCTTTCAGTAAAGTTTGAAATAACACATTTATTAATAATTATGGTGATATCTTGGTATTTCAAATAGACACATTTTAGTCAGTTTAAACATTTTTACAGATTTTTT